>NW_026000016.1:44704301-45092090 GCF_001458135.2 Marmota marmota marmota
GAGGAGCCAATCAGCTAGATGTTGCTGGGGCCGCTGTGAGCCAATCATCAGCCGGCAGCTGGAAGTTTGCTGGGGCCCCTTCGGCTGTGGCTCTCAACAGGTTTGATGCCCTGTACTGAAAGAAAAAAGCATTTCATGTTTTTGGGTACTACGGGTTGAACCCAGGGGTGCTTAACCACTGAGCCTCGTATAATATAAATAATACATTATAATCCGGACAGTTGTATTTTTTATTTTGAGACAGGATCTTGCTAAGTTATATAGGTCCTCGATAAGTTGCTGAGGTTGGCTTTGAACTTGCAATTCTGCTGCCTCAGCCTCCTGAGTCAGTGGGATTACAGGTGTGTGGCACCACAGCCAGCAATTTTTTCATTCTTTTGTGTTAACAATTCTGTGTCATTATTAAAATAGGTTTCTTCTACACAGCATAGCTCTCTTGTGTTTTTATCCAATCTGAAAATCTCAGTTGGAACATTTAGATTATTTGTAATTAATGTAATTAATAATGTTTTACATCTGCCATTTTTTTTGAGAGAGAGAGAGAGAGAGAATTTTAATATTTATTTTTTAGTTCTTGGCGGACACAACATCTTTGTATGTGGTGCTGAGGATCAAACCCCGGCCACACCCATGCCAGGCGAGCACGCTACCGCTTGAGCCACATCCCCAGCCCCTTACATCTGCCATTTTATTATTTGTTTTCTATTTGTCCCTTTGTGTTTTGTCCCTATGTTCTCTTTTCCTGCATTCTTTTGAATTATTTGAGTTGTTTTAGATATTCCATTTAGATGTGTTCATTGGATTTTGACGTTTTATATCAATTCATGGGATTATTAGGAAGGTACATACCTATAATTTCATGTCTAATTTTAATATTTTATAACTTCAAAACAAGAAAGTATCAATATATGGCTTCCTCCATTTTACCTGCTTTGTGTTACAGTTACCATTTGCATCTACACATATTAAAGAAAACTCACCAAAAATGTCATACTTTTTAAGTTTTATAAATAATATAAAATGATATACTAAATAATATATACAATATATAATTGTATATATATAGCAATATTGTATATATAAATATATAATACATTGTATATATAAGTAATATATACAATATTATTATTGTTTTTCTCTCCTTAAGTATATGTGTGTGTGTGTGTGTGTATAATAGAAATAGGGAGAAAAATAGTCTCTTATATTTACCCAGATATTTCACAACTTTCCCTCAGCTCATCTTTGGGTGACAAATTCTTTTAGTTTTCTTTCCTGTGAGAGTGTTCCATGTTTTACCTCCATTTCTAAAGAATATGTTCACCCACACTGGAGTTCTGGGCTGGTGACTCTTCTTCCACTGGAGGCTCGGGGTCAGTTGGCCCATCCTGTGTATGTGCACCTGTGTGTGAGTGATCGCAGGACTTGCATGGGCTCACACACAGAATCAGGGAATTCCTTGCTCTTTTCTGAGATTGCCCCCACTTTCTGACTCCTGGGGACCCCTTCCCAGGTCCTCCACCTGGAAAGCTGGGCTTCCCTCAGAGTTTTGCACAACCACCTTCAGGGTGATGATGTGAGAAAAGAGAGAAACACAACAGGAGGCTGGAGTTGGCTCAGTTGGGGAGCACCTGCCTGGCAGAGGCCAGGCCCTGGGTTCCATCCCCAGCATTTGCCAAAACACTGCAGAAGGAGGGGAAGACCTCCACGCGGTTCTGCCACTGGAGTCACCCGGGGCCGGGCTGGGGGGAGAGAAAAAGACAAAGAAACAAAGATTCCACTCATGCTCCAACTCACAAGGGCCCATTTTCCCAGTCCTCTGGCCAAAGAGACAATTTCGCTCAGAGACTGCGCTGCCTGAGCCTGCTGCATAGTTTAACACTGGGGTCACCTTCAGGTCAGGGTGGGAGACCAAGAAAAAAAAATCTGGGAGATGTACTCAATAGGGATACTTTTTCTAGTTTTGGCTTTGCTCTCCAATCTGCCTGCTATTTCTTAATTTTTCAGTCTCTAACCTAATTTATGTTTTGTAAATTAGGTTAAGACAGTTGCTGGTGGTGTTCAAGATTTCTGTATCCTTGCTGGTTTTCTGTCTATGCACCTATCAGTTGCTAAGAAAGGAATGATGGAGTCTTTTTGTATTTTTCTAGTGGCTTTAGTTTATATCAGTGGAGAGAGAGGCCTTTTGTTTTTCAAAAAACTTTTAAAAAATTTGATTCTTTTTAGTTATACATTAGGATTAATTTCAACATAATTAAAAAAGCATGGAATATAATTTGCTCTTAATTCAGTCTCCAGTCCTTCCCTTTTCCCTCCCCTCCTCCTTCCTACTGTTCCCTTCCTCTATTCTAAGGATCTTGTGCTTTTTACTTTAAGTTTTTATTGTTAATTTCCTTCCCTTCCTTTCTCCTTCCCTCTCTTCCTTTTGCAGTGCTGGGGATTGAACCCAGGACCTCGAATAGGCTAGGCAAGTCAGTGCTCTATCACTGAGTGACAGCCCATATTCTTTTTAGTTTTTATTTTGAGACAGGCTGCCCTTGAACTTGTGATCCTCCTGCATCAGTATCCTGAATAATTGGGATTGCGGCCACTTTCTATCATACCTGGCTTATTCATTTCTAATAAATGCTTTTTATCATGTTAACAAAGTTTCTTTTTACTCTGTATATGCTGAACTTTCTTTTAAAATCAGGAATCAATTTTGGATTTTATCAACTAGGTACTATATAAATGTCTAAAAATTTATGTAGTTTTCTGTCTTTAACAATTTAGTCTCCAAGAGGTTAGATAATATGATCATCTTTTTCTAGGTTTTTTTTTTTGAATGAAAATTAAAGAACATGATCTTAAAGTCTTCTCGTTTTGGGAATATATTGAGGTGTGTGTCTGAGAAAGAGTGTACATAGATTAGGAAGATTATGGTTATTAACTTCAATGTATATTTAATGGGTATTTGAAATAAAACTTGTATTTTCTATTACACACAAAGTTATCTATTATATCAGGCTTATTAAATGTGTTAGTAAAGTGTCCATATCTGAATTTATTTTGTTTATCTGATCTATCTGTCAAATTCTGGGGGTTTTTTTGGTACTAGGGATGGAACCCTGGAGCACTCAAGATGAGCTACTTCTCCAGCCCTTTTTTAAAATTTTATTTAGAGACAGAGTCTCACTGAGTTGCTTAGGAACCTCGCCAAATTGCTGAGGCTATCTTTGAACTTGCAATTCTCCTGTCTTAGCCTCTTGAGCTGCTGGGATTATAGGTGTGTATCACTGCGCCTGGCTGACCTGTCAGAATCTTAATATTAGGCTGCTAGGTCAGTTCACTGTTCATTCAGCTCACTGTTAGAGGTAGAGAAATCAACCATTTAAATTATTTTAAAATATTTGTGTGATTGATTAATTAATTAAGTAATTAATTGTGGTACTTGGAATTGAACCCCTGGATGCTGTACCACTGAGCTACATTCCCAGCCTTTTAAAAAATTCTGAGACAAGAGTGTCACTAAGTTGCCCAGGCTGGCCTCAAACTTGTGATCTACTTGCCTCAGCCTCCTGAGTTGCTGGGATTATAGGTGCAGGCCACTGTACTGGGTTTTTATACTTTATCTTATCCATTCTCTTGTTGGTGGCTTTTTCTAGTTATTTGCTGTTATTCATTTATTTATTTTGTGGCACTAGGAGTTGAATTCGGGGCCTTGTACATACTAGGCAAGCACTTGATCACTGGGGTTGGCTCTTTGTAAGTCTCTTTGTCTTTGTCTCTTATCTTTTTAGATTTTAATTTGATACAGGGTCTTGCTAAGTTGCCCAGGCTGGCCTTGAACATGTGATCCTCTTGTCTTGGCCTCCCATGAAACTGGAAGTACAGGTGTGCACCACCATGCAGCCAGGTTTTGCTATCATTAACAGCGTTGTTATGAACATTCTTACACTAACATTGTATATAGACTTAAAGGCATATTTACCATTTTATTTGTGTACCATCCCTTCTTGCATCTCAAAATGAAATTGTTTTTCTTCTCTCTTGAAACCTATCTTTTAGGAGTTTATCCTCTAGTGAGAATCTATTGATCAAGCTTTCTATTTTTATTGATTCATAAATGAAGCAAATCTGCCTTAATGATAGATTTGCTGGGAAACTTGTAGGTTGACATTTATCTTTGTTCAGTTCTTGGAAGGTTCAACCTCTTGTCTTCTGCTTTCCACAGTTGCTGTTAAGAAGTTGCTGGCAGTCCGACTGCCATTATTTTGTTGAAGACTATTTTTTTCTTTGTCTTGGTCCCTAGAGCACCCGGGGTGCCATGTTACCAGTAGTGAGGTCTCTTTGTCTTTGTCTCTTATCTCTCCTTCGTTTCCCTGTTGCTCTCTCCTATTTCAAAAGGCTATACCATCTTGCAGACATTACACAGCTTGATTTAAAATTTTATTATATTCTTTGTAGAAAATAATTTTCAGGCATGGACTTCTGTTCTGCATGTGATCTTGTCAGATCTAGATGTAGAGAGATATGCCAGGCAGAGGGAAAAACATGTGACACTACAGAGGAAAGAGGGCCTGGGAGGCTGGAAGGGTGTTATGAAGGGAAGTCATCAGATCTGGCCTGCAGAGTGACCCTGGGTGTCACACCGGGCATTACAGACTGGAGGGGGCAGTCTGGCAGATGAGGTAGTGTTCTGGTCTGGGGCTGTAAGGGGAGCTTGGACAGGGCCAGAGGGATGGGACTGATCAGAGGCATTCAAATAGAGCTGATAAACTTGGTCTCAGATGTGTCCTACATAAGGTTCCTACCAAAGGGGACAATTTCAGATTTACCTGTATGAAGATGGGGAAGTCTGGAGGTGATGAAAGGAATGAAAGATAATGAAGGGAGAGACTAGGAAGAAGGAAGAAAGAGGATGGGGCCAAGAGCCTGGAGCCCTTCCCCTGGAGGTGTGGTGAAACCCAGGGAGAGAGGGCCACCTGGGGGGTAACCATGTTGGTGGCTTCTGACTTTGCAGAGAGATACACCATCCCTGGGAGATCCTGGCATCCTTCCCAAAAGGCTACGAGATGATCATGGAGTATCTGCTGCAGAGGCTGATTCCATTGCAGGCAAAGAACGACCAGGAGCCAAGCAACCCATCAAGGATCTCCCCACTGATTGTATGGAGGGGCCGGGCTGGCAGAGGGGCCGGGTGCTGGGAACGAAGCTGGCCAGGGTGCTGTGCTTGGCTGTCTCCAGCTCTTTTTAGGCAGCGTGGGGTTGAGCACTGTAACAGTGGGGTTTTCGTGTTGGGTTGGGTTGGGGGAGGGGTTTCCCGCTGGCTGCCTTGTCGGGGGATAGAAGAACTAGATTCCTG
The DNA here is from genome assembly GCF_001458135.2 of Marmota marmota marmota. Taxonomy (NCBI): domain Eukaryota; kingdom Metazoa; phylum Chordata; class Mammalia; order Rodentia; family Sciuridae; genus Marmota; species Marmota marmota. The sequence continues at coordinate 44,709,643 of NW_026000016.1, forward strand.
TTCCCAGGGGTGAATGGACCTAAGACAAACGCCCAGCCCTGCCTTAACTCTCAAGGATGAGGGGAGACAAAACAGCCACCATGGCTGTTAGAGTGCTTTAAAACAGTGCCACTCTGGAAATACCCTGTGCTCTCCTGGCTCCCACTAACTTAGTCCTGACCTGCTGTGGGCAGCCAGGCCTTCACTGGGCAAGGCAAAGGTGGTGATGCTCCCATTCTCCTCCTTAACCCAGGCCACCAGGGCCATCTACGAGCTCTTGCAGGAACCGAGTCGGCGGATGGAGCTGCATGGCTTCTTCTCCTCCCTGTTCGTAAGGCTGCTCTTCCAGGTCTCCCTTCTGGTGCTTGAAGGAAGTGCTGAAATGATCCAGGGTCAGCAGCCTGTAATCGAATGTGTGGACCCTGTGAGGTTCGTTGGCCTGTGGGCTCATGTGCGAGCGGCTTAGCACCCCCCACCCGGCTTCCGGCCTGCAAACACAACACTGTTCTCTCCCTCCTGGACTTTTTCGAAAAGACTCTTTAAGTCTGGCTTACTAGGCTCATGCAGAGATTCTGTACCAAAGTGAAATCAAAACAAGACACCTGGGTCTGCAGACCAGGATGCCCTCCCTACCCCTGGGCAGGCTTCCCGTGTCATCATGGAGAGGCCACTACCTTCTTGGCCACAGGTTCCTCATTTGTCAAAGGTTGCACAGGGTAACATGGATTGTCCCACTGCCAGCAATCCACCATCACTGGGAGGCTGGGAGTCAGGCAGGTGGCTGGGGAGAAAGGAGCACAGTGGGGGTGACTTCCGGCCTGCTCCTGCTCTGCTCTCTCCCCAGTTCTACAGTGGAGGCCCTGAAGACCTTGATGTGCAGTTCTGGGTATGAGGAACACATGGAGTATGTGAACATATTTGGGGGTTGGAATCTGCTTGTGAGTCCTGAGAAACACTACGATGGAGTCACCCTGCTGGCCAGGTAAGCTGCGCCTGGGGCTCTGACCAGAGGACCGTCTATGTTCCTGATCCTCCCTGCAGCCCAGGCCTCCCCCTGATCACTGTGCTCTGGTCGGTAGGGCCCTGGTGATCAAGAACTGTTGGCACAACCGCCCCATCTTCAGCTTCATCATCAGGATCCTCCAGGACACAAACTGCCCCAACCACGTAACAGCCCTTGTGTTCCTGACAGAGGTGACTGGGGCGGGGGTGGGGGGGAAGAGGGCGGGGGAGGTGGTCCCTCTGAAAGGTAATGGACTCCTCCTGGGAAGGCCACTGGCCAGAGGGGGCAGCCTGTTTGACTTTCCCTACCTCCCAGAAGGATTGGGGGATGTTACTAGTAATACGTCATTAGTCTGGACACGGTGGCACACACCTGTAATCCCAGCAGCTCCAGAGGCTGAGGCAGGAGGATCGAAAGTTCAAAGCCAGCCTCAGCAACAGTGAGGTGCTAAGCAACTCAGTGAGACACTATCTCTAAATAAAATAAAAATAGGGCCAGGTGTAGTGGTGAAGGCCTGTGATTCCAGTGGCTCCGGAGACTGAGGCAGGAGAATTGTGAGTTTAAAGCCAGCCTCAGCAATGGTGAAGCGCTGCTTAGCAGCTCAGTGAGAAGCTGTCTCTAAATAAAATACAAAATAGGGCCAGGGGTGTGGCTCAGCTCAGTGGTTGAGTGCCCTTGAGTTCAAACCACCCCCCATCCAAAAAAAAAAAAAAAAAAACCTTTGTTAGATTTCCTTGAGTTATAGGATTTGATTTCTTCTTGAATCTCAAAGACTCTGCCCTGACTTTATGGAACAACACAGCTCTTTCCTTCAGCCACATGAGCCTTTGAAAATTGATCTTGGCTCAGTACCTCAATTAACTCAATATTAACTCAAGTTGCCTCACAGGAAATGTATAGAAAAGGTGGAAAAAGTAAATACAATATTGCAAAATCATTAATCATCACAATGCACAAAGGAAATCACTTTTAGGTTTTTGCCTGTATGGAAGTGCATGTGAGAGGGTTGAGATTGTTCTCTCTTAATATTCTGTGTCCCCCTCTCTTCAAGCCTCTACCTATGTCATTTTGTGTTCTTGGTAACATAACTTTCAGTGGTGATAGAATATTTTATCATAAAGATGTTCTATAATTGGTTGGACATTCTGTTTCTAATTTTGTTATTATGAATAACACCGTAATGAGCATCTCTGTGCAAAACCTTTGCCCATGTGTCAGATTATTACCTTAAGTATTGACTATAGTAAGTGCAAGTATAGGTTCAAAAAGCATAAATGTCTTCTCTGACTTTTGATACTGACACCAAATTGCCTTCCAGTAAAGTTGTAGCAATTTATACGTCCACCACCAGTGTTTGGGAGAGTTTGGGACGGTTTCTGCCTCATCACAGCTTTAGATAGGCTTCTTTTAAAATCTAAGCAAACTAATTTAAAAACAAAAAAACAGGAACTGGATTATTTTGAACAATGATAGGAGATAACACAATACTAATGCCAGAACATAAGCAGATGTTATTGTAATGTGACCTCATGTACCCTTATGTGGGTTACAGGGCATTTGAATCTCGCGGGAAGGTGCTACTGCTGTGTGCTACGGTGTGCATGCTGGTGTGAGTGCTGAGATGTGCGTTGAAGGATGTACGTCATGTTGGCCGAACGCTTGCTCAGGATGCAGAAATGAGGGCATGTAGGAGGCAGGGCTCTGGCTGGAAGGGGATGCCTAGTGCCATGGGTCTCAGGCGTTAGTGTGTATCACGTCGCCTCATCACATTGAGGAAGGAGTTCAAAATGCAGATTCCTGGGCCCTGTTCCCAGAGACTTGGATTCAGCAGGTCTGGGGTAAGACCCAGAAGTCTTCCTTTTCTGAAAGCACCTCAGTTCCTGTTGTAGTACAGGGAGTCCTTGAACCCAGCTTTGAGAAATGGCACCAGGTACAAGCCTGAGAGACTAGTAGGTATCACAAGATGACTGCCACTCTGTTAGAACAGTAGTTCTGAACCCTGGTGGCATATTAGGATCCTGTGGGGAGCTTTTTAAAAATGCTATTGCCAATGATCCTCCCTACTTTCCCTACTCTCTTGCCTTCTTCTGTTTGAGTTGGTCTAGGATGGGGTCCAGGCATTAGTTTGCTTAGAACCTCCCAAGTCCTGTGTTCTAGAAATGCAGCTAGGACTGAGGACCACCCTACAAGTTCCCCCAAAGGCATAATACCCACATAAACAAGTGGACATAGGAACAGGTGTTCACTCCTCTGTCACCTGTTTTGGAGCTTCAGGCTGAGGAGGGGAATGGAGGGGACAGTTTGGGAAAAGGCTCAAAGGGGCTCTAGGCAGGAAGATGGGTGGACCCCATTCATAGCAATTAAAGGGGAGAACCATGGGGTTTTAGGTACTGGCTAAGAAAGTGGGTCAAGATCTAGAAGCTCTCAAACATTTCCTAACCCTTTGAAGCTCCCAGCTTGTTCTTGGTATCTTCATCCATTTCCCTGGGCTAAGCACAAGCAGAAACATTTCAAAAGGCCCTGTGCTGGAATTCTGGACAATCAAGAAAAGGGAGCCCAGCTGTTTTCATTCTCATTGTAACTGTGGAAAAGATGTTATTAACTCTATTTTGTAGAGGATGAAAACTGAGGCCCAGAGAAGATAAGAAACTCACTAATTAGTAAGTAAACTAGGGCAGATCTGCCTGCCTGACAGGTAGAAAACCTCTGCAATTTGTCCCTGAAAGCTTCTTTGCCATTAATATAGAAGCACAGATACTCACATAAGCATGACCCCAGGCGTGCATGCAAAAGCAAGTGCAGACATCTTCAATGTAGCTGATGAACTTTGGTCTTCCTAATGTTGTTTTAAATAATCTATACGCATGTATAATTTTTTTTTTTTTGTACCAGGGATTGAACTCTGGGGCACTAGGCCACTGAGCCACATCCCCATCCCTATTTTGTGTTTTATTTAGAGACAGGGTCTCACTGAGTTGCTTAGCTCCTCACTGTTGCTCAGGCTGGCTTTGAACTCTTGATCCTCCTGTCTCAGCTTCCTGAGCTGCTGGGATTACAGGCATGTGCGACCACGCCTGGCTATTCATGTACAATTTAACACAAATATACAAATGAAACCATACACACTGGTTTCTTTATTTAAAAAAAAACAAAAAACAAAAAACAAACAAACAAAAAACACCTTTTTTCCCCTTCTTTTGCCTTCTCGCTTCCTACCCAATGAGGCCTATACCCCCGCCTCTTCATCCCCAGATATCTCACAGGCAACAGATAGGCATCTCTCTCCTGTTAAAATACACACACACACACACACACACACAGTGTTGCCAGATGGTTTTCCAAAGTAATGATGTGCGCTCATGCTAGTAAAGTGTGAGAGAGCCCCCCGATTACTTCCACCAAGGGTTAGCTCTTTTTTTGAGATGGGGTCTTGTTATATAGCCCAGGCTGGCCTTGAACTGGTGATCCTCCTGCCTCAGCCTCCCGCCTTAGCTCTTCTTACATCCAAATTCACATCTCTCCCGATGGATGTGAAACAATGTCTGTTTGCTCTAGTTTTCAGTTCTGCGTGGAATTTTGTGACTTGAACTTGCCCTTCTCTGAATTCCTTCCCATCTCTTTTGCCCATCAATCATCCTATTGATTATTGTTTGACTTTTTCTTGCTCACATAAACTTTCTGGGTTTGATCCCCGGCAACACACACACACACACACACACACACACACTGGGGAGTGAGGGGGGACTACTTTAACTCGCTCATAGGTTGCTGTGTGGAGGTTGCAGTGCTGACAGAGCCCTTCCTAGTTGCCACACCACACTGACTCTGCGAATCACGGTGTCCACGGTGGCATATGCATTCCAAACCATGAATGTCTGGCCCAGACATCCTCAACCCTGACTGCATAGTTGGATATTTGGGAGAATTTATAAATAAATAACACTGACGCTTGGACTCCGAATCAGACTTTTGGTGGATGACATGGGATCCAAAGAGCAGCATTTCTCTAGTTCTCCCGGTGATCCTAATGTGCAGCCAGGGCTGGGGGCCTTGGAGTCACTATGTTACCAGAGTTGTTGGTTGAAGGCCCCTGCCCCAGTGATCCCAGTAGACCAGGCTCAGTCACCTGTTCTCATATGCCAATCAAAGACTCATGCTGTGGTGGGGAAAGAAGAGGATCTTTTAATCAGTGTGGCCACCCCAGGAAGAAAAGATGTAGGGGTTCGGTGACCAAAGATCTGTCTTCAAGGGATGACAGAAACTTTGAGGTTTTTATAGAAAAAGGGAACAAAGAAAGGGTTGGGGACTTGTATGGTTGGGGGATTTGAACAGCCAACAGAGTAAGTCATCTGGGTCAGAGCATGGTCTCAGGACTGGTTCTATGAAGCTCTGGGGAGGTGATCCCATCTTGAGGGGGCGACTCAGTTCCCAGTGAGATGACTGTTCCTGCTTAAGGGCAGCCTGGGTTCCGTCATGGGGTTAATAGCTCCTGCTTACGGGGACCCACTTATGGGGTGATCTGTTCTGAGAGGCTGACTGTTGCTTGGGGCAGTTTCGGTCACTTGTCATAAAGATGCTTATCAATCAGTCAGACCTGTGTGGTTCCTGGAATCCAAGGTAACTGCAAAAGAAGGTGGTTCAGAAGGAAAACATGTCAAAAGGCAAGTGGAGTCAGAAAGGGACAAAATGAAATTGGTCAATGACTGGACCGGCCTTCAAATCCTCCTGTCAAGTCACATTCCATGTCTGCTGGGGGGAGGGCAGAAGGCCATTGTCTTCGATAATTATTTCCTGCTGATAGGGGCCATGTGGGAGTCTTGGAATGGAAGACCTTGATGGGATAAGAAAACTTTGTCCCTTTTATACCAAAGGCATTTCATTCCCATGCTGGTCCAAACAGTATGAGCACCAGTCTTACAAAGGAAGTGAGCAGAGGTCACCTAGAGGAAAAGGAAGGAAAATAACATTGTCAGACATTAAGTGCCTCCATTTAGAAGGAATTGATTTTAGCCTACTACTGAAAGGATCTATTGCTGAGGCCCAGCCCAGTCAGCAAACAAGTTAGACCAGATCCATGGGGAGTAAGGAAAAGACAAAGAAAGCAAAGAGTGACGGCAGTGTGATTCATGATTATCTAAGGCGTCTGGCGGAGTTGTGCTCTCTGAAGAGATATTTGAGATCCTGGGGGGACCATCGTCCAATGGGATCCTCTTGATCCTGCCGAGGGTCAGGAGGGCTGTTTCCCGGTGGTGCCCTTTTACTCTGGTGTGGTGGAATCTCGGCTTGACACCACCATGTTTTAAAGAAGTGTGAGTGATTCAGAGAACATTGGAAGGGCCTGTCCACTTTTTTTTTTTTCTTTTTAAATCTGCTGATCTTCTGGGCCCTGATATTTCCATGTCCATCTCTCAGCTGAAAAAGGTGCAGCGGGTCCTCAGGGGAGGAGAATTTTGCCCTAGAGGAAGCAAACACACAGACAGAAGTTAGAACTTGATTAAGCTGCTCTACCTATGCCTGATTTTATTTTCATATTTTAAGTGTGGGGACCGTGGCCCTTTATGGAAGTCTCCAAAGGGTCTCCCACAGTTAATGGCAGAGGGGCTTTATTGCAGCCCCCCTAATGTGAAGGAAAGCAATGGGCAGTACCTTTTCCTATGTTAGAACAGTTTCTTGACAAATTTTGGCTAAAGTCCTCTTAGAGCGTGGCTTATCTTCTCCATCTTTCCTACCTGTCGAGGGCTCCAGGCTGCGTGTAATCTCCAGCAAAATCCTAGAGCTCCACTGGCCTGCTGAGCTGCCTCAGAGACAAACGCAGGGCCATTGTCACATTGTATGCAGTCAGACAGGCCATACCTGGGAATGATGCCCTTTAGTAGAGCCTGTACCACTTCCGAGGCTTTTTCCATCCTACTGAGGTTGGCCTTGACCCAGTTAGAAGAGGTGTCAACAGAAACCAGGAGACATTTAAAGTTTCCAGCAACTTTAGGCATCTGAGGGGAGTCTACCTGCCAATCTTCAAAGGGATTTGGCCCACACTATTGGGCCCCTTGTGTTTGGCCCAAAGTTGGCATCTTTTGGCATAAAGACAGTCTGCAGGAGTTGATGTCCAAGGATGTTTTATGTCCTTGCTATTAGAGGCTGTAAGTCCCTCCCCAGCCCCCTCTCCAACTCTTTCTTTCTCTCTCCCTCCTTGGGTGTGGACAATCAAAAGGCATATTTTGAGTCAGCATAGCATAAATGTTAACCCTTTCCCTTTGAAAGATCGAGGGCCCCAGTAAGGGCTACTAATTTGGCCTTTTGAGGGGATAACTGTTAGGAGGGGATCTGACTCAATAACATCTTGTAAATGCTATTGCGTACCCATCTTGGTGTTTTCCATGGTTCGTGAAGCCACTCTTACCTGTGAGGAATTCCCAGTCTGTGTGGTCAAATGACTAATGTCAGGCCTGGTTTTCTGGAAAAAGATAGAATCAAGAACTTCCACAGATCTATGGTGCGGGGTAGGAGCCTCGGGACCTGCTGACAGACAGCAGGGTCTCTCTGCTTAAAGTTAATGTTGTTTGATGAGTCACATTAGGCTCATCTAATTAGATTGCCTGTTATGCACCCAAACTCCCAGCAGTTAGGCAGTATCTGCCTTTTGTTCCAGCAAGGTTAAAATCTGATGTGGCAAGTATATGGCAGTACGTTGTCCAAGTATTAAGTTTTCAGCATCTTTTAGCATATCATACATGGTTGCTGTTGCCTGGCAACAAGGTGGCCATCCCTTGGCCGTGTGATTACCTGCTATAAGAAGCAAGCTACAGGTTGGGGAGCTTCATCCAGCAACTAAACAAGAACTCCCAGTCCAATTTCTCGCTTACATACAGTTTAAATGGCTTTTTAAAGTTAGGCAGTCCCAAAGTGGGGGCAGACATCAGTCGGTCACTTAAAATTTCTTTGAAGTATGGGTTGGATTTCCTTGGGTGTCTCCCGCGGCAGATATTGCTTTAGGTGGGGGCTTCGCTGCACCCTCTTTTAAAAGAACTTTAACTGGGAGAGCATTCTTGGCTTGGCCCATTGGCCTACACAGCCTTGTTGATAGATTGAAGAACTTTGGCATTGACTCACCCCTGCTGGCTTCTCCTGGGTTTATATCAGCTGAAGATGAAGTGCCTGTTCTGCTGGCACTTTTACCAGTTCTCCAAGGAGTCTACCTGATCATTGAGTTTACAGAGTCAGTCTGTCCCTAGCAGTGGAACTGAACATTCTGATACACACAGAAAGGCATGTCAAAGCCGTGGGGTCTGCAAGCAGCAGGGGAGCTGCAGGGTTTCAGGGGGTCAGCAACATTCCCTCTTCCCCTTGAATATTTGGCAAAACAGCTCCAACTATAAAGTAGTATGATAATTCAGTGATTTGTTTGGGGACTGCGTCTTTTGCATCTGGTATAGACATAGGCCATACTGTATTATATTAATAAATCATCTTTTTCTTACTCATAGGTTTATAGCTATAATTAGATCATGGATCATAGATCATCATGAGACATCTAGAATTCTCCCTAGGGGGCTTCCTAATGGTATAGATTTAGAATTTCCCATTGTTAGGCAAATTACGATAGAGATCTCCCAAGCCCTTATTCCTCACCTATTTTGTGTCTGTTTTTTCTAGTCGATACCATAGGATTTCAAATTTCCTTGTCAAAAACAAATAGCCGGGCACAGCGGCACACGCCTGTAATCCCAGTGGCTCGGGAGGCTGAGGCAGGAGGATTGCGAATTCAAAGCCAACCTCAGCAATGGCAAGGCACTAAGCAACTCAGTGAGACCCTGTCTCTAAATAGAATACAAAATAGAAGTGGGGAAGTTCAATCCTCAGTACCCCCCAAAACAAAACAAAACAAAACCCAAAACGGCCTATGCCCAAATAGCCCCCAAATGCTCAAATGACAAAGACCAAAACAAAGAGCAAGGTCCTATTTGTAGATGCCCTGTTGGTAGAGAACTTCTCAAGGGCTTTTAATCTAAAGGCCTGAAAATTCTAAGGCTCTCTTCTCTGCTTCACAGATAGTGGTAGAAAGCAGACCATACTGGCCCAAAGTGGAAAGATAAGAAAATGCCCCAGGGACTGGGGTTGGGGCTCAGTGGCAGAGCACTTGCCTACCATGTGTGAGGCACTGGGTTTGATCCTCAGCACCACATAAATAAATAAATAAGTAAATAAAGAGAGATGTTGTGTCCATCTACAACAACAACAACAACAAAAACCTTGTTACTGGAGTCCCTGGATGAAGCCCCTTGCCCTGGTAGGTCCCAACAGACCAGGCTCAGCCACCTGTCCCCATATGCCAATCGAAGACTTACACAGTAGTAAAGGAAAGGAGAGAAGCTTTTAATCAAGATGGCCACTCCAGGAAGAGGAGACATAGGGGTGACCAAAAATCTGACTTCAAGGGATGACAGAAACTTTGAGGTTTTACAGAAAAGGGGAACAAAGACAAGGGTTGGGGGCTTGGATGTCTGGGTTTTGAGCAGCTGGTAGAGTAAGTCATCTGGGTCAGAGCATGGTCTCAGGACTGGTTCTATGAAGCTCTGGGGAGGTGATCCCATCTTGAGGGGGAGACTCAGTTCCCAGTGGGATGACTGTTCCTGCTTAAGGGCAGCCTGGGTTCCGTCATGGGGTTATAGCCCAGGCTTACGGGGACTCTCTTATGGGGCGATCTGTTCTGAGAGGCTGACTGTTGCTTGGGGCAGTTTTGGTCTCTTGTCATAAAGATGCTTATCAATCAATCAGACCTGTGTGGTTCTTGGAATTCAAATGGAGTCAGAAAGGGTCAAAATGGAATTAATTGTTTAGGTCAGTGACTGGGCCTGCCTTCAAGCATTGCTTGCTTGATATTGCCCAGCTTGGCCCCAGGGTACCCAGTGCAATGGAATAATAGTGGCAAAGATCTTATAATAACTTCCCTCTACCTTCTCTCTTCTAAAAAGTATTATTCTGGGGACCTATCATCGACTTCTCTCTTTTCGTTTTCTGACAAAGGTGTGCTTTGCAGCACTCCTGAGACATCTCTTCCCCATCCCCACTGGCTGGAAGTCTAGACCCACCTCACCCATGCCTGGAGCAACTGCGAAAGATACATGCCATTCTCTTTCCTGGGACCTCCATAAGCAATGCTTCTCACCAATGGGATGCTCCTCCCAAGTTGGCTCAGCGTTCTTGTTGCCCTTCCCTCAACCCAGCCACACTCCTGCTTTGCCACACCCAGTTTTCCCAACTGAACACACACACACACACACACACACACACACTTCTGTGAATTCCTCCCCATTTCTTTTGCTTCTTGTCCTATTGAACTGTTTGCCTTCCAGTCTGTAAGACTTAGATGTGCATTCAAGTTCTCTTTATTCAAGTTCCACTTCTTTATAAATTTTCCTTTAGCACCCACTTAAAATAGATTTTTTTTTTTGCTTGCTTTTGGTTTGTGCCACGTTGCTATTTTCTGGAGATGTTCACAGGTGGTTGAGTGAGTCTTTGCTTCCCAATGGAAACATGAGGTTATTTGAGAACTGACTGAGGTTTCTTACTTTTCTCATCCTGGAATGAAAGGGTGGGAAGACCCTCTAACTCTGGTCTCTCCACCGATTCTTCCAAAGCCTTAAAACTGTCTTTACTCGTGAGCAGGAACCTAGATTCAGCGTCATTGGGAGTTGTCTCCTCCTTGCGTACCTCACTATCTTTCTTGGCCTCCTTTGCCAGCTGCTCCAGAGCCCAGATGTGGCAGCCATTGTGGATGACATTGCCACCCACATTTTAGCAAACTGGTTCAAGTGTGAGGAGCTAACCACAGTGAAGCTATTGCTGCAGGTGACAGAGGTCTTCGCAAAGCACAAGAACTTGGTAAGATGGAGCAGAGGCCAAGGGCAGGTTCTCAGGCAATGTTGTCATCTGGGAGAGGAATAGGACCCGGAGTTCAATAGACAGGCTGGGACATACCCTTGGAATCAGAGACCAGATCTTCCTGAGGCCAGTCCACCAAGCACAGGATCAGGGCTTGGGCCATTCCTGCTCCCTCCCTTCCCAGGAGAGGCCCCCTGGGGAGGCTGTCCCATAGGTCACTTCAGAGGATAATCTCAGCCAATCCCAGGATCCCACATATGCCATCCAGGTCTCCTGAATACCAGCCTCACCGTCACAGATGAGACAGGCAGTGAGGAGGGGAACTTCTGGTGTTGTAGGGAAGGCGGCTTCTCTGTCTTCTCCCCTTTTCCCATGGAGGGCAGAAGTCATCTGTTCTCCTGGGCGGCTCATGCTGACCAAACCCACTTGCTGAACCAGCCCTAGTTCCAGGGTGAAAATTGGCTGTGCCCGGGGCTGTCGCTTGTGGGGCTTGGACTGAAAGGAGAGCAGGAAAAGAGCCCCGCCCAGCATTTCCTGAGCAGCGGTCACGGTCACCCCTCCGCAGGTGAGGCGGCTCTCCATCCTGCAGCCGCACGTGCTGAGATGCTGCTACTCCCCCTGCCACTGCATCGTGGAGGAGACTTTCCTGACGCTGAATCACCTCCTTGAGGACCTCACCTGGCAGCACTCCTCTTTCTTCCTGATTCAGCTGGCCTTCACCCTGGGCTCTTTCCTTGAGGAGGTGAAGTCCCCTGAGGGGTCTCTCTTCCTCTAGGCCTCTGTGAGAGGAGGAATTGGGCAGAATTCCCTCGAGCTTGACCTAGTGCTCTTCTGTGGGGAGGGGACTGCTTCTGCGCCCTTGTCTCATGACTGTCGTGTTACTGGAGAATCAAAGCAGATCTCAGGGGAGGAGCAACTCAGGGACTCTGGACCCTGGGTGACCAGTGGACAGATGCAGAGGTGTGTGTTTTCTGACCCAGGAGCCTGAGAATCTGCGCCTGATGGCCTTCCAGGTCTACGGGAATCTCCTGTCCAAGATCAAGAAGAGAGACCTTGTCTTCCCCTTGAAGCAGCAGATGCTCAACTCCATAGTTCTCCTTGTGCTGCACCTGAAGGATGTGAATACTGATGTGGCTCAGGTGAGAGGCCAGTCCTCGGAGCCTGTGTGTGGTCCCCAATTCCATGGTGGGTAAATATTGAGTATTTGAGGCAGGAGAACTGCAAAGGTTAAGGCCAGCCTCAGTGGCTTAGTGATACCCTGTCTCAGAATAAAAAGATTAAAAGGGCTGGGGATGTAGCTCCGTGATACAGTGCCCCTGAGTTCAATCCTCAGTACTGAAAGAGAGAGAGGGAGGGGAGATGGGTGGGTGGGTGGGGGGAGAGACACTAGAGATGACAAGATACAACACCCGAGTTTTCTCCAGCTCCTAGCTCCATCCAGCTGGCCACCAACTTGCAGTAGAATATTGTGGTTGTGAAAACTCTGAGGAGGAACATCTCATGGACTGATTAGTACCAGTCCTTCTCTCTGTTTCCCTGCCCTTGGCTTCTGCAGTCTTCTTTGAGACCACTTTCTGTGCCCCTTAGTGTGGACAGGCTCCCTGGGGAGGCCAGTTCCAGTTGGAGACAGTGTTGTGAGCAGAACAAAGAGAGTTGGATGGGCCAAGCTCTGATCCCAGGAAACCAGAAGTGGGCACCACAACTAGAAAACCCCCAAACCGGCTTAGCTTGTAAGAGGACACTCTGTTCTCACAGAGCAGCTACTTTGCCGTTTCTGAGGCCTCTTTGGGCTCATCTGAGGATGCTGTGGAACAAGTGCTGGAAAGAAATTATCCTGTGGCTCAGGGCCCCTCCCGGTGGAGTTAGCAGTGATATTCCTGAGAGAGCTGACCCTGATTCAGAGCAGCGACCAACAGTTGAAGAATTAAGACGTTGGGGAAATCTAAGCCAGGCATAGTTGTGCATGCCTGTAATCCCAGCAACTTGAGAGGCTGAGGCAGGAGGATCACAAGCTCAAGGCCAGCCTCAGCAATGTATCAAGACCCTGTTTCAAAAAAAAAAAAAATTTTTTAAAGGTGCTGAGAATGTAGCTCAGTGGTAGAGTATACCACAAAACAAGACTTTGGGTAAATGTGATTTCAGAGACTGTTTTAGGCATGGGAAGTTGTGGGACTGGTGACTGAGGTTAAGAGGTGGAGAGTCCCATTGCTCTGGGTTTCTGTGCAGTATCACAGCAATTGGAAAAGTCACTCTAACTGGATTTGCAAGTTCTCCTTCATGGGTAACAGGGGTTTTCAATACAGCCAGGTGCCTAGATGATCTCCTAATCCTGGATCCCTATCTGTTCCCTGAGTTTCCATCCCACTGGAGTTGGACAGGCTGTCCTCTCTCTCCCTTCTGGGTGCCCCTTCATGGCTGCCCAGCCCCACTTGCATAACCCCTTATGCCAAGCCTCTTGTCTCCCCAGATCTGCCAGCTCTCCCTCTGCCACACAGCTACCTTACTAGGCTGGACAAAGTTGAAAACAGTCTTCACCCAGAGAGATGTGTTTACCATTCTCAGGATCCTGGTAAGCCAGCTGCCGACTCACCGTTCTGCCCCTGTGCAAGGGAGGGTGGCATCCCCAGCACTCCGGTCCTTTCTCCTGCAGCTAGGGGTTTGCTGTGGTGGCCGCAGCAGCAGTTCAATGATAAGCCGCTCACCAAGCATTTGCTTTGAGTGGGGCATTTAGATGGTACCAGTCCCTCTGGTAACACCCTCTTTATTCTCCCAAGTGAAATTCATGAATCTCAGCATCTACCCATGCTTCATATTTCCCAAATAAGCAGAATGCCCTAACTCCAAAGGACAAGTGAAAGTAATTTATTAAAAAAACCCAGCATGCATAAACATATGTAATATAATAGGACATAATATAATGTATGTGAGTGCTTGGTTCCATTTACCCTTGAAGACATAATGAAGGCTCCTTCCCCTTTTGCACAGAATCACTGTGAACAGATCTGCTTCTGATGCAGAGTCAGATCAAACATCAAAGGAAGCTTTGTTGTTGGTGATTTGATTTCCAAAGTGATGAATAATTTTTGCTAACATACTGCCACTGTCATCTCTCCCTGAAAGTTTAGTTTTGGATTTGTCTTGCAGATGCATTTCTAGAAAACCCAGTGTATGCTTGAACTGTGGAAAAGTACTCTGTAATATATGAAAGACTGGGCCAAGGTCTGGGTACAGATTCTAAATAGGTTTTGATTGATACAAATTCATGTATCAGTCAATATAGTCTGCAGCTGAGCACGGGTTGTTTCCCTAAGAGAAAATGGGCTCAGGGTGGGCAGACCTTCCAAATGTTGAGAGCAGAAAATCCTGATTCTAGGTGACATTTCCCACGTTTATGTTAGCAAATAATTTACAATGTAAAACATTATGTGGACTAAATGAGAAGGTCTGCAGGCTGGTCTTGGGTCCTGGGTGGCAGTCAGCAGTCTGGGCAGGAGAGCCCAGGAGTGGGATACTGGGCCACATCATGCCATGAAGTTTTGGTGCCACAAGGAGCAGGATGTGGTGCTATGGGCAGCAGGAGCCACTGAAGTGTTCAACAAGGCAGTGGCATGGTTGGAGAGCTGTGCATTTTAGATAAGTCCCCCAGCCCAGGCTGTGGGATCAGAGGAAAGGTTCCAAGGGACAGAATTAGGGGCCTCAGGGAGAGATGACAGTGTCACAAAGATGAAGCCATGGATGTGATTAGCTGGTTGTGGAGACTGATTGAATGTGGAGCGTGAAAGTGGAGGCCACTTGGGTTTCTGACCTGAGTGGACATTGGTGCCATGGAGCAAGGTCAGGAATACAGGGCAAGGTCAAGTGTGAGAGGAAGGGGGTGGGCTGATTTTGTGCCTGTCAAGTTTGTAAAGTCTATGGGTGGATCTAGAGCACTGGAAGTCAGGAATATATCACTGAATCCTGGAGCACGTGCTAGAGACGGGATTTGTGAACACTGAACACACCTCCCAACGGTCGATGGAAGCTGTAATCACTGACCCAGAGCTGCTCAGCCAGGGAGGTGGCCAGTGGGTCAGGAAGCTTGTAAGTCAGCCCGGGATCCCAGGAAATACCAGTTCAAGCATCCTTTGAAGGAGATTAGGAAAGAAAGTCAAGTGAAAAGTCAAAGGAGAATAAGAAGAAAGGGATCATGTCACGTAGGAAAGTTCCAGGCAGCAATAGGTGGCCCGCAGTAGGACGGCAGCATGAGTTTGGGAGCATCCAGACCAGAGTGCAGGCTGGGTTTGGACCATGGGAGCTAATGGTGACCCTTGCCTAGTCAGGGTTGGAGATGTAGGAGGAGGGGACTGGTGCAAAATGACAGATTTCCTGGGTAACTTCAATTGTGGCAGAGGTGAGCAGGAGGGCAGGCTCAGCCTCACATCCTCCAACCAGAGCAGCACCCCTTCTGATGCAGGGGACATTTCCAGTTAGGATTTTTATTTGAAGAAAAGATCCTGCTACCAAAAAGTTGGAAAAAGGGGCTGGGTTGTGGCTCATGTGTGAGGCACTGGGTTCCATCCTCAGCACCACATAAAAATAAATAAATAAAATAAAGGTATTGTTTTCATCTGTAACTAAAAAACTTTTTTAAAAAAAATGTTGGGAAAAACCATGGGTTTCACCTCATTTTTGACTGCAGCCAAGTGTGGTGGTGCATGCCTGTAATCCCAGCGGCTCTGGAGGCTGAGGCAGGAGGATTGTGAGTTCAAAGACAGCCTCAGCAACTCAGGGAGGCCCTTAAGCAACTCAGTGAGACCCTGTCTCTAAATGAAATACAAAAAAGGGATGGGGTGTGGCTCAGTGGTTAAGTGCCCCTGAGTTCAATCTCTGGTACCAAAATAAAACAAAGGAAAAACAAAAACTAAAAAACTTTACTGCAAAATGAAAAAGGAGAGTAGGAAAGAAGAAGCTAGAAGGGGACATGGAGAGGGGTTAAGGCTAATGGTCATTGTGTAAAGGAAAGGACACATCATCCTAAGACCCTCATGGGAGGAAGTCTGAGTAGACACAGAAAACGGGGTATCCCAAGGCAGGGGAGGAAGTTATAAGAACACTTAATTATATGCAGCCCTCCTTCTAATAGAAGGGTGTAGACATGATTGATGTCTATACACCCTTTTTTGCAGCCTAGAGAATGTGGCATGAGATTGAAAATTTTAAGTCAAGCTATAAATAGACAATATTTCAAAGTGAGGTTCACTGTTCCAATGTTGGAAATAGGAGAAATGTGGGTGAGCCAAAGATTGGGGTAAATCTATATGAATTTTAGGCTCCTATTGGGTCAAGGTCAGGGAAAGTGACCCGTGTGGCTTGGTTCATCCAGAAAGGCTTCACAGAGGAAATAAGTTTGAGGAGCTGGGGTAGGGAGTGGAGATGTAGAATGTCTTCGTAGATTCTGGCACTCAGGGGATAACTCAGGTTAGTCTCAAGACTGTCCAAGGAGGCAGAAGAACTGGCCATGGCCTCTCTGTAATGGAACACCTCTCCTTACAGCTGCAACTGGAGGCAAGCAAAGCCATCTGGTTTCTGAACCAATGTGTGACTCTCTTCAAGAGCCCACAGGTCTTCATCCGCCAGGCAGCTGTGTGGTTTGCAGGTACGGCCTTCTGTTTTCTTGGAGCCACTATGTCCTTGGTGTATGGTCCATCAAGCAGACTGAAGGAGGACCCAGGACATAGTTACAAGACCCATAGTTATTCCAGGACTCTGGTGATGACACCAACCACCTTCACCTGCTCTCCTCCCCTGCAGGAAGCCCCTGGTTGGGTTGGCTGACCTTCCTGTAGCTGAATGGGCAAGTCCTGAGAGGCCAGAGTTGGAGCAGAGGGGTGCTTGCCTCTCTACCTGGCCCAGTTTGGTCAGAACCCTTTAGAAAATCAGGGACAGAAATTTTGACTTTATGGGAAATGTTCAGACCTGAGGCTGGTGGCCGCAGGAGAGAAAGGCAGACCAAGGGGGCAGTGGTGAGTGTTTGAGGAGGGGCAGGGGAAGCACGGGTGGCCAGGACACCACTGAGGTGCCTCTGTGTGCCCCTGCAGGCCAGATCATCCAAACCCTCAACCTGGAAGAGATGGATGAAGTTGAGGATGCAAATACAGGTGAGTTGGCCAGCCGCCCACTGCGTCCATCTGTCGGAGGTGCCGTGTTGGTGGGGAAGGCTCAGGAACGAGGAATGGCTCTCCAAAAATGATCATCCAGGCTGAGTGAAGAAGAGGCTTGGCTCCAGGGCATTTAGGTTTGGGGGTGTTGGTCAAGGCCCTGCAGACCCCACTCTCACTCACCCCCATTGCCATCTTGCTCAGGCCCCATTCATCAGTCAGGATGGTTCCTTGAACTCTTTCTAAGAGAGATGGCCAACTTCCTCCTTGGGGGACTCAGCCCCCAAGTGTGCCCAGCTCCTTTCCTTGGGAGCCTCCAGAACCGTTGGTGTTGTCGTCCATGCTCCTCCACCATCTTTCTGAGATGTGACCGCCCCTTTCTGCACTGTGTCCCTGACATAGTGGTTCCCAAGTGTGGCCAAGTCCCTGGCTGCAGCTCTCTGGGAGGCCAGCATTATTCTATTGGTGGAGGGCAGAGACAGGGAGGGGAAGGTAGAGTGGACCACAAGGATTGGGGGTGAGTGCTGGCCCAGCATCTCCAAGCTCTGGGCATGTTTGTGATCTTGCTTATAACTGAGCAGTGTGGACTCTCTGTCCTACCTTAGAAGATGCCAGTCCCATTCCACTACCCTATTCCTTTCCCATAGCAGGACCCGTCCCTCTTGCCTAGCCTGGTGGCCTATCTCTGGTCAAAGACTCATAGCTGTATCTGTGTTGCAGCCCTGAGGCACATGCAGAAGGACCCCGACCCCGTGGTCAGCTGCCTCACCACACAGACCCTCTACATCCTGGAAGCCCAGAAGAAGGTGCTGCAGGCCAAGACCACCACTTCCTGCTTCTGCAGGAGGAGGCCCCGGAGGAGGTCTTTTGAGCCTGTGTCACTCACTACGTTCCTAAAACTGTGACAGCAGGGTCAGACTACTGAGCCCTGCACTAGAAATTATGTGTCCCCAAAGAACTTTGCTAATAAAAGGAGAAAGCATGTACTTTTGTGGAAGTCGATGTCCATTCTTGGCTGTGTGAGGTAAGGCCGTCTGTCCTAAGTGCCTTCTTTGCAATAAATATCTGGGACTAGGCTGGCCTCACCCAGCTCTGCTTCAGTGTGTCCTGTTTCCATTCAGCTGAGTGATCTCAAGCCAGTGCTTGTAGTTTCATGTGAAACAGCTTGAACCAGGAACTGGATGTCAGGACCTGGGAGGGATCTAGAATCCTGTTGTGCTGGGCAGTGTTCTTGATGGGAAGCAATGAAGTCCATTCTTGCTAGTTAAGAAAGTGAGTTGGTGTGGTGGTGCACATCTATAATCCCAACGGCTCAGGAGGCTGAGGCAGGAGGATCGTGAGTTCAAAGCTCAGCCTCAGCAACTCAGCGAGGCCCTAAGTAACTTAGCAAGCACCTGTCTCAAAATAAAAAAATAAAATAATAAAAAAAAGGACTGAAGATGTGGCTCAGGAATAGGTGCCCTAGGAAAACAGCACTGTGGCTGCACCTTGGCACATCCCAAACCACAGCTCAAGTGACAATGCTCAGGCCTGGGTTCTAGGAGTTGGCCTCTGTTCCTCCAAAGAGCCAGGTGTCCTCCCCTATACCAGGGTGAGCACCTGCTCTCTCTCGCTGCCTGTTAGAGACAGTCTTACCCAGGCCCATCTGACAGAGGCCCTGGAGCATCTCTGGTCTATGTGGGATCATCTACTGCCCCTTCTCCCCCCCACCCCCAGCCAGATTTGCCTATTACCCCTGACTTTCAGTCACTGGGCCCTAGGCAAAATTTATAGGACAATAACACATGTCCTAAAAAATAATAGGTTCCCCATGGACCAAAAAAAAAAAAAAAAAATTAGGTCCCCCATGCTCTGGCTTGGTTGGTGCCATCCACTGTGGGGCAGAGGCCTGGTTTGCATTGCTTATGTTCTTGCGGTGCCTGGCCTCTGTCACCTGCACCCGAGTCTCCTAGAACACATCATGTTCCCTCTTTGCTCACCCTCTCCACCCCATAGAACTTTCCCACAGCAGCTACAGTCCCTTGGCCAACAATGTCAAGGGTGCCATTAAAGGCCACAAGGTCTCTACTTTTGCCAGAGTCTCTTCTTACTCACTGCCCCTGGCCTGTCCTCTGGCTCCCACATCAGCTGCCCCCACCGTTCATTAGAGTCCTTATCAACTGAACACTTTGTAGAAGGAAGTAAATGGGAAATATCACAAGACTCAGAAGCACACCTGCACCCCTTCCTTTGAACCCCAAGGAGCAGTCTTGCTTTGCTGCAACCAATGATAAATGGTAGATGTCATTAAAAAATCTATTAACAGGTCAGGTGTTTTGAGATAAAACTCACTTCCAAGACTTTTCTGACTCCGCCCTTACCCCCCTCACAAATTCCCCTCATTGTAGTCAAACTAAGGGCACAAGGTCATGAATTCTAGGGCCATCTCTGCCCCAGTACGACTTTGGCCAGTCCTATCAGCCTCTCCGGCCTTAACTTCCCTTCATCTGTAAATTGAGAGAGTTGGGGGAAAAATGACCTTTTAAGATGCCACCCAGTTCAATAAATTTCTCTTATTAAATTCTGAGTAGTGTCATTTCCTTGTCAGGGAAAACTGCCCTGTAGCTTAGATCCTAAATGGAATTTTTCTTGACTCTTTTGTTTTCCAAAATATCTAAAGTAAGCAGATGTTATTTTTATAATCTTGGGGGAAGAGCACCCCACAATTTAAAAAAATTGTTAAAAGGAATCCCTTAACCCTGTCTCCCCCCACCCAAGGACATTGGTGTCCTCAACATAAAGGTGACCTGAGTTTGGAAAAACTTGCTGCCATCCCCGAGGGGAGCTCAATGTCAGCATCTTCATGGGCTCCTGGTCTCCAGGTTTCATTTACACACCCAGCCCCAAACTACCACCCTCAGGAAGCCACCCTACTTCCCAAAGCAGGAGTTGTGGCCCTCTGGGGGACTGGGGACTTAGGAAAATTCTTCCCACTCGTCTCCTTCCACGGCTCAGGGTCTTCTTTCACTCTCCAGGGGCTTTGTTTGAGAACCAGAGGGTCTTGAAGGAACCCTTTCCTCCCACCTGTGACGATGCGGCCTCTCACAGGCTCCAGGAACTGGCTGGCTCGATCCCGTCCAGCTGTGGGTCTCGATAAGCAGCAAGGATCAAGGACCCTTGCAGGTGGAGGAGGCAACTTGTTTTTATATTTAAGAAAGTAAGCAAAGAGAGGCCCGATTGTCTCCCTGGTGCAGCGATCAGAAAGCAAAGCTTTTAGAGATCTTGCTGGTGATGAAGATGCAGACTCCCCTCAGGGAGCTCTTTGCCCGGAGGATGGGCCAGAATCCCCCCGCTTGATGGAGAGGTGCACAGTTATCAAAGGGGAATGTAGTTGTGGCTGGGATGTGGCTCAGTAGTAAAGCATGCGCTTAGGATGCCCGAGGCCCTGGGTTTAATCCCCAGCACCAAAAAAGAAAAAAAAAAAGAAAAGGGCAGGACTATAGCTTTTCAAAGATTGAAAAGTACTGATCTAGAAATAAAAACCAACAACCATTGTAGAGCTGTTTTCTAATATGCACTTTTTATATTTCTGTCTTCTCTCCGTAAGTGGCAAGGTGGTGACATGTCTGGTCTCTACCGCACACTGTGAATTCCAGGCCCTAGAGAAGGTACACAGAACATTAAAGGAAATGGGGGCTGTGCTTGGACAGGGCTGGTTCAAATCTCGACTCTGTCCTAATCAGCTACGAGCCTGGATATGTCACCTCCTTCTGGGACACTTCTCATTTCATAAAATGAGAATATCACCTCTCACGTGGAGTAGTGAGAATCCACAAAAAAATGTCCTGAACAGTGCCTGGAATACAGTAGGTGCTTCATAGATGCTAGTGCCTGCTCTTCCACCAACTGCACCTGCCCCAGCCCTGGGAGGCAATGTATGGAGTCTGGAGAGGTATGTGATACCCTCAAAGCTCTGCCTCCTACTTAGGGAAGCCCCAAACTCTCAGCCCAAGAAGTTCTCATCAGATTAGGCCCGTGCCCAGAGACCAGCCCACCACCAACTTCTCAAGAGAAGGCCCACAGCCAAAGGTCAACAGCCCTTAGGGACCACGCCTCCACAGACAAGGGTCGTTGGGGTTTTATTTATGACAACTTCTTAGAACACACACATGATCTAGGAACAGAAATGTACAGCATGAGGCTTAAATAACTTTCATACATTATGTACAGTCTCAGCAGAGGTACAAAACATATATATATATACACCTTGTGCTCGTCACATCGCAGAGCCAAACAAGACCCTGCAGCCTGGGTCGGAGTGATGGCTAGGAAAGAGCTGGTGTCAGGGCAGGACCCTGATTCACTTCAGGGGTCTTCTCTGACTCTCTGCTCTTCATCAAACAATTTTTACTTCCCTTTTCCTGGCAAGGCCCTAGGGACACAGGTTTAAAGGACTGAACTAAGGTGTGGTGGGGGCTGAGGGATCATTTGGGTGTTGGAGACAGAGGGAGGTAGACATAAGGGACAGAACAAAGGTGCCAGAGAAGAAACAGAACTTTCCCTGCAGATTTTGTTCTTATACATAAGAGGGCCATGACAGTTTGAGAGCTGGGAGAGGAAGGCCCAGGCTCAGGAAGGCCTGTGGGGGACACTGGCCATTGATGAGGAGGAGGAGGCTATACCCAGCAAAGAAGGCAGCAAGCAGTTTCTTGTTTGAGATGGCAAAGGGATAGAAGCCACAGGTTTGGGCCACACAGTGGGAAGGAATTCACCATTCCTGCAGGGCAGGCCCTGCCCATACAAACATACCAGGCACAGGCAGGGTCCAGACAGCAGAGGGGTGTGCCTGCACCCAGCCCAGACTCCATCAGGAACTGCCCCACCAGGAGCCGGGACGGGGGTGTGGGGGCAGGGCAAAGAGACATCTCCCTTGACTTCACAGGGCCGCCTGCCTCTGTGCCCACCACACTGGGGAGCACAAGAAAATTCCAGCCACTCAGGGTCTTCCTTACGGTGGGTTTGTGCTTTCAACTGCCCTCTGCCAAAGCCACAGGGCCCCAGGTGGGCAACAGGGCTGGACCACTCAAGGCGGAGTTTCCAAGGCTGCAGCTGGGGCAAGGGTGGGTGGGCTGGAGGCCACTCCCAGAGCCACAGCTGTCCCTTCCCAAGCGGCTAGTGGTACCCCTGACCACCAGGCTTGTCCGGGCTAGCCTCCGCCTTCTTGTCCACCTCCCTCCTTGGCAATCTGCCATGGAGCTCCAGGTGCGACCCTGGAGGATTCTGGCTGCTTCAGAGGGGCCAAGTCACTAGAGTAAAATCAAATACTAACTGGCTAATACTGAGAATGAGGTCCTGACACAGGACTGTGCTGAGAGGGCCTGCAGGCAGTGGGGATGGAGGACACAATCCTCCTGGGTGGAAGCCAATCCACTTCAAAAGCAAGGACAGGGGCTCAACCCAGGAGGCAGGGAGTCTGGGGCCAAGTTCTTTAGGCTTGGTAGGGCTGGGAGCCAGCCCTGGGGTGTGGGGACAAGGGAGGGCTCTACTCCCTGGGCCCACAACATACAGATGTGGCCTGGGCTCAGGCCTTAGGATGGGCACAAGAAGTAAAATGACGATTACAAGCCAAGACCTAGCCTCAGCAAGGGCAGCCACCAATTCTAGACATGGGCATCCTTAGTATAACAGGGGACAAGGTCAACCTGGGAGGAGCCTCCCAGGCCCAGGACTGTGCACACTGCCCGTGAGAACCCTGCCATTGTGCTCAAATCACAACCAGTTTGTGCTTCCAACTCTGGATGCTTGTGCAGTGACCGGGGACTTGCCCCCTGACTATGGACCTCTGGAAAGAGTGGGTGACTCCAACGCTCGTAGAGCACAGGTCCGGGCGGCTCAGAGACGACTGGCTCAGGGCTCCCAAAGGACTTCAAGTTTAGAGTCAATGACACTGGCCGGGACAGCAGAGCCGGCCCCGCTGTGAGGTAGTGACCCATCAGGAATGGCGAAGAGCGGGCAATGTTGATGAGCACCTCTCGCAGGGCCGTGAGACCACACCTCGGACAGGCCTTGCAGCTACAGTACAGTCACCTGGGCTGGGTGGCCCCACAATGGGGCCTCCCTGGCCCATGGGGGCAGGGGAGGGGGCACAAGTCTCCACGTGTTTCTGTAGTTGTAAACGGTCATGCGGACGAGTTTGAAGGTCGAAGATCTCTGTTCAGGCGGGGAGGGGTGGACGGGGAGGGGGAGACTTGTGGTCACTTCTGAGTGCAAAGGGAGCTAGCCAGCACTCCAGGGATGGAAAGAGAAAGAAGGACTTCCAGTCGAAGCAGACAGACTGTCCAGGTTCCAGGAGATGAGCATGCTCACCCAGACTCAATGCCATGTCCAGCAGGGGCCGCCAACAAGCAGGACGGCCTCCTTAGCCTCTGGGGTGGCTCTGAGGAGGGCTCAGGGAGGGTGGCAAGCCTCAGCTTTCACTGGGGCCTCACCCTGCCCACCAGGGCCCACGTGGAGCAGACTCCAACAGCCCCAGCCACAGACAGAGAGGAGCTCAGGACAGAAACATTGCGCAATTAACTGGGAAGTCCATAAGTCACCATGTCCTCCGAACGGAGCTGGGAATCCTGGCTTCCAGACTGGGGCCGGTCAGCACCAGACCAGTGAAGCAACGGAAAACAATGTGGACAGGCTTGGGGAGAAGCCAGGAGTGAGGGACGGAGCTGGCCCCTCCCATTCCTGTGAATTCAGAGTGGGTCCAACAGGGGGCGTCAGAACACTGGTTTGGCCCCCTCCCTGGAGCCCCAGGGGAGGGAGCGGCTCAGTGAACTAACTGCCATCTGACCTCCAATCTCTAGGGAGGCCCATGCCCCATGCCGCTTTTAAGGCTTGAGAATGTGCCTCCTGATAACCAGAAGGACAGAAGCTGAAAAGACCCCTTGTCCTATTCAGGGGTGAAACGATAGGTTGATTGGGAGGGAGGGGCAAGGTGCTGGGCAGTCCTCACCACCCAAGCAGCTTCCTAGTGGACAGGGCCACCAAGCTGCTTCCTATGTGACCATGTGGGAGTCCGGGGAGCAGGGCTCCCCAGCCCTGGGCTGTGTGGGGTGAGCTCCCTCGCCTTCCAGGGGTGGTGGACATGAGACCCCTTGAGTAGAAGACACATGTGGCGCAGCGGGCATGGTTGGCGTAAGGCTGCCCAGCACGAGGGCCAGGCCCCGGGGCGAAGGAAGGCACTGAAGCTCAGGCGGCCCAGAGGCCAGGGGGGCACTAGAAGCATCCCCAGGGACAGAGCTGGGGATAGGTCAGGGCTGCAAAGAGTGGCAGAGGGCATTTCTCTCCTTTGCAAAGCACACAGAGGAGGTGGCCCTGGAGTGCTGGGGAGCAAAGTCCCTAAAGCTGAGGGAAAGAATGTGTGGGAGGGAACTTCAAGTCGGTTTCCAGGAGGCAACAGCAAAAAATAAAAAAATAATAAATTAAAAAAATGAAGTATTCCTGACCATCTCCTCAAAGGAATCTTTCTAGTAGCTCCACCTTGGCCCCCATCAGAATGGGACTCCAGGGAATGGTTCAGGCCCACTGGGACTAGATGTTGTTGGCCACAGGGTTCAAGGTCAGCTGCAAGGCCTTAGCTGCCTACACCTGGTTTCCATGGTTACCTGAGGACTACCTGGTTGGGCTCAGAGGCAGGTGAAGTGGTACAGAGGCTGAGCTGGGCGCTCATCAGAGGGGCATGATGGGCAGAAGCTGCTTCCCCTCCCCTACAGGTCCCACCCTGGACCAATGGCCTGCAGCAGGGCTAGCTCAGCAGGAGACCATGAGGCCAGATGGAGGGAACCCCAGGGGACTTCCAGGGGAGAGAGAAGAGGGGTAATGCCCTTTGGCTTCACAGCTTGATTTCCTCTCCAACTTCTTTCACCAGGAGGCTCCTAAGAGTCGGGGAGGAACGGAGGTGATAGTATCCTATGGCCGAGGGAGAGGAAGTGGAACAGGAGAGGGGCCACACCCTCTGTCCCCAGTGCCGCTAGCCAGTCTGGTCAGGCCACAGCTTCCCTTCCATGCAGTGAAGGCTGCTGGGATTGAGGGTCCAGGCATGCCCTGACCTAACTCCTAGGGTTGGCCGCTGGTAACCGCCGTATGCTCCAGAACTTCACCGTCAGGTCACTGGGAGAAGGACAGAGAGGGGGCTGGTCAGCTCCCGGAGTGGGCCCAGCTGGCTGCTGATTCCCCCACTCCCCACGTGTGGCCAGGACTGGGGGGTAGGCACTGCCCAGGAGGAGGGAGGACCACAGGGTGGAGGAGCGCTGGGCGAGGGAGGCGCCTGGGGTCTCGAAGGCCCTGGGGGACTGTCATCCTGTGCTTTCCTTTCTGTTACTCTTTTGTTTGTCCACCTGAACGCTCCCTCCCTGCTCTCTGCTACCTGGCATCCCTCTCCTGGGACTCTGTTCATGCTGGGAGGAGGAAGGCGGGTGGAGAGGGGCAGGTGGAGCAATCTCTCTGGGCCAGGCAGGACAGGAAGGGACAGTAAGGAAGAAGAGTAAAATGATCTCATACCGTGAAGAAGCAGCTCAGACCGAAGAGGGGAAAAGACAGGGAAAAAGGAAAGAGGGGAAGAACGAGAGAGGAGACCGGGGAGAGGGGGAGGGTCAGGGCAGGGTGGTGGCGCGGCCCTTTATGGCCAGGACTCGGCGAGGAAGGCAGGGGGTGAGTCCAGGGACGTAATTCCACAACTTTACCCGGCAGTCACTGTTGGGGGAAAGAGTTGGAGAGGCAGAAAGGAGAGGCAGGAGGACACAGGAAGGGGAGAGGGAGAGAAGGGACATGGTCGGAACGAGAAGGAAAAAGAAGAAACCCGTCTGAGGTGTACCCCTGGGGCCACGGGCCTGGGTGCTGCCTGCGCAGGGGACCAGGGCTGGGGCTGGAGGGAGCTGTGGTCTGGGCTGGCAGGCCTGCTCTGCAGTCTGAGAGCCACCTAGATGGGGCGGAGACTGCTGGTGGCACTGCTGTGTGAGGACAGGAAGAGCATGGAGACAGGTGGGCAAGTCCCGGCCCTGGACTCAGGGGCTCCCTGACCCTTGCCTGGTGCAGCGCCTGGCACATAGGCACTTAGTGAAGGCTGGCACCAGCTGGGATAGACAGGAGGGTGCCCTGGGGTCTGCTCTATGAACCGAGTCTTCAGGAAAGCTGTGTGGCCCTGAGCCTCCCAGCTGTCCTTCCCACACCAGGGAGAGGGACGTGTACAAAGGCAGCCCTCTCTGTCCAGCACCTACCTGGAGGCTGTAAAGATGTGCTTAGTGTTGGTACAGATGGCATTGATGGGGCTGTCATGGCCCTTGATCTCACCAATGGGCGTGAAGTTGTCCACGTTCCAGACTTTGATGACGCCCGCGCGGCAGGCGCTCAGCAGCATGGGGCGGCCTGGGACGAAGGCCAGGGCACACACCCAGTCCTTGTGGGCATTGGGGATTTGCTGCGGGAGGATCAGGGCTGGTGAGGGCTGGGGGAGGTGAGGAGGCAGGGAAAGACATGCCCTGGGGCCCCAGGAGCACATGCCCCTCCTGCCAGGGACAGAGGGCTGCCACCAGGTTCCCCTGGTCTCCACGGCCGCCCCGCAGATGGGCTTCATCGGTCTTAGGCACTGGGCAGGGCTGGTTATGCTGAGGGCTTCAGAAGCCCTGATATGGGTCCTTCTGCCCTGGCTCCCAGGTTCAAATCTAAGATCTTCCCTGAAGGAGAAACCTTGTGCCCTCAGAGAGGTCAGGCTCAAACAGAAAGGCTCCCAGGGGAGGGAATCTGGAGACTGAGCTTCACATTCAAACCCAAGGGCTGACCAGAAAGACTTTGCTGAGAGCAGGGGCCCAAGGTGAGACGTGGGATCAGGAGAGGCTGGAGGGGGTTAGGGGGACAGACATGGAAGTGGGTGGGGAACAGGCAGACTAGGGGAGCTCTGCTTGGGGCACTGGCCCTGGCCACCCTCTCCTCCCCTCCGCCCACACCTGAATGAGCTCCTGCTGCTCCAGGTCCCACTTCTTGATGCCGTTGTCACGGGAGCCACTGAACAGGATGTCTCCCTGGATGGCCAGGCACTCGATGCCATCGTAGTGTGGGGGCTCAAAGTTATGAGTGGGGCCAATGGTACCTGTCACACACTCGCCGAGCTGGAACATCTTGGGGAGGAGGGGAGGGATGGGAGAGCCCCAGAGGGGCAGGGGTAGGAGGTTGGCATGGGGAGGCCAGGACCCAGGCACTGCTGTGGAGAAATTCCCCACAGTCCTTCCCCCCCGTCTCTCTTAGATATGCTTCTTTCCAGCTTCTGACCATATCCAACTGCATATTCAGAGAGCAAACCAAATTAGTTGCTTGTATGCTCTGTGATTCTTCTTCCTATTGATCATTTTAATAGCCATATTGCATCCTGATCAGGGGATTTTTCCACCTGTCCTTAGACATTTGGGCTGTTTCTAAATTGTTCAGCACTTAGAAAATAATGCTGCAGCTTTATTAATTAATAATGCATTAATTTTAATGAATTAATAATGCTGAAACTTTCTGCACACCTTCCTGCCTTCTTTAGGGTGCTTTCTTTAGCATAAATCCCCAGAAGTCTCCTTACTTTTCATGAAGACTCCCAAGACAACCGGGGGCAAAGGTGAAAGAAAGTGGTAGAAACACCCAGAATACCCCAGCCGGGTCTTGGAGCAGAGGCAGCTCAGATACCTTGACGTAGTGGTCCTTGGAGCCAGTCACCACCAGGTCATGCTGGCTGGCAGTCTGGGTGACCGTCAGGCACATCACGGGGCCAATGTGTCCAGTCAGCTTGCCAATGGGTTGGAACCTGCAGCAGGGAGGGGCCCAGCCAAGAGCAGTGGGTTAGACGGGACCCTGCGTCAGGGTGGGGTCTGCCCTGAGACAAACAGGCCTGGCTAGGGTACCCTCCCCTCCTCCTCCAAGCAAGATCAAGAACCTGGACATATGCTGCCGTGGGACCCAGGGATTTCAGAAGAGGGGACACAGCTCAGCAGCATGTAGGACTGGGGGCCCAACTGAGGTCCTGCCCACCTTAGGGCTGGTCATCCCAAGCTCCTTGGGGCCATGCCAAGCTTCTTCCCCAGGCAGCTCACTGACCTGCTGAGCTCCCAGATGCGGACGGCATTGCCTGCGGCCACATACAGCATGGTGCCAGAGGGGCTGAGGGCCATCTGGTTGATCTGGTGCTCCCCCTGGGCACTGGTGATGGCCCGGGTTGAAGTGGCAGCACAGGCGTCACCTGAGATCACCTGGCCTGAGGACCTGCCCAGGAGGAAAAAGAGGCCAGGCTAGAGATCAAAACAGTCCATCCATGCAGGCCAGGAAACTAATAAAAGCTCCCTTAGACCGGCCCGGATAACGGGCTTCTTCCAGGAAGCCTGATGAGGACTGGCAGAGATGAACAAATTTCCCTAGAAGTGGGACCAAGGGGAGAACGCCACGCCAGCCCCAGCTGAGCCTCTGTATTAAAGTACACCAGCCGCCTTGGGAAGACTGCAAGATGGAGGCAGGGGACTGGGTTTGAACCTGGGCCTTGTGGAAATCCCTCAAATCCCACCCCACCACCACTTCCTCATCTGTGAAAAGAGGCCATGATACCCCTTCAGTTAACTTTTCTCCTAAGACTTCTTTTTTATTTTTAAAAGAAAAAAGGCTTGTAGCAAAAACGGAATGGAATGGAAGATACAGAGATTTCCCATACACCTCCTTCCCCGCAACATGCACAGCCCCCTCCCCCATTCCCCCCATTATCAACAGCCCACATCAGAGTGGATCAACATTGATGTATCATCACCCAAGTCCATCACATACGTTGGGGTTCATTCTTAATGTTGTACATTCTGTGGGTTTATCTCCCACTATAGAATCACAGAGAATACTTTCACTGCCCTAAAATCCTCTGTTAACTTTTTAAGGATCAAATTAAATAACAGACTTGGGTTTACAATGTACATAAAAGGACAGAATATGATTTTTATGGTGCTCATCTGGCTCAGTCTCCCGTGTCTGCTTGGGGCTGTCAGGGCCAGGCCTCAACACCATGCCTGTGGCCATCTACCCTCACAGGTGGCTGGCCTGGCTTTGAAGGCTGCTGCCATCTGCTGGTCTCACCCTGTTTCCAGATTCCTCAGATTCCTATGTTTATATCCCTCGTGTCTCAAAGGACAGGGCTTGGGGATTGGGGCAAAGGTGGGATCCAGGCAGGCCAAAGGCTCACCAATCTTCTGCCCCAGAAACTTGGTTTGTCCCCCAAACCAAGAGATCTCATCTTGTTCCCCAGAGTCAAGCCAAGTCCAAGGGCAGTAAGGCCCTTTGTGTCCACATGGCCAGTTTGGGCTGTGTTCAGTGGATCACCTGGGCTGGAAAGAACTATTAGCAGCCCAGTTTGCTGCAGCCCAATACTGGAGGGCAGACGGAGGGACTTACGTGAGAGTCCGAATGCACTTGGCTGAGTCCCGGATGTCCCACACCTTGATGTAGGAGGTGGACACGGAGAATACCAGCCCCGAGTGGCTGCAGTACTTGATGGAGACCACATTGTTGGGATGGCCCTTTAGAGCTGCGATCTCCTGCCCCGTTACCAGGTTCCACATCTTGCAGCTTCGGTCTGTGGGAGAGAGGAGGAGACAGGAGGAGAGGAGTGATGTAAGCCATGGGAAGAGGGTGGGGGGTGGGGGGCCAGGCAGCTCTCCTGCACTGGCCTGTCAAGGGAAGGGTCAGAGGGATCTGGAGGAAGTCTGACAGAAAGAAAAACAGACACATGCTTATGTACATGTGCATGTGCTCGAGAAAAACTCAGGGGAAAGAAGTTGGCGAGAGCTTTAAAACAGGGCTAGTCCAAGGTATCCTGAGCTAAAACAAAACTCCTAAGCCTTTGGTGCCTATTCCTACAGAGGCCAACACTGCCTAAATGAATAAGGAAAACTTGAAAAATATAGGAAAACTTGAAAGACAATCAATCATACTCTATTGCTACCTCCCTCCTGCTGTGGATGCACATATTTGTATATGTACACATGCCTGTGTTTCTATTACGCTCGCACGCATGAACGCACACACGTCTACTACAGATGTGTACTTTCTGCTAGTCAAATTTCTGTGCTGTTGTGACTTAGAAGCATGAGTCTGTGGGGCTCTGCTGCTGAGATCAGAGGACTGGCTTAGCTACGGATGACGGGTGATGTCTGGAGAGTGGTGGTGTTGGAGGACCAAGATGTGCCCGTAGGTTGGACACCTGAGAAGCTTCCTGAAGTTTCTAAGGAAGATCTGGAAGACAGTGCTAGGTAGAGTCAGCAAGGCCAGCTGCATGGAATGGGAGCCTTGAGCCAAGGCAAGGGATACAGTGGTAAGCAAGTTGACCTCGGAGCCTCAGCTCATGGGAGCTTTGTGTTCTTGTCTCCTTCATGGCTCACTCTGGCAAAGGAAGGGTGGGTGGGGGACCCTAACCCTATCTGGCCAGCCAGAGTTCCACTTACCTTTGGACCCTGTGAAAAGCAACTCGTCTGTGGCGTCCAGGCAGAGGATGGGCTTGGTGTGACCCTCGGCCACAGACACACACTGCAGCGGGGCTGTCCGCGCACCCTTAGCTCCTCCAACGGGGGTGATGATGCCCCTTCCCGGGAGAGAGGGAGAAAGGATGTGCCTGTCAGCCGGGGATACTATAGCTAGGCTGATCAAGGTACATGGGGGAGGTGGGGTCAGGGCAGGGAGGAGATGAGGGCCTAATGACAGACTCCAGGATCTTCAGCCAAACTCCACCAAGGTCCGAGAGCAGAGAAGGGCTGCGCAG
Source organism: Marmota marmota marmota (assembly GCF_001458135.2). Classification (NCBI taxonomy): domain Eukaryota; kingdom Metazoa; phylum Chordata; class Mammalia; order Rodentia; family Sciuridae; genus Marmota; species Marmota marmota. Next base: position 44,740,436 of record NW_026000016.1, read on the forward strand.
GGCAGCAGGGACCATCTGGTAGAGTAACAGCCAGTCACCAGCCTGAACAATTCTGGGGGGGCAAATCCCATGCTAGGCCCCGCTGGAAGGAGCAGAAGCATGGGCCCTGCCCTCAGTGTCCCCATCTGATGCTGTCTGATCCAGACCCTGAGACATAAGAGCAGTCAGGCCCTAGGCGGGCAGGGCAAAGGCCCATGTGCTGGAATTGACCCTTGCAGCTCCCAACACAGTCTCCATGCTGCTTCAGTTATGCAGTGTGAGGGGAAGGGAGCAGAGAGGGAGGAGCCAGGCCACCACCCTCCCAGGCGCCCTGCACAACTTCCATTTGCTAGTGAGAGCCTCCGGGCTGGCACCTCCCAACCAGTGAGGCTCACCTGCTCACGCCCATGCACACCCACCCACACAGGGGCCCCTGCTGGACCAGCATGGGCAGGTCTGCGTCTGTCATTTACAAAGGGATAAATCCCTGTAGGGACCCCAGTTGAGCTCGGGGTTAGGATATTTGTGGCCTCTCTAGAAGGAGGCTATATGGATCTGGAATGGCACCTCCTTGCCCTGAGAGGGGACCAGGCAGAGGCCAGTGAGCGTGAGGGTTTGGCTATACCAGGCTCCTGGGGGCTCTGAGGATGATTTTTATTTCCTTAGTGAGGGCCTTTTGGCTGAGTTATAACTGGAAATATATTCTAGTTCTTTTTTAAGGAGAATGCTGCTCCTGACATCGACACTGTGGCCAAGGATTTACTGAAATGACCAATGTTCTATCCTAACAGCGCTTCTGGAACAGCCCCTGTGGACTTGGTCACGCCCTCCCTCCAGGACCAGTGCTTGGACACACCCAGCTGCCAGCCAGGCACACGCACAATAGCTCCCCAGGATGCTCCTGCTCCCCACTTATGACACTGGTGTGGGCCGAGTTAGCCAGTTGTGGAAACTGGTGAAAGGAGAGTCCTCCCTATAGTGAGAGGCTGGCTGTCCAGGCCAGCAGTTCCTGGGGGAAAAGCAAACTAACAAAGGTCGACACCAGGGCTGGAGAGTGGATCGGAGCCCTTCACTTGCTGGGGGCTCAGGCCCTCCAGGTCCTGAGACTCGCTCCGTGTTATGGGGTGTTGTGCTGGGTTGCCGGGGAAACAGCCTCTGGTCGTCCCACAGGTCGAGGTGGCAGGAGGCACCTGCACATCTGCACACCAAGAGATGTGGGCCCTCCTTGGTGCTCCCCACCTCCCCACCGAGCCAACGTCTGAAGGGCTCCCCTACTGGCATAAGCTAAGTCACAAGGATTTTAAGCACAGCCACCGGAGCCACCAATACCCATGAAAAGAACAGCAGCCCAGCTGCTGGAGAGTGGAAAGCGCCCACGGCCTTTCCCCTGCCCTCCGTCCCTTAGCAGCTCAGCTCCGGCCCCAGCCACCCCAGGCTTCCATGCTCTGCCCCTCCCTGCTCAGGCCAGGAGGGAGAAGAGAACAGGGTGGGCCACAAGCAACTGCACTCCCTCCCCAAGCCCCCAGCTCCAGCCAGGCCCGGCACAGTCAGAGGCCACGGGGCCACCTTGAGAGAGAGGAACCATGGGGCAGGAAGAAGTCTCAGGAGGGACATGGCGGAGGGGAGGCAGGGTTCTGGGAGAGGAGGGGCTGCATGCTGAGGACAGGTGTGCAGGCGGGAGGGGCCGGTGCAGCGAGAGGCAGAAATGAGAGAAGAGAGCCAGAGGGGACCAAACACAAGAGACTTTCTGTGTGTACCTCAGGACCTCCGACAAAGAGGAGTCGCTGTCATCAGACCTGGGGAGGGCAGAAAATTAGCTGGATTAGGGGAGAGAGGAAAACACACACAGGAATGGCAGAGGTGGCGGCAGCAGCGGCAGGAAGGTCAGGGGGCAGTTATTCTCTTGGAGGGGGTGAGAGAGGCAGAGGAGGAGAGCCTTCAGGGAGAGCAGGGAAGGAGGCAGGGATAGGCTGGCCTGGGAGCCGAGGCTCCCCCAGGAGCGGGCCACCAGAGAGTCCCTCAGCTTGCCGGGTGGGAGTGAGAGGGGCCACAGGAGACGGGAGGCCAGTTTCCCACTTGGGGAAGTGGTTCCCGGCTCTTTGCTGGTTCCAAGCTCTCTGGCTGCTTCACTGCACAAGCTGGGGACACCTGTCCCACCTCAGTGATCCTGTACCCACCAGGGCCAGAGGAAGCCATGGTTGCTTCCACCTCTGTCTAGGAGCTAGCTTCTTCCAGCAACTCCTCAGGACTCACTCACATTTACAAAGCCCACTGTCCCCAGGGAGCCAAGTGGGACCATGCCGAGAGGATGGCTTTATATCACACACGGATCCCAAGACTGGAACCACTGGATTGAACCTAGGCCCCCAAAAGACCACCACACCAGGAGGGTCAGCATCCCATCCCAGCTCTTGCAAAAAAGAGCCAGTCCAGATGGCCATAATGGCACATAGGAGGGGTGCTCCTGATGGGGGAGGGCCAGCAACTCCCACAACAGTAGCCCAAGCTGAGGCAGGTTTGGGGAAGGAAGGTACACCCGGGGTACTGGGTCTGAACCCCAGAGTCAGCATTCAGGGAGCAGCATTTTGGCCCGGGAAGTAGTGTTTCTGCAGGGAGGGGGACAGGGTGGACATCACGATCGAGGATAAGCATTTTCTAACGTGGGCTCCCCTGAGCGACATGATATCATTGTCCCTTGCACTACAGAAGTTTTTAGGGAGCATAGAGAGGAACACAGGGACAATGGGGCTCTCCCTGTTAGGGGTACCAGGCTGGTGGGAATTAAAAGTTCCAGCTTGGACCCTGTTTAGTCACTTTCTAGGACTGGGCCCCCTTCCTCCTACATGAAACAGGGAAGACGGTTCTCAGGGTTGATTGACAGTTCCAATGAATCACGGATGGGAGAGCCGGCAGTAAAGCAAGGTGAGCACCTTCTGGATGCAGGGATTGCGGTTAACACACATTACACTACGAGCAATTAGTGCTACAACAGGAGCTGTGAGGACGGGTGAGCGGAGCCCTTCATGTGAAGGTAACTCAAGGTCGTATCTGCGGTCGGTTAGGGTACTGGTTGGTCAGTTAGGGTACTGGTTGAAGCTGAAGGAAGGGGCTTCAGAGAAAAGCAAAGAATCAGCTGAGGCAGATGGAAAGGGCAGTTCTGGGGAGCCCTCTGGTGTGCCAGCCCCACCGGCCAGCGCCTCCTCACTGCCCCAGCCCCCATCCCAGTGGCTTCCTTCCTGCCCTCTCCTGAGGTCCAGCATGCTCCGGGAAGGGAAGGGCCTATAGTCAGTACAGAAAGGATAGGGAGTGTCAGGGCCTCCTGGCTCAGAGGCCAAAATCTTAGGCATGGGGTCTGCCCGGCTCTTCCTGCCTGTCTCCAGCAAGGCCCAGCCCTCAGGCTCCCTGCTCCTCCTCTGTGCCCTCCCAGTCTTGCCCCTGAGCCCTGCTCTTACTTGTCCAGTGCTGACCCCTGGCTCTGATTACTGGTGAGACGAGAGAAGACGTTGCGGTCATTGCGGGGCCGGGTGGGAGGGGAAGATGGAGGCGTGAATCCCACATCTGTGGACCTGGTGAGCAGGGACAGAGAGTGGCATCTGTGAGTGACCACCCTTGCCCACAGGCCACCCCCAGAGCTGGGTTTCCACCTTGTCTCAGAGCTGAGTCCCCACCCAGGTTCCTAGGTACTACTCTTCAAAATCCATTATCCTGGGACTTTCAGTGCAGTGAGAAAATTTGTCACTTAAAGATTCATGTTCCTAGATGAGCTTGTTTCAGCTCTGACACTGGAACAAGTGTCCTGTTCATCAATTATTTAGATCCATGGGATTTTTTTAAAAACGTTTTTGTGTGTTTTAATGATGATGATTTCAATTTTTTAAAATGGTCCCCAAGCATAGTACCAAAGTGCTGTCTGGTTCCTAAGCTGTAAGCAGGCTGGGAAGTGCCTTATGGTTTAAAAATCTGTGGGTGCTGTGCTTGTGAGTGCAATGCTAATTGTCAACAAGGTATATTAACTAAGGTGTCTTGAAGTAGAAGCACACATAAAATAAGGTAATGTGCTGCTCGGCCACTGAAAATGTCATGAGCCGAGGCTCGCAGAAACCATACCCTCCATCTCCTTGGGGACCAGTGGCTCCTTACTCGCACAGTGCTCACTGCGACTTCACAGGACATAATAACCACCATGAATGATGATAGCTGACCATACCTCCAAGGGAGACCAGGATGTCATTACACAGCCCATTCCAATACCCCAGGATCCCTCTTCTTGGGAAGTTATCATTGGGTTCTGCCTAAACCTTTTCCCAAGGACCCACAGCCATGAAACAGGGCTCTTTGGAGAGCCGTCGTGACTTTGCCTTAAATCCTGACTGCACTTAAAAATGTTCTCTCAGTTCAGAGATAAAGTGACAGGTTGTAAAGCTTCAAGTACACAGACCATTCTCTACCAAGGCCACTTTGCAAGTCCCTAACAGGGGCTTCTGCAAAGGCTTTGGAGAAGGGAGAGCTGAGACCTTGAGTAGGTCCCCCTTCTGCCTCTCACAAAAACAGGTAGCAAAAGATCAAACTGAGCTAGCTTTCCCACTATTTAGCCATGTGACCAGAGGAAGGCCACCAAACCTCGGAAAATGAAGTATGCAAATAGAGGACCCCAACAGTCCTTCTGCAATTTCAGAAGCTCTGGAGGGCCTGGCCCATGTGCATCTGAGCATCTGGAAGTTACTCTGCTGTTCTGTAGCTCTCTGGTTTTTCTTTTAATTTCTAGACTCCTCTCATAACAGGAGGTCTTAAAAAGAGTCAAAGCTCAGGCCTGGGGTTGTGGCTCAGTGGTAGTGCACTTGCCCAGCACGCATGAGGGGCTGGGTTCAATTCCCAGCACCACATACAAAAAAATAAACAAACAAACAACAAAACAAAACAACAACAAAAAAACCCTAAATAAACAATAAAGGTAAAATATTGGAAGAAAAAAAAAAAAGAGTCAAATCTCCCAAGGACCCACTGTCATGAAACAGGGCTGAAGCAAATCTAAGCTACTACAAAGCCACCTATGTTGAGTGCACATCAGCAAACATTTTAACTATTTGGCTTAGCTACCCAGGTGCCTTATGGAGATGACACATCCCAAGCCCACAGCTGATGGGGTACAAGGGACCATGGGAGTAGCTGAATGACTCAGTCCAGCCAGCCCAGATTAGAAAGCACACATGATAATCTACAGAGTGGAATTCCACAGCCATTCACACACCCAACCACTACACTGGCAGTGAATCTGGAGCTGATTCTAGAAGAGGTTCTCACCTGATAGGCTGCCCCCGGTCATAGGACTTCCTCCGGGACAGAGGGGACGTCTCTGTGCCTCGAGACTGCCGGGGGCTGGAACAGAGGGTCCAGTCAGGCCCAGACCCAACTCCCTGCCCACCCTGACCCACATCCCTGGCTCCCCTCCTTACAAAGTACTGCCCCGGGTGGGCAGGCTGACGGTGCGTGAGACCTTGTCTCGGTAGTAGGGATCACGGATGGAGAAGCCCACCCCATCTTCTTTGATCTCAACAAGGGAGGCCAAGGACTTGGTGATGTTCTTGGTGGAGATGTCCAGTGGGGGTCCCAGGCACTCAGCTGACACAGCCTTCATTTGGGCAGACAGCTTGGGCTCCCCCTGGGAAAAAAAGAATCGGATGGATCAATTTGCCCACATAGGATGGCACAGGAAAGGGAAGCCAGGGGAAATCCTTAGCATGGAAATGGTGCAGGCTTGGCCTAAGGAAGAAGAGCCAATGGAAGGACCCAGACACCCAGATATCATCTTCTGTGCTCCACAGCTAAACTCTCCAGGTGTCTGGAGAATCCAGGGCAACTGAAATTGTTTTGTTGCTCTTTATTAAACTACGCAAACCACAGAATGCCCAGACTGACTTCTTGCTGGATACCAGCTTATCACTTTACCCCCAAAATATGCATAAAATTCACAGCTTCTTGTCTGTGTTTTTTCCTCCTTTTTTCTTTAAAAGTCTTGGGTCTTGTTTCAGTCTAACAACTGATACCTGATGTTAGGTAGACTCCCTCACTGTTGATTCCTACACTGTTGAATCAACTATCTGCAGGCAAAATAACTAGACATCTAGGGTTAGGATTTGGCTCAGACCATGGTGAGGGTCTTCGGTGGGGAAGGGAGAAATTTTTGAAAATGGATGTGGGGATGTCACTAGGCAGAATGGAAACAGGCCAGCAGTGGCTCTAGTCACTTTTTCCACTTTCTACCCACCTCAAAAAGGATGGACTACACATTCCCCAATTCTAGGCTAGATTCTTCTTGGCACCTCTATTCCAGCTGGGGGCAATATTAGGGCACGGATGGGGTGAGCCAAAGTCACAGTAAGACAGGGTCCAGGCTGTGGGAGGCTGGCCCTAATGTACCTACTGCATGACTTCCAGTGGGGCTCACCTTGAACTTGAAATCATCATGGCTGGTGGAGCCTTTCATGGTGAATGACTGGGAGAAGCTGAGGAAGAAGCAGAGAGTTTAGGATCCTAATATCCTATTCTCTTGGCTCTCTGGGACTTAAGCCTGTGGGTCTCAAAGAGCCCCCAAACTCAGGCTTAGCCCTGGGACCCTGGGCAACTCCTTCTCTGAGCCCCAGGGGTGCTGGGCTCTCTCTCCCAGGTGGGAAACTCACCTCCCCTCAGAGAATTCTGAGACTTCCTCGTCTGTGCTGGCATAGCCATTCTCTGTGGGAGGAAGGGAGAGTGGAGAGACCCCATCAGTGTGGGGAAGGAGGGGAAAGGAGGGATGGCCTCCCTCCCTCCTGCATCTGTACTGCGGGGATAAGACAAGGGCTTCTAGGGTAATTCTGAGGAAGCAGGGGCCTCCCCAGGGGTAAAGCCCACCTATACGCACCCTGCTGTACATTGTAGATGAGGGCCTGCAGTTCGGGGTGCGCCTCGGCCTTCTCACGCAGGGCATCCAGGAGCAGGTGGTTCTGGGAGGAGCCTGCCATGTCTGTCTGCTTCAGCCGTCCCTCCAGCAGCCGGATCTGGGCCTCCTTCTGTGCCACTTGCAGCCCCTGAGGGCAGGAAGCAAGGCCTGGAATTAGCCTTCCTGGCTTTGGGGGTATGCCCCAACCCTTAGCACCCATGGGCACAGCTTGGTGGCGGTCACCTTAGGATACACCCTGTTATGAGCTAACTTGTGTCCCCCCAAACTCACAGGTAGAAGTCCCCCTCATTACTTCAGAATATGTTTGGAGACAAGGCCTTTAAAGAGGTAAATAGGGTAATATGAGAACATATGGGTGGGCCCTAATCCAAAGGGACTGGTCTCCTTTTAAAAAGAGATTAGGGGAGCTAGGTGCAGTGGGGTATGCTTGTAATCTCAGCTACTCAGTAGGCTGAGGCAGGAGGATTGCAAATTCAAGACCAGCTTAGACAATTCAGTGAGACCCTGAATTTATCAAAATAAAAAATAAAAAGGGCTGGGGATGGGCTGGGGTTGTGGCTCAGTGGTAGAGCACTTGCCTAGCATGTGTGAGGCACTGGGTTCGATTCTCAGCACCACATATCAATAAATGAATAAAATAAAGGTTCATCAATATCTAAAAAAAAAATTTAAAAATGAAAAGAAAAAAGTCTGGGGATGCATCTCAGTGGTAGAGCACCCCTGGGTTCAGTCCCCAGTAGAAAATGTGCGCGTGCGCACACACACACACACACACACACACACACAGAATGATTGCAGATATATAAACAGGGAAGACTGAAAACACAGGGAGGAGAAGACTGCTATCTATAATCACAGAGAAGAGGCTTCACTTTGACTTTGAACCTCCTAGCCTACAAAACTGGAAGACAATAAATCACTGTTGCTTAAGCCTCCCAGTTTGTGGCACTTTGTTACGGCAGCCCTAGCACACTCAAGCAGTCCCCTAGACACAAAGCAGAGCTGAAAGGAGTCACTGGGGATAGGGTGAGGAGTCACAGAGGGCAAACTCTCCCGCCCTCTTCTGAGTCACACTGCATGCACACCAGGTGGTGTCTGTTCCCAAGATTCAAGTCCCAAGAGGGAAGAGAAGAGAGAAGCCCAGAAACCCCAAGGGATGCCTAATGTTCTGGGATAAACCCTGCTGGGCAGAATGTGGTCTGTCTATCTGTCTCCTGCTTCTCCACCCCAATGTACACACACTTCTCCCTCTACCTCCAACACACTCAAGCCCAGCCTTGCTGTGGATGGGCCTGGGCCAGACACCCAGGGTCACCTTTAATTGGGGCCCTGCTGCGTGCCAGGTGCCATGCCAGGCCCTATACAGGCATTGTCTTGTTAAAGGCATGAAACAAGCTACAAGCCTGGTATTGTCATCACCCCAGTTTTATAGCTGCAGAATCCTAGGCTGGGAGGCCAGGAGGCTTGCCTTGGCCTGTGAGTGACGCAAACGAGGAGGAGTCAGGCCTGTGGGCTGCACTACTAGGTTATGTCACGGTGGCGCCTGTGCCGGCCGGGACCCCTGAACAGGTCAGCGGCAGGCTCACCTTGTCAATGGACGCCTTGAGGAAGTTGTCCAGCAGGAGGCGGGCTTCGGCCAGGGAGCAGGAGCTGATGACCACCGAGGTATCCGTGGAGTCCAGCTCCTCCTGGGACCAGGAGACAGAGACCCCCATCAGCTGAGGCTGCCCCTGCCCACCCATCTCTCCCACCTCTTCCCCCAGCCAATCCCGTCCCTATAGCTACCTTGGTCTCCTCCAGCTGCATGATGGTGGCCTGGCAGTCGGTGATGCTGTCGTTGATGTAGTCGATGTTGGCCGCCAGCACCTCAATCTCCTCGGCCAACTCCTGCAGCCCCTTCTCCTCCTCCGGGCTCTCGGCCTGCAGCCGCTCACGTTTCCTCCGCAGCGCCTCCTGCAGGAGGAACAGCTCCTCCCTTTTCTGGGGGGATGATGATGGGGGACCATCAGGGTCTCAGGGGTCTGCCCTGTCCTGCCCACAGATCCCACCCCAGATCTCCAGCCCGTGAGGGGCCCCAGCACCTCTGGATTCCAGAGCAGGTACCAGGAGCAGAGAGAGAGGGCTGGGAAAGGTCTGAGGAGCCAGAGACGTCAGGGTGACAGAGGATAAGTGCAGAGTGGGAAGGGTGGGAGGCGGGAGGCAGGCCCACCTTGATGAGCCTCTCCATGTCAGCTTCCAGGTTGACAATGGTCATTCTCTGCATGACAATATCAATGATCCTCCGTTCCAGGGACTGCCACTTGAGTCTTGCAGCCTTACTGAAGCTCTGGCTGGCCCCCTTCTTCTGGAACTTCTTTCTGGGAGGCAGAGGCAACAGGGGATGGGGTGTGACACCTCTTAACCTCCGCAGCTCCACTGAACCCCCATCAGGAGCTGACAAGCCCTGGGACTAGAGCACTGGCCTCATTCTGATCCTACCCCCCATATTTCCACCTCTGGGCCCACACAGGCCAAGGCACCACCAGTCCACCTCACCTGGCCGGGCGGGTACCATTGATGGTGTTGGCAGGATGGTCACCCAGGAAGTGGTTGATTTTGCGGTTCCACTGGCGCACAATGCTGGAGACAGAGCGGGCCCCCGACTCGGCCTCAGATGAGGTGGTGCTGGCTGACACCTCAGCCCCCGAGTCCAGCATGGGTGGCTTCAGCCCTGCGCGCCCTGCCACCCGCTCCGACATGGGCTTGGCCAGGCGCCTCAATGCAGAAACCTGGAGGCAAGAAAGGGGGGCCCAGTGAGCAGGGTGAACTAGAGCTACACAGCTTGGGGGGTAGGGACCACCCTGTGTTAGCCCAGGGTCACAGAAGGGCCAAGAGGTCTGTCTGATGCGAAATGAACACAAGATCTGCCACTATTTTCCCTTTCTTTCTTTTTTAAGCGATCGGCTCAAGTATTTGGGGACAGAGCCTGCAGCCTGCCCTCTAGACTTAGCCCTCCCATTGAGAAAGCGCTGCTCTCGGGCCTGGCAATTCTGCCTGATGATTGTGTTTGCTGAATGGAGCAGGGAGACCCAGGGCCACAGGCAGCCTAGCCCCCCTCTTTCTCCCCAAAGGAGAGCAACACGAGGGCCATGCAGCAAGGACAGGACCTTGTGCTGGGACAGTCCAAGAGCACCTACCTCCTGGGTTTTCCTCCTCAGGACCATTTCCTGCTGCCGCTTCTGGGATTCCAAGGCCCGGATTTGAAACTGTGGGTCAGAGAGGAGGGGCAGGGTCCACACTCAGACACAGAGACCCTTTCTGCCCAGACTGGGCTGGGGATGAACTGGCCAGATCTGCAGCCAGAAGCCTGGACTTTTCTCACGTTGGGTGAATCTCATGCAGCAAAAATGTTGATAAAATGGTCCCCAGAGTAGAGTTCCCTTTGCTGGAGGTTGAACTAAAGACCCCTTGGCCTCATCTCCCACTCTGGGGGAGGCATCTGGGATGAGGGAGCTCAGCCTTGCTGGACTTCTCTGTTGGGTCTGAAGCTGCATGCTTCTGGTTTGCTGGTGACCCTGAGCAAGTTCCTGACCCTCTCTGGGGCTCAAGCCTTCCCTTGGAATATGTGGGGCCAGGCTCGGGGCCCATGGTGGTCCCGCCCTTCTGACAGGCTGTGTTCTACTGCAAGCCTGACGGTCACGGCTTAGGGCAGCAGGAATTGGAGCCTGCTTGACCGGGAGGGGTGGCCAGGTGCACAGGGAAGCTGGGAGTTGAGGCCGAAGTCTCCTGGAGTCTTCCAGGGTCTCTCACCTCCTGCCGTCGCTGCTCCTTCTTGAGCTGAGCGATCTCCCGGTTCCTCTTGGTCTCCACCAGCCGGCGGCGCTGCTGCTCCTCCCGCATCTGCTTCATCAGGGCCACCTGGTTCGGGCAGAGGCAGTGGTGGAGGTGGGGCTCGGAAAGGGGTGGCCCACGTGCTCCAAGGAGTGGCTGGCTCCGAGGACGTTGAATAGAGGTGCCAGCCTGTCACACAGCACCAGCTCAGTGTTCCAGGGTCTGGGGCCAGGGGTCCACCCCCTAAACCCTCCATGGAGGTGGGTACGATCCGGGCAACCTGCTAGAAGGAGTGGCCTTACAGCCAGCCTCGCAGTGCGGGGACTCCCAATCTGCAAGGTGCAACTCGTCCCCTGCCCAAAGCTACCATCCTGGGTCTGAGCATTCTAGGTCAGCCGAGGTTGCTGGAGGCAGGTGATCCTCTCTCCATCTGACAGCCTGAGCTGTGAAGGTCGGGGCTGGATCCCAGGGTCAGGCTCATAATGACAGCAATAAAATTCACCGTAATTTACTAAGAACCGGCATTACCATTCCTGTTCAATAAATAAGGAAATGAGCATCTGGGAGATGAGTGACCAATCCAGATGGTCTTCCTACAGCCCCAGGCAGGGCACCACACCAGTTCAGAACAAGGATAGGGACTGGTATAGAGTGCCTGGAACCCAGAGTTCTCCAACGTCTAGCCAAAGGCACAGAAGCACCATTAGTATGGCTGGAGATGACCCAATGTGTTGGGAGGCCACTGTCCTGAGGCCTCATCATCTGCCTCAGAGTGCATCATCTGCCTCCCCTTCCTGGGGCCCTAACACAGGAATGCAATGAGCACAGTACTTCCCACAGCTTCTAGGTAGCGGTGGCAGGAGAATCACCATGGTGATTGGTCCTGGCTCTGCCACAGAGGCCTCAGACATCACAGGAAAGTCACCAACCTGTCTTGCCTGAGGACAGGTAGGACAGGAAAAGGGATAGAAAGGAAGGAGAAAGATTCCAAGGCAGCCAGCACTATCAGGGTTGGCTTCTCCCTGGCAGGGAAGGCTCTGAAGGGGTGTCTATAGAGCAGAGGTGGGCTTGTAATTACGGGGTCTTTGGGGTCTAGAATGAGTGTTCTTCCAAAGGACTGAGATTGGGAAGACCAAGTCAAAGCCTCAGCTAACAATGGTTCTGAAAACTCTAGCACACTGCGAGCTGAGGCTCCTGGGGAGGAAACATGTCTTCCTGGATGAAGGTCCATCCACCACATCGCATGCGTGGTGGAGCCCCACGGTGGCCACACCAAAGTGATGGTCTCAGAATGGGTGAGCGCATTCCAGGTACACAACAGCGCCGAAAGGGGCCTCAGTTCCTGGGAGAGCCTTGCTCTTAAGTCCTAAAGTACATGGCAGTGTTTCCTCTCCTAGGGGACCCTGCAGCTGCAGGTCCTACCCTATGCAGTCCTGTGACTTGCTGGGGCCTGCAGCTGGAAGGTGGTGGGAAGGGTCTAAGCCACTGGGTCTCATGGCATCTGGTCAGAATCCTTGCTGCTGCTTTTTCTGTCCTTCCAACAGAAAACCTGGGCCCCTGGGCTGTAGGGGTACCCCTGGGATGATTCTAGGCCAATCTTTTCCACTTCTATCCCTGGGCTCATAGAAGCACAGGCAGGTGGGCAGAGCTGGGCCTCAGCAATTCCGAGACTGAAACACACATATATGTATGAGGATCCTTCTATCTTTCAAACATGCCCTGGGCATCAGTTATTTTTCCAGACTTCAGAGCCCTAAGAGAATGTTCCTTCCTCATGAGACTCTCGAGAATCAGGCCCAGCTGAAATGGGAGCTGGCCGGGAGAGGCTGGGCCTGAAGGGGAATGAGCCAGGGACCCCCAGGGACACAGAATGGGGATGAAGAGAAAAGCACCCAGAACTGCTCTGGAGTTGCTACTGAAGGCCAGGTCACAGGGGGTGGGTGGGGAGTAGGGTGGGGTGCCACTCCACCTGGGGATGTCAGAGCCCACCCAGCCCTCCTCCCTCTGCACCACCAGAGGGCGCCCAGGACTGGGGGAATCTGTGGGCACTTCAATGTCATTTGCATCTTGTCCACAGGGTGGATGCACAGAAGTAGAAGAGGAGAGTAGGGTCCCTGGGAACCAGCCCAGGTCAAAAAGGTCTAAGCACAGCAAGGCAGGGCCTTCTCTAATCTGGTCTGGTCAGGCTGATGGAGCTCCTGGACCTGTGGCCTAGGCTTGGGGACAAAGCCTGCGCAGGGAAGGTGGCTGATCTATGACAACAACCTTTTCTAAGAATCTATTCCAGCTATCCCTGCATTCATGGCCGCTTGCCTCTGCATAGTGGTCAGCACTAATGAGTCAGTGGTGAGGACAGTTACTGGTGGCTCCTAGAAATGTAGACACCTGTCCTATTGGTCCCTCGCACTGGAGAACACCCCTTTCCTGTGTATCTGCTCCCCAGGCCAGCTGTTGGGGTTGCCATCAGTAGTGCCAGGATTTACTAGGGATCCAGCCTAGGGCTGTGGAGAGCGAGGGGACACCAGAGCCTGAGGGTCAGGGCAGGAAGGTTCAGAGGGGGGGACATAAAGGGACCATGGATCTTTGATCTCCAGGCAGGAGCCAGACAGACTTGGAGGAATAAGACTTGAGCCCCAAACCAGGACCTCAGGGAAAGACCCCAGGCCCCAGAGACTCTGAGCCATAGCAAAGTGGGAGGAGGTATTGTGCCACCTGAACACACACCAGCTAGTGAGGCTGAGGACTCCCAGCATCCCAGCACCGACTCCTTGTAGCTGGAATGGCCTTCTCTGAGCCTCAATTCCCCATAGAGTGGGAGTAATAATAGGGTCACTTCATAAGGTTCTCCTAAGGGCCACACAGGGCATGCATATATGACTAGCAAAGGGCCTGGACCCAGAAAGCCTGCCAGCAACATAATTATCACTGGGATTCAAGGCAAAGGTTACACCAAATAAGTCTTGTACATGCCCTGTGCAGGCAGGAATAACTGCAGTGCTGCTACCCACTGAAAGGGGGCAGCACTGAGCAGGGCACCTGGGTGTGTCCCCCCCAAGCACTGAGCCATCCAGGTTGCTGCATCCTGAACGAAGCAATTAGCTAAGAGGACAATGTGCGTGGCCAGGACTGGGTTAAACCAGGTAGTGATAAGTGTTGGGGGGAAAAATCCGCACTTGACAGCATCGATTATTTTTAACATGGAAAGTAGATTTGAAGGTGTGGCACCGTCCCATCTAGGCCTATTCCTAATACCCTTGGCCCTACCTTGGCCTTCTTCATCTCGGCCACCTCAGCCTGCAGCTTCTTCAGCTCCCTCTCATAGCGCGATTGGTTCTTGAGCAGCCGGGCGTGCTCCTTCTGCGCAGCCTGCAGTTTCTGCAGGTCTCGGTTCATCTCCCGCAGTCTCTTCTCATAATCCGCCTTGATCTTGTTGGCCTTCTCCTCTGTGTAGCACTCCATGGTGCCTGAGAGCAGCAAGAGGCAGCCCTCAGCTCTGTGTGTTCCCTCTGAAGGTGGGCTCATTAACAGGGGAGGCAGGACGCTTGGGTTCTAGTCTCACTGAGACACGTCGGGCACGAGGTCTCGAAACAAGGGAATGAGGCTACGGATGCCCAAGGCCCCTTCCTGCTCTGACATTCTGTTGGAATGTGAGATCTCATCTTGAGACCTGGGGCCCTGATCCCTAGCTTCCCATGAGGGTGCTGCAGTCCACTCATGTGTGCTTGCTTCTGACCCATGATAACTGTGAGAGTAAAGGAGATGGGACTAAGGGGAAGGGGAAGAATCAGCAAGAGAAGTTAGTGACATGAGCTAGAGCAGAAGGACTAAATTGGTTCCCTTCCCTAGGTGCTCCCTCCTGAACTACCAACAGACATCTCAAACTAAACAGGTACAAAACCAAGTCCCAGTTTCCACCTCTCACTCCAGCTCAGAGGCATCCTTGGTTCCCCTCTCCCTCGTGTCCCCAACTCCAAGCACTGACAAAGCCTTTGGCTCGACCTTCAAAACATATCCAGAATCTGCCCATGTCTCACCACCTCCTGTCTGACTTTTCTGGATCTTTATAACAATTTTCTAAATGGTCTCCTGCCACCATTTTTGTTCTCCTACACAACAGCCACAGTGATGTTTTAAAAATACTTTTAAATTTCACATCATGTGCTTCTCTCAAAACTCAACACTGCCTCATCTGCAGAGAAGAAGGCAACTTCCTTCCCATGACAGGCGTGACCTGCTCAGGACTTTGGCTCTGTTGCAAGGCTCTTAGCATCGCTCATTCTGCTGTAGCACTACCTCATCTCCTTCCTGCCTCTGCTCAGTCACCTTCCCAGGTAGTCTCCCATGACCAACCTAGTTCCAAGTGTCCCCCATCTTCCTTCCTTGCTGTATGTTTTAAAATAGCCCTGATGACCATCTTCCATTCTAGAGATCACACTTATTTTGTTCACGTCTATCTCTCTCAGCTAGAGTGTGCATTCCATAAGAGCAGGGGTTTTGCTCACGTCAACATCTCTAGAATCTAGGATAATGTCTGCTCCATAAGACACATCCAGCAAAGACTTGCTGAATAAGACAAAGGAATGAATACATGAATAATAAACTGAACTGGGAGAAGAAGAGTGTAAGGAGACAGAAGTCAGAAGGTGGCTTATAGACAGGTGCCAGGAACTAAATGCCGGAGAAAAGGCCAGGAAGTGTCCTGTTCACCTGCCTAGGTACATGAAGAAATAAAAAGGATTAAAAGATCCTAATATGTGAGATGTTAGTTTTAAAAAGGTGAATTTAAAACATGGCAGAGGACCTGGGTGTGACATAAAACTTTCAACTGTGGCCCAAAGAAGCCAGCTGCTATGGGGTGTGCTTTTGACAGGGGAGGGGCTCAGGTGAAAGCAGGGGTTGGCGAGGTGGGGAGTTCCGGCCTCACTGAGGTTCTGTAGCACACGGTCCCGCTCTAGCTGGGTGTCTCGGATCTTGTTCTGCAGCAGGATCAGCTTCTCCTCGTACTGGTGCTTGAGTGTCTGCAGGCGCCGCTGGCTGTTCTCCAGCTCATCAATCAGCTTCTGCTTGATCTCGATCTCACATGTCAGGTCGGCCAGGTCCGCCTGGAAGTTCACCTCTGCAGGGTCGGTGCAGAGCCAGGCTCAGACTGGCAACAGGGTAAGGGCCAGGTGGGGAGCACTCACCAGTCTAGGGAGGGGGTGTTTCCTCGTGTCAGCCATGACCAGAGGAAGGTGAAATGGTAAATCCAAGGTGGGCACAGTGCTGCCAAATATGGTAACACATTTAAAGAGCAGCCCCCAAAGGCACGCCTGGCCTCAAAATCTGGGAGCGGGTCTAGACATCCTTCCCACTGCTGTCGGCTCCAGAGGCCAACATCCACCTGTCACAGATTCATGGGACCCTGCTTGGGTAGAGGAGGGTAAAATGATTGAATGCACTTTGCAGAGCCATGGGCCAGAAATGGCAGCAAGACAGAGCTAAAGGGCAGGTGTCCCCACTTAGAGGAATGGGCTTTGACACTAGCCAGGCTTACATTCAATGCACTGCTCTGCCTGGACCAAACTGGGGAGAGTATGGACCTCTCTGAGCATGCTCCGTGGTGATGCAGGGAAAATAGCACCTATGCATGGGGTAGCAGTGAGGACTGGAAGAAGCCAGCACGTGAAATGCTGAGCTAATCACAGTGGCTGGCACATGATAAGCGCTCAGTATTTGCATCATTATCATTACGATTCTTGTTCTTGAATTCACAGCTGGGAGTTTTGAGCCTTGGATAACAACTGTCTCAGAGAACTCAAGCAGGCCGATCCCACCCCAGGGGCATCTGAACATTCTCTGGGCCCATTGCTGACAGGAAGCCCGACCCTGGGCACTGGCCACGGGTGTCTCGTGTCCCCCAGCCCGGGCCCCCGCACCCTTCTCCTCGGGGTCTGAGTCTGAGTCCACCAGGCTCTCCTCGCTGCCCGAGTCCTCGTCTTCATCCTCACGCCCTTCCTCCTCCTCACAGCCACTCTCGTCTCGATCTTCCTCCTCCTGGGCACCAGGCACAATTAGGTTTCTGTGCCTGGCCTCCAGGAGGGGAGTCCAGAAGCAGAGGCCAGGCCAGATCCAATACCTCAGCTGTGTCAGGAGGGCTGGGGTCGGCCACACCCTCCCTCGGGAAGACTACCCCCTCTCCCAGTAGCCTGGGCACAGCCTCTCTGGAGGAGCCTCCATCCAGCCTCCTCTGGGATGAGGAGGAGGCCTGAGTGATGCAGGTCACCATGGCAACCAGCCAGAGCTAATAGGAAGTGCAAGGATCGATGAAGGCACTCACCCCACTCCACCCTATAGGAAGGTGCTGATGGGGACCCCCAACCCCAGCAGGGACACAGGAGTAAACATGTGACCAGGAGGGGTGGGGGTGGGGGTCCTCACCTCCTCAGCCTCATTCTCGTCTGTCTCCTCACTGTTTTCCTGTTGGAGTTTTGCCCTCTTTTTGAAGGCTTCCTTCTCTGGACTGCTTGTGGAGTGAAGGGGAGCCCAGATTAGGGGGACTAACCCTGGCTTGAGCATACAGGCGAGGAGGGTGGAGGGTGGGATAAGGAAAGCTTCCAGCCAGGAAGCACAGGGGTAGGGCTGACTTCCTGCTCTCCTAAAAACCCAGTTGCTCTTTTTTGTCCTGCCCAGAATTAGCCTTGTGGGTTGGGGGGGAAGTACAGCATTGGAGGTGGTGGTGGCGGGGTCTCTACCCAAAGGGCAGAGCAAATTTGCTCCATGATTTCCTACACAATAATGGGGGAGCTCCTGGGGATGGGGTGTAGTGGGGCAATGGTGGTCCCTCCTGAACACAGGTGGGTCCATGTTCTTCTGGAAGGGTCCATTTGCAATTTCCCACCTCGGGGCTCTCAGGGAGGAGGCAGCCCTTTGCTTACCTCTTCCTCCGCTGCCTGACCTCCTTCTTCTTCAGTCGCTCCAGGTCCTGCTTGGCCCTGCGGATCACCTCAGAAGCATCCTCCATGGAGCTGGCTGGGCTGGCCCCAAAGGCCGGACCGGCTGGGGATGCTCCCAGGGAATAGGGGCTCCGAGCCGATGCCCTTGACAGGCTGCGGCGGAGGGACTCATTCATGGCCTCACTCTCCAGGAGCTTTGTCCTGCATGGAAAGAGCAAGGGGGTGGGGCCAGGTGAGATGTCGTCATCACCCCGATCTTGGTCTGGCCAAGACCTCCTGCCTGCTCACACCTTCAGGGGCTCACTCACCGCAGCTCCTCAATTTCCCGGATATAGTTCTGGATCAGAGCACCGATGGCCTCGTTGCCATCACCTGGAGGGCGGAAGGCAGAAGGAGCATGCAATAAAGAAGATGAGTGTCAGCAAGGACCTTCCCCTCTAAGACCAGTGACCTTGTATCTGTGCTTCCAATAGGGAGTGCACATGGACCTTCTCCATAAAGGAATCTCTAGCCAGGAAATATCTGTACACATGCACAGATAGGAAGCACTGTTGTAAGAGGCAGAAAGTGGAAACCAGCTAAATGCCCGTCAGAAGAGGGCTGTTTGTTATCAATAATTCATCATCACCTACAGAAAACCACGTAGTAGTTTAAAAAAAAAATTAGGCTGGTTTTAATATAGAGATTTATAAAACAAAATGCTAAATGAAAAGGGGAAGTCATAAGAATAATATAAATGATCTCCAATATAGAAGTATATATTCATATACACAAGAATATATTTAAACATACTTATACTTGAAACAGATGTACTGAGAAAGGTGTGGGAAAATATGTACTAAGTTGCTCCAGAAGGTTCCCTTCAGAGAAGCAGAAAGGACATGGTGGAATCTCAGAGGGGTTGGTGAGGGCACTTTAACCTCTAGCTTCATATACTGATGCAACACTTGCCTGTTTAAGAAGGATGTGTACATGTATTACTTTATTGTACAGAATTGTTTTAAAATTGGTTAAAAAGTGTGTGAATGGATCGACCTGTGCACTGGCTGGCTGGCCTGCTCTGCCTAACATTCTGGGGTGGGAGTGGGGAAAGGAGGGTTGAGCATATTGGTGCTCCAACTGGCCCTGGTGCACCCTGACTTACCAGCCTTGGCCAGAAGCAGGTTGGCCTCCTGGCTCATGAGATGGGTGACACGGCTGTTGATGGCATCGATGGCTTCCTGCATGGCCTTCACCCGCAGCCGCAGTGCCCCGTTCTCCTTCTGCAGCATGGCATTCTCCCGGAACAGGTCACTGTAGCCCTCGGCTCCATCCTCCCCAATCACCCGCTTGCCCTGGGAAAGGGCGCAGGCAGGGAGCAGTCAGGTACCAAATCTCACAGGGAAGTGGTAACAATGCTCTTCTCTCTGCCAGGTCACCTGGCCTTTTGTAGGACATGGCAAAACTGCAGGGTCCCCTACCCCTGGTTTCCTAAAATACAGCTCCTGTCTCCCAATGCTCAAAACCCCCAAATATCCAAATTCTAGAACCAGCCATTCAAGGCCTCCCACTGTCTTAGCTTGACCTACCTTTCTGCCACTCATGTTTCTACCTCCACAAATGCTACTCCAAGGGACAAAACCCTACTGGGGCCAGGCAGTTGTCATAACTGAGGGACTCAATTTGGGTGTAAGGTAACAGGGAGTTGTGGAGACTGGAGCTAAAACTCAGAGACTTGATCTAAAAGAGGCAGCCACCATGCATTCCAGCGAACTTTGAGCCATATGTAGTTAGAACTTGAAATTTTTCCAGAAAAGCTAAAACTCCCTGATTTTCAGAAAGGTTGATGACTAAGCAGTCTTTTAAAACATGTGCAAGTCAAACCAAAATCCATTCATATGCCATATTCAGGCCATGGGCCACCAGTTGGTGACTTCAAGCACAGTTATTGTAGTTATATGGAATTACACACTTCCTTCAAAGCACCATTTTCTTTACTTTTGCTCCCTACCTAGAATGCCTACCTGCTTCCTCTTTGTCCTCCAATATCTATATCAAAGCCCTCCTCTATGGGGACTTCCCTGACTACCCAGCAAGCAAGACCAACTTTCTCTCCTGTCCCCCTGCAGCACAGTGGGTGACTGTGGTCTCCATGGTCAACTTATCTATCGAAGCACAGCATTCTCATCTGTTCCAACACAGCATGTTCAGTGCACATAAAAACACCCTGGACAGTGTCTTCCCTGGGCAGGATATCTATGCAAGGACTTTGCATTCTAAAGCCTAGAGGGCTCGGGCTGCTGAAATCACCTGGGTAAGTTCCTAACACTGAGCCCCAGGCCTGGCACACAGCAATGCTCAGGAGGCACAAGGAGTGGATGGGCAGGTGACGGGGAGGTGGCAAGCATGCTGAGGAATCACAGGGCAGGTGCAGAGCCGGGCACTGGGTTCAGCAGGAGTGCTGGGCAGAGCCCGGGAGAGCCTGCTCACCGCCTTATACTCCATCAACTCCATCTGCAGGCGAGCGATCTCAGCCCGCAGTGCGCTGATCTGCTGGCTCGTCTTGTCCTGGTTCACCACCACCTTGTTCTTGATGTTGCGGGCCCGGTTGGCGTATTTGAGTGTGTTGAGTGTCTCCATGAAGTCCCGATCTGAGGGGCTCACGCAGGCAATCATGATGGTCTGGCTGAGGGTGCAGTCAGGCCAGGGTGAGAGTGAGGGGTGAGGAAGCTCTGCCCCCACCTGACGCCCCACTACTTTAATGCCTGAAGGACCTGGGCATTTGGAAGGGCAGGAGCTGGGATGCGGGTCTCTGGACCACCTGGCCGAGAGTTTCCCCTGCCGGAGGGTAACCCAGTGAAGGGAGCTAGCCAGGTGGGAAAGGTGGTGGTGCCTAATTGCCAGAGTCCTCTGATTAGTGATAAGGATGTGCCATAGCCCCTGCATTTTTCTAGCATTTTCTGTCTGTTCTTTCTTTTGGGCTGAATGACTTCCCTGAGGAATATCTCTCTCTGTTGTGCAGATGAGGAAACTGAGTCTGAGCATAACTGGCCAAAGGTCATGGAGCACTTCGAGGTCCCTGCCTAATCTTCAGCCTCGGATGGGAAGGCCTCTTCCTCCACAGGGCCATCATGCATCCAACCTTCACCTGGGTGTTCTCCAAAAACCTCCTTGCCTCCCCAACCCCTTCTCAGGGATGTTGGTCATCAGATACCTGTTGCCCCCCAGAGAGTCCTGGAGGAGCCGAGTGAGCTTGGAGTCCCTGTAGGGCACGTGCACCACCTTCTTGCTCTGGTCCCCCAGGGCGCTGATCACATTGCCCAAGGCCAGCTGCAGGAGACAGACCCTGTGCTCAGGAGTCACTCAGGGAGGGAGGGGCAGGCACAACACAGTCCCAAGCCATCTGTACCAGCCTTGCTGGCCCTAACAGCCCTCAGACCCCTGGATGGGTTTATAGGCAGATGTGCTAGATTGGTGAAATCTGGGCGTTGGGGCAGGGGTGAGGCCTGAGAGTGGGCAGAGCCCCGGGAGGCCCCAAGACCTAGAAATAGTAGCTAGTTGTGCCCTGCCCAACAGCTGGCGAGAAGCCCCAGGAAGCCTGTGCAGCCTTAGAGTCACAGAGCCTTAGGAGGGTCTGAGCCAGAGCTGAGCTAGCTGCCGGGGCTGGGGACCTCCATGTACCTACCAGGCCACAGTTGATGGAGATGCCCTCCTTGGCCCGCTCACCCGTGGCCCCTGTCCGCTTCAGCCTCTCGGAGCCAGCCAGGTCCACAAAGTGAAATTTGGCTGTGAGTGTCTCGTATTCGTTCGTAGGAGCTGTGCCCTCAGGAAGCCCTGTCACCGCCTCGTTCACCTGTAGCAGAAGAGAGCCTCTGACTTGCCAGCCCTCGCCCACCCTGAGACAGCAAACACAGGATGTTCACACGCCTGATTCTCATTCATTGCTCACAACTCGATATAGGTCTCATTACCCCACTGCATAGAAGGGGTCGCTGAAGCTCAAGAAAAAAAAAGAAAAATCGACAAGTGGCAGGGCAAGCCCCAACTCTGGTTTGCTAGCTTGGGTCCAGGGCTACTCGTGTTGTCCTCCCTCAACACCCCCATAGCAAGAAGCTCCTGGGCCCCAGAGGGCTCCTCACCAGGTCGGGCTGGGCACACACACGCATCTGGCACAGGTGGATGGTGAAGATGGCATGGGAGCGCGAGCTCTGTACATTCATCTGGGTGCTGGCCGTGGTACGGGACAAGGCGCCCTGCTTCAGGCACTGGATCAGCTGGGGACAGATGCAGAGGTGAGGCCTCAAGAGGCTGTGCTGCCAGCCTCTGGCCTTTCAGGATGTCCTGTGCCTGCCCTGTACCTCCCGTGGATGCTCACCTCCTCCTGGGAGTTGATGAGGCGAGACGTGACGCCTGTGGTATAGATGCCACCATTGGCATCCTCGTGGATCTTGATGTTGGACCTGCGGTGGCGAGCGTCAGGGTCACGAGTGCTATCAAACAGGTCAAGGATCTCCTCATTGTAGAGCTGTGCCAGGAGGGAACAGGGCTGGGTTCATATGGCACACAGCGCAGGGCCCCCAGGGGGCTTCTTCTGTTTCTAAACCACCTTTATTTTGCAGAAGTGGAAACTGAGGCTCTGGAAGTTAACTTATCTAACCCTGGTCCCTTTTGGGTTCTGAATTCTAGGATCTTTCTCCTGGACAGGGAAAGGAGGGCAGCTGGGCCCTGGGCAGACCTACCCTGAGGTTGTACACGGTTCCTCAACTTTGAGGAACCAGTATCCAGCAGCTCTCAGTCCCAGTAGGTAGCTAAGGACCTAAAGGGACAAAGGGATGTGGATCCTAGAGAGCAGACAAGGAAAACTTGACGTGACTTGGGCAGATCTTATTGCAATACTGGACTGGAAAAGAGGGGATGGGATGATTCCAGATGAGGGAAGGAGGAGGCAGAGCTCAGAGACCTCCAGGGGCCATTCCCTGATCCCCATGGTTCCTGGCGGTTGACATAATGACAACCTCCCAGGGGAGGGAGGAAGGTGGCGGCTATGTGCCTTGCCCTATGCTCAGGAGGGAAACAGATCATGGAGAAAGGGTGACTGGGGCCCAGCCTTCTGGGGAGCCTAATGTGGGGAGGTGGCCACCCATTTCAGATGGTAGCCCAGGAGATTCCTGTGATTGGAATCAGGAGCAAGGAAACTTCCACTGACAGGCTGGGGTGGTCAACAGGCAGGGAGCTGGGACTGGGAGCGGGAAAGGGATGGGGGAGAATCCAGTGGGGCAAGGGGGAGGGGGACTGCAGACCTCAGACATCTGAGGCACTGAGGGCCTTAAAGGGACAGAAATATCTCACAGGAAGGGGAAGAGGAAACAGAAGGAGAGATGGTAAAGAGGGGGCACTCTCGTGTCTGTCTGTATTGGGACAGACACACTGCATCATTTAACCCCTTGTGGTTCACCCCTTGGCATGGATCTTATAGAAAATAGCCTCCTTTTGTGGATCCCCATGGCAACGGGATGAAGAAAGGAAGGAAACAAAGAGATGTGAGAGAAAAGCTAATAGCGATACCCAAGCAGCAGGTCACACATGCGTGCGTGTGCACACACACACACACATGTGCACACACACAGAGGCAGGCAGTTCATCAGAAACAAAGGTCTAGAAAAACAAATAAAAATTCCCAAGCCTAAAATATAGGGTCCCCCTAAGAAATCAGGAAAGCAGTAGCCATGTGTACCCAGGAGGGAGTAACTGTTCTGATGGGTAGGAGCTGGAGCATGGGAAAGTGTGGGCAGGGCTGAGGTCACATATTTCCCTCAAAGGACAACCAGAGTACAATCGCAACACCAGGGTTTTGGGGTGAGAGCCCAGGGTACCTCTAAAACCAGCAAACACCACAAGGTTGGGCTCCTTGGCTTGAGTATTTAAATGCTGAGGATCTGAGAGGCCCAACCACATGTCCCGGAGAAACCTGGTCAGGCTCTTGGTGGAAATCATTTCTGCCTTCCTAGAAACCCTTTGGGAGGGCCCGTTCACAGTAGGGAGTACCTACACCTGGGTTACTGATCTGGGGTTTAGCACAGCCCAAGTGTCAAGGAGCCTAGAGATCTCATCCTTCGCCCCAGAAAGTTCCTGGATACCACAGTTTCAGGCTGACATCCTCCCATTCACAGGCAGGGCTGGAGGCCAAGGAATTCTCTTCTAGGGACCATTTTGCCAGGAGACCCAAGAAGACTCAGAGCCAGGAAGCATCTTAGCCAGAAAGGGACAGGCAGGCCACTTGAAGGCGAAGGAGGGACCCAGTGAAGGCCAGAGGAAAGGCAGGAACCAAAGTTGTTACCATGCATAAGTAACATGCTTCCACGTCATCCTCGCCAACCCTAGGGAAGTAGACATCACCCCCATTTTGCAGATGAAGTTCAGAGCATGAAATGACATGCACAAGGTCACATGGCTAAAAAGTGTCAGAGCTAGAATCAGACAGGGTTTGAGGAGATCTCATAGGTCACTGACTCCTTACCAAATGATGGAGGAAACCCTTCAAAGCGTCCCACTGATCCTCCTGTCCTTGCCTGGGGACTTCCAGCAGCAAGGAACTCATCAGCTGTAGATGCCCCTGTGACTCCCTAGGCTACTCGACTGCACTGGAGGAGGACCCAGCTTGGGCGGTTTTGTGGTCTACCAGGTCTCCCTCCTGCCTGTCCCTCCTGCCTACCCTGCAAGAACACAGTACCTCCAGGAACTGAGCGCTGACTTTGAATTCAGGCCCAGCCACACCCTTCTCCTGAGCCCGTCGCTTGCGTTCAGCGATGCCCCCGAAGAGGTGAGCTATGGCCCTTGGGATGATGCCCTGCTCCTCCTCTGACGTCACCGTGTCGAAGCCAGTGCCCATAGTGTACGTCTTCCCGGCCCCCGTCTGCATTGGCAAAGACAAGGAGAGTGTTACCCAGCACCCTCTGGAGGCACCATCGTGGAAGTCCCTCACTGTTCCCAGCCCTCCTGCTCAGCCAAATCCTCAGACAATAGACAAAACCATGCAGTTGTCTCAACTGCTCTAAAGGTGGGGCTCAGATGAGGGGACACCAAAGTCGGGTGGCCACTATTGGGGTGGAGGTGGCTTACCTGCCCATAGGCCAGCACTGTGGCATTGTAGCCCTCAAAGCAGCCCTCGATAAGCTTGTTCACACAGGTCGAATAGATCTGTTCTTGCCAAGTGTCCAAGTCAAAGACAAAGTCATAGGTGAAGGCCTTGTCCTTCCCCAGTAGGACCTGGGGTTCCCCCGGGGTTACAGACGTACAGATGTGACAGCCCTCAATCTTCTCCTTTGACAGCTGGGGCCGGATCCTGCCCAGGATAGAAAAGCCCTGGCTCAGGCCCTCCTCCCTCACATTACCTGCCAGGCTTCCCATCGGCGCTGGGCAGAGAGGAAGGGAGGGGAGGAGCTAACCGAGGACAGCTTTGGTAACACAGTAATAAAAGAATCATACCCCCAGACAATTGTTGCTAACATTTATTGAGCACTCAGTGTATACTAAATCTATCTTTAACATATTTTATATAAATTAATCCATGTATTCTTCACTATAAACCTGTGAGGTATCTATTATTTGCCTGATTTTACAGATGAGAAAATTGAGGGTAAGAAAGTTCAGATGACTTGTCCAAGGTTACATAACGGCAAGTGATGGGGCCAGCGCCAGATCTGTGTGGCATGAACCACAGATGTGGTGCATTCCTATAATTCCAGTGACACAGGAGGCCGAGGCAGGAGGATTGTGAGTTTGAGGCCAGCTTCAGCAACATTAGCAAGATCCTCAGCAATTCAGTAGGACCCCATCTCAAAATAAAAAATAAAAAGGAGTAGGGATGTAGTTCAGTGGTAAAGCACCCCTGGGATCAATCCCTAATTCTATCCCTCCCCACCAAAAAAGGAGGGGGAGGGGGAGAAAAAAAAGAAAAGTAAAAAGCACACAGTCCTGGCTGGACTGGGGACCTTGGAGATCAACCCCTTCTGAGCAAGAATACTCTGCTTCTGTGGAAGCAAAGCTCAGGGCCAGGACAGGGAACAGAGGGACAAGCCTGGTTCTGGGTCACATTCCCCCAGGTCAGGGCCAAGTTCTGAAGGAGGCCAGAGCCTTTGCCAAAGCCTGTGGGGGCTGCAGGGGTCCTCCAAACCAACAGCCCCCCTCCCAGATGCCAGAGCCTGGTGGACAGTCACCAGGTCTGGCTCCCTGCAGGAGCTGAAGGGCCAGACTAAGCAGAATGTGGCATCTCAGGCCAAGTTAAACGTTTCCTGCAAAGGGCAGAAACCTCTAGAAAGGACAGCAGGCCAGCCACAGGGTAGGCCTATCTCTCAGACACTAGGAGGCCCCCTCATACAGAGGACAGTAAGTGGCATCAGGACTGAGTGGGGAGCCAGTCATGGGCAGAACTGTCTCCATCAGTTACCCCTTCTTCCCTTTTCCAAGTAGCCATCACCATGACGAGATCCCCATGGCAACCATGCATGAGTCAGTGAGCATGCGTGTGAAGAGCCTGGCTGAAAGCATCCCCCAACACCCTAAAGTAAAGGGGGGTTTAGGCTCTAGTGCCCATGGGCTCACACAAGCCAGCCCTGTTGGCCAGGCACTCACAATGAGCTGCTTGTGAGGCTCCCTCTCCCCAAGCCAACATTTACCAAGAGAAGAAAAGAATGAGTGGGACCAGGCCAGCACCCACCCAGGGCCCAGAGGCGCCCAGCCACAGAGCCCAGGGCCTCCAAGCTATCCTTCTGTCCCTGTCCTGAGCCCAGCCCCCCTGGCACTGAACAGTTTCAGGTGAACACCTCACTGAACTGTAGGCCAGTGAGGTGCTCACCTGAAAATGTTACCTGCACTTGGCTTTAAGGGAGTGGACTGGGGAGGTGGGAAAATTCCTGGGGAGGGGGCAATTATTTTCCCCTGTTGTTTCCACATGCGGTGTCTGGGTTTTCTTTAGAAGTGTTTTCTCTGAGGTATGAACAGGTCCTCACGATGGGTGGCTCTCCCCAGAAAGGAATGGAAGCCCAAGGAAGTTGCTATCCTATCCAGTTTTCCTGGGCCAAGGTAAAGTGAGAAACTTGCTTCTCAGCCTCCCACCTGAATTGGTTTCTGAGTCTTCTGTTTTTGTTTTTATATCAGAGATTGACACCAGAGGCAATGAACCATGGAGCCACATCCCCACCCCTTTTGCTTTTTATTTTGAGACAGGGCCTCACTAAGTTGCTTAGGGCCTTGCTAAATTGCTGAGGCTGCCCTTGAACTTGCGATCCTCCTGCCTCGGCCTCCTAAGCAGCTGGGATTACGGGCATGCACCACTGTGCCCAGTTCTTGCTCATCCTCTCTGGACCTGCAGACCAGAACCCCACCCCAAGAGACCTCAGGGTCAGCAAGATTCCTATCTCTACATAAATAATGGCAGCTCAAACACTGAGTTCTCACTGTATGCCAAGCAGCATCTGCACACTGACACATACTAACTCATGACAACCCATTTATGGATGAGGAATCCGGGATGGTGTCCTCCAGTGTCACAGACAGTAACGAGCCAGTTTGAGCTCAGGCTGTCTGCATGCATGTCCCTGTGATGGTCCTGCACTACACTGTCTATAAGGACCGGGGCTCAGAGGGCCAAGGGAAAGTCTCATACGCAGACAGAGGGATAAGACACTGCACAGGCTACAGGCTAATAGACAGGACCTCAAACCTTGCTCTGTCCTGGGCCTGTGGGACCTAAGACCAGGGCATTTCCTCCCAGGATATTTGGATATTCCCAGGTGAAGCAAGGTTCTGGTCCAAGCAGCCTCTGAGGACCCTCGAGCTGCGTGGGCAAGCATGAGCTCCTGAGGACACCCTCCCCACGTGGCTGCCTGCGATGGGATTTCTGGATCCAGTTCAAATACCATTTAATTACTGCAGGCAGATGGCAACACTGGCGATTGGAGCAAATCGAATCAGCATCCCTAGAGACAGTGGGAGCAGGCAAGGGGGAGCAGCAGCCCCGCTGTCAGAGCCCTTCAATGAGAGGGGCAGCCTCGCCTTCAGCAACTAGCCCCTAGACCACCCAGGGAGCCCACCTCCCAGGATGGAGAGAGTCAGCAGGAGAGCCGTCTGGAGGGAGCATGCAGACAAGGGCACTCCAGGGTTTTAGGGTTCAAAAGTTGTAGGCTACATTATCGGTTCACCCTGAGACCCTTTGTTGGCCCAGCACATTCTGACATGGGGTTCTCTGTGGTTAGAGAGAGCAACAGAGCCCCATGCTGGCCCATTCTAAGCATGAGGTGCTTTATTAGGGCACAGGTGGGTGAGCAGTGTCACCTAGAAAAACAGGTACCAGCTGGAAGAGAGAGGACATGGGCTCTGGATGAGTCACTATTCTAAAAGCAACTGACTAGGAGAGGGAGAGACTGACAGTCCCAGGAATGGGACTGAATGGGTAGCTATGGATGGAAGCAAGGGAGGATGACTTCCCGGATGCGTTCCCTGTGCTAGTTCAGGGCCAGGCAGCCCCCTCAGGTTACCTTACTTAAGTGATGCTTTTAGAAAGGAAAGAAGAGACTCAAAGTGGTTAAGCTGCATGCACAGTACACAGTGAAGCAGGGCATCAATCCTGGCTCGAGCTAACTACAAATGCCCTTGCACTTCTCTGAAGGCATCCTACCCAGAAAACTCTCAATCCCCAGATCACTAAAGAAATTTCCTCCCCAGTACCACCATCAGAGGCAGGAGTCCTACATGTTCATCCACACAGATGCCTTCCATGGCTCGCCATCCTGGGGCAGCATTCCTCACCACACCTGTCTCAGGGAGAATTCAAACCTGGAGGGCTGGTCCTTGTCCAGCCTCTGACCTCTTGTGGCATATGACTCTGGACTTCCGCCTGGGTTATCTAGAGATCTTCCCAGTTTTAACTTTCTAAGAACAGCATCACCCCAGCCCCCAGCAGCCTCTTCGCCTGGTCCCACTGTGAATGACATCATTTCTTTGGGTTGCTGTCTAGGTGGCAGTGACCCATCCTGCCCCAGAAAAGAGAGTTCCCCTTAAAGCAAGGTGGCAAGGATGGGAACCACTTAACCTTGGTGCATGGGGAGAAGTCAGGAGTGTCTCTGGGCTCTTCTGACCACACCATGGGCCCTAGGAGCTATGGACAGAGCCAGGACTAGGGTGAAGCACGTGCCTTAAGCACGAAATTTAAGCAGGCAAGGGAATCAGACAAACCCTCAGTGATCCAAATAAATTAAAACAAAAGACAGGAAAACCCCCAAAACCTCAAATTGGCAAACTATGGCCCTTGGGTCAGCTGCTTTGTCTTTCTGTCCATCATGGTACGTGGCCCAAAGATCCTGGGACATTCATTCTCCCAGGGCTGCCTGAATCCCACCCAGGGTCATCTCACCCCCAAGCCCCACCCCTCCCGCTTCCCCCTTCTGCAGATCCTGCCCTGCTCCGAAAGGCCCCGGAACCCCCCAGAACAGAGCCTGCCTATTTTGCCACTTGGCAACCTGCAGGCTGAGCGGCGGCGCGAGGAGAAAGGGCCCGGGGCTTTTCAGAGGCAGGATCTGGCACCGGCGGCGAGGGCGCAGAGCTTCCTCCGCTCACAATTGAGCAGGGGCTGGTGTGATGCGGGGGGCGGTCCCCCGCCCCGGGGACTCGAGCCATCGCGGCGACGGACGCGCGGGCGGCTGGGAGCCCCCTCCTCCCGGGCCCGCCCCCAGCCGCTCCGTGCCGCCGCCCGCGGGGGACAAAGGCTGCGAGCCGCGGGCCGGGGCTGCGGGAAGAGCTGAGCTCAGCGGTTCCTCGGCTCTTTGAGGAGCCTGGAGGACAGGACAGAGGAGACAGGGAGGAGGCAGGCCGGGGCGGGTGGCTGCTGAGAGGCTGCCAAGGATGGAAAACTTCCTCTGCAGAGGTAACAACTGGGCACATCCGGGCACGTGCCTGGAGCCCCACACCCAGCCCCGCTGAGTGGGAGGGGGAGGATGGGGACTGCCAGCCTCACTTCCAACCCCCTCTAGTGACATCGCGTGAAGTCGGCCAATCACCCCTCCCAGGAACTCCTCCCAGTGACCTTGGGCTCCCAGGAGTGAGTTTAGCTTCTTAGATGAAATCAGTCCCACCCATCAGTAGGGCTGCTCCCACGTTCCAACTGACCTGCCAACCAAATCTTATCCCGAGGCCCCCAAGGGCCCCGGGCTCTTTGCACTTGGCCTTATTTCTCATTGAGGAGAAGTAACAAGCTGTGACCTTAAGATATCTATGAACTGTTCCGGAATTCTAGAAGATTCTTACAAAGATAATGCATGGTCTGTGATTCCTGATGCATCTTCTCTGTACTATAACCAACATGGTCCTCAGGGAACAGGCCGCCTCTTGCTAGGTGCTATTTAGGATGCTGTTCGAAGTTAGGCCATCACCTACCATTTAGTTCTAAAGTTGGAATTTTTTGCCTCTAATTCTAATACAAATGAGGCAAAAACTTGGCTTAAGGTCACGGAGCTAATAAGAAAGAAGATCTTCTATGAAGATTACCTTCATTAGCCCTCAGTCCAGAAGATTCCATCCAGAGGAGAACCTGAGACACCTAGCATGCATGCAGCTGCCCACCTGTGTGTAATTTGGACTTGAGGACTTCCAGGCGGAGGGACACTGTCTCCCTAGGCCTTACCTCACAGACTGTCAGAAGAAGAGAAACCTGGACTAGACTCATCTCTTAAATAACCAAAATAACCAACATGACTAGATCTTTCAAAAAAAGCTTCAGGGGGCTAAGAGCATATCTGCTCTTTGCTCCAACAGGATCCCTAATGCCTTCCTGGAATCCTGAAATGCAGCCCCCAGAGGCTAGTCAGTCTCTGGGCATGCAGCACCAAAGCCTGAGGGGAAAAGTAAAGTTGGCCCAGATTCTACTGCTTCCCTCCTCATGTCCAGTCCCAAATCAGCACACCTGGCTTCAACCAGGATGGCAGGGGCAGAGGGGCAGTCAAGTGTTGCATCCTCCATGGTGGAAATGTGTGTGTGTGTGTGTGTGTGTGTGTGTTTAGGGGCAGAGGTAGGGGAGGGACACAGAGAGGAACCCCATGATCTTTTTTTTCCCCATGATCTTTCATTTGCTGGCACACCGGATCACTTTGCCATGTTGTAACCTGCCAGGGGCCAGCTCTTCCTCATCAGTGACAGGACAAGATCAAAGGGGAACTTAGCTACAGCAGGGGGGATTTAGATAAGCTAGCAAAAAGAACTTCCTGCCTGCAATGCTTGTTAAACTGAACAGGGAAGCTTGGAGGAGTCTGGAGTCTTCTTCTTCCAGCATCCTCTGCCTCCCAGGCCTCATCCCATAAGGATGATATCTACTATTTGTTGAAAACCTGGGTTCCCAGCTCATTGAGGCACATGAAAGGAGGTACTGTGTCGTGACAACCCTAGGAAGCAAGGGATATGTTTAGGGAGGCTCGGAAGGTGAGATTTAACAACCGAGAGTCACACAATTTGTAATGGTGAAGATGAAATTCCAACCAATCCTACCCTTGCCCAGTCTGGCTGCATCCCCCAAGCAACTCTGCACCAGGGCAGGAGAGAGGTTGGACTGAAGAAAACCGATCCCCTCAGAGAATCTCCCTGGCTGATGTCACCAACAGCTGCCAGCAGTGCCATGAGGGGCCTGTTGGGAAAGTATTTCCCCATTTTGTCATTAAGGAAGCTGCGGCCCGGGGGCCTGGGAAGCATGGAGCTTGCTTCCCTGCCAAAGCAAGGCAGCAGCACTCCTCGGCAGTAGAAAGAAAACGTCCGCACCCCCCTTTACTGAGCACCCTCTCCTCCTCCTCCTCCTCCTCCTCCTCCTCCTCCTCCTCCTCCTCTCCCTGGCAGCCTGCCAGTTCTGGGGAAGGCGGCTGGAAGCAAAATCCCTGCTCTCTCTGGGGAGTCTGGCTCCGAGACACCAGGGGGGATTTAACTGACTGAGCCCAGACAAGGCACCTCCCCACAGAGGCCAGGCATCTATCAGTCAGGGCGGCAAGATCCACTTTGGGGTGCTGACCCTTTTAGCTGTATGGGAAAGTGGGGGCAGAGCCACCAGAGAGCCCTGTAACAGCCTGAGGGTCTTGTTGCCTTCCCCATAGAGCTTCCCTGGCCTCTCAGACTTGTCCCCAGCCCAGCCCTCCTGCAGCTGGCCTCAGGGAAAAGACTGGGGCTCACTCTGAACCCTCACAAGAAGGTTTTGTATAGTGGAGCCAAAGGACATGGGTTTATGAGGCCCTGGCAGGCCCAGTGAAAGGGGTCTGTCAATCCTTTCTGCCTGACTTTTGCCCCTGAACACTGTCTTGAGAGCATGGAGAGGTAACAATACTCAAAGAAAACCTACAGGAAGTGTTGGGGTGTCAACCCCACAAACAGGGTTCAGAACTCTCACCCCACCCCCTCCTCAGGGATGTGCTTGACCATCCTTTCAGTTCATCCCAGAGTCCTGGCCACGATCTCCTGAATCATGCTGGGGAAAGGCTGGCAAACGGGAGGGGTGTATGGTATGAGGCATCTGAGGAGGGTCTCCCTGCCCTTCACCCTCTAGGCCATCAGCAGTACTCCCCAGAGAGGCTGAAACCAGGCACTGGGGAGGACATAGGAGAAGACAGGATGTGGTGTCAGCAGCAGGGAGTGGGATGCAGAGGCTGAGAGAAAGGGCCAGTCCCTCTCCTGAGCTGCATGTACCCCCGGCCCGCCCTGTGCTGGCAGGCTGGCTGCACAGACCCGGCTGTGAGAGCACCAGGAGCTTCCTGAGCCATGGACTGACTCCTCTGGCTCTGGGGCCTGGGAAGGGCAAGCCTAGCTCAGGGAAGTGCCACTCAGCTGTGCTCTTGCAGACCCACCCCCACCATGGGGCATCTGGCAGGGGTTTCCCATGACCTCCTGGGAGACAGGAGATGCTGCAGTTTGGCTTAGCCCAGAGCCCAGAGCTGTGATGACATCTGCATCTGGTGGGGGACAGCTCAGTGGGGACTGGACCCTGGGGACGCTCCCCTGCTGAGGAATGCAGAGCAACAGGCGGCTGGCTGGCTGGCTGGCTGGCTGTGGAGGGCTGGCTGTGGAGGGCTAGCTGTGGAGGGCAGGAGCCACGCTGGCCCTGGCCCTGCCCCCACTGCCAGCCTGCGCAATAGGTTCTCTAGGTGCACCTTCATTCCGCCTAGGTCAGCCCAGCCCAGCCTGTGAAAGGACTGACAGGCAGCTTCCACCACCAGCTATGATAGTGGCCTGCCACCGAGAAGACAGAGGTACAGGGACTTAAGCATCTGGGGACAGGAACCATGGCATGCCCACTTTTCCATGCTTCAGGACTCCCCCCTTTTACCTCCAGCTGGCAGCTGGAGGTAAAAGGGGAAGTCCTCCAGAGAACACTGCAGTCCACACTGCTGCCAGCCTGGGGCTTCACTGCCCCCGCCCCAGTCTCCCCTCTCCCTCCATAGGATGGGGGGTGTGGATCTGTCTTAGCCCTGCTCCTTCCCTGGAAGTGCTCCCTCCAGCTGTTCTAAGCGGGGGTAGGAGGACTCTGCTTTCCTCCTTAATGCCCTCAATTGCAAGACTGTCCAGAGGGTAAAATGAAAGGCCATGAGGCCCAGGAAGCCTGGGGTTCTAACCTTTGGCTGAGGGAGGAGGGGTGGCAGCAGGAGAAGACTTGGAAGCCCCAGAACCTCCTCCTCTAGAGAGTGCCAAGAGAATGGGGAGGCAGGAACTCCCCCAAACCAAAAGGAAACCACAAGGATTTAGGAACTAGGGCCACGGTGGGGATGGGCAGCCCTATGCCAAGTAACCCGGTAAGGCAAATCCCTTGCCACACAGCTGCACAGCGCTGTGCGCTTCTCCCACATTCTCCTCCAGGGCAACTGTGTACAGAAGTAAAGCATTTGAAGAAACCGAAGCAGAGACCAGAACACTTAGCCAATTAGCAGCTGGACTGGAGGTGGCTTAGAGCAGTCTGAGGAGCCACGTGCTTGCAAAGAGGAGTGCTCTGGGTTCAGATCCAGCCTCCTGCATCTGCTGCTGTGTTCACTTGTCTATAAAAGGAGAGTAGCCTCAGTTTCTTGGTGGGTGTAATAGGATAATGCAGGCACAGTGCCTGGCACAAAGTAAGTGTTCAACAAATCATAGTGCTAAGCCACTTCCTAGTTCACTCTCCTTTCTACCACAGCAGGCTTTCTGCTCTGAATAAATAAATAGGTGGAGTCACTTTGAATCACTTTACCCAATAATTCACTGCGGCTTAAAATTAGGGAGATACTTCTTAGGTATACTTAAATTAGGGCTTATTTTTAAACATTTTATTCATACTTGACTCTGAAGGTATCTACCTGTATTTTGTTCCCTCCAAGAATTAAATGCCTTCTACTTCATTCAAACCTCTGCTCTGCATAAATGAAAAAATCAGAACAAACCAGGTGTCCCCATTCCCCAGTGAGTAAAACTGAGGCCCAGAAGGACAATCAGGAAAGGGGACCCATGACCCGTTTAGCAGATACATTGCATTAGTCCAGCCCTGCCCTTTGCTCCCCGAGCTGTAAGAGTAAGGGTGTCAGGCATGTGTCACCTCAGTTACCTCCCAGCCCCAGCCCCAGCCCCACCCTTAGGTTTACAAAAGCTGAGAACCAATCAAGCATGCTGGCTGGGTGGTGGAGGAGGGGAGGTTTCCGGGGCTTGTGGCTACTACACTCCACTTCCTTGTGATGATGTAAGCCCTGTCAATGCAGCAGGAGGCCACCACCAGGACTCTCAGGTCTCCACACAACCCTCGGAGCTCCTGCCAAGGCCTCAGTTTTTGCAAACTGGAAAGCATGAGATGCAGTTGGCATCAGTTGGCTCTGAATGGCTTTGGGACCCTGAAGGCACCCACATGCCCACCCCCATAGTTCAGTCTTTTTCATTCTCCCAATCCCACAATGCTCTTGATTGAAAATTTAGATAGCTATGGACCAAGATTTCAGACTAGTCTGGAACTAGGGAAATAATTGCAGCTAGAGAACCCCAATGGGAGAAGACAGGGGTCCACTCTAACACTGTCCCTTGGGTCCCCAGCTGGGGCTCCCCTCAATTCCCTTGCTACCCTGTTCAACCCTGTATTCTCAACGGATGGATGTGGGACTGGCCAAGGCACCTCCCCCTCCCCTGCAGACTAAAGGAAGGAAGTTTAGGGAAGCTAGGCAGAGATAAGCGGGAGGGGGTTAGGCATCGCAACACTAAGGGCTCCCCTCATGGTGGGGGCTCAGAGCTGGGGGCTTGAAAGGGTCTTAAATAAACTCGCCATGTGACTTGGCTTCCTTCCCCAATTTCGACTTTGCCAACTTGCATCTCTTAACATTTGTCGGGCCTGTATTTCTGCAGCTGGCCCCGGGTTACAGCTCAGCCTCACCTCTCTCTAGCTGTGCTACATGTCCTCCTCCCCCACCCCCAGGTAAAGGCCAGTTCTAGCCCAGCCCAGGAAGCTGAGAGTCCTTACAGTACAAGGGGATTAATGGATAAAGGGATCAGAGGGCAGGCCTGAGGGGACTGTTCTGGGATCTCTTGGTAAAGAACTGACTAGCCCCAGTTCAGGAGCAGATGGGCCTGACTCCACCTAGCTGGGGAGGCAATGGGGTGGGGCTTTGAGGGCCTACATACACCTGGACATTTTCCCCTAATCCTGAAGCCCCAGGTCCTGCAAATTTCCTCGGGTTTTTCCGGAGCCCAGGCCTTCCCAGCAGCACTTTGCAGATGGCCAGCTTTGATCCTCATCCCAGATTAGAGCCCAAGAGGCCAGGGCCTGGAACTTCACCTAGTGGAGCAGCCTGGGCCTCTCTTCCTAAGCACACACATCAGCCCAAGTCTGTCTCAATCCTGGCTCCCTGTCCCAAGAGCTGGACTCCAGGGTTCATCACAAGTTAATCTCATGGGAGTTCAGAAAGGCTTCAGTTAGGGACAAAGGACTTCCAGGAAGTCAAAAAGATAGCTGAACCTGGCAGGAGGTAGTAAGCCCTGGGGAAGCAGTAGGTATAGGCAATTCCAAATCCTTGGCCCTTCTCATAAGTGCTCTACTTGACTGCAGCCCCACACCCAATCCTTTAGGTGGCACGAGTGGTTTCTGGGGGCAGGAGATAGGACATCCAAAACAAGGAGAACTCCCCCTATGGCTCGTTACTGGCACCATCTGCTCCCCCTCCCAGCCCAGCCTTGGCCCAGTCCTACCCTCAGTTCTCTGATTAGAAACTGGGTTCTGTCCAGGCATTGTCTGCCTTCCACGGCCGGCTGCCCATTGAGGTCTGGCGTGTGCCGGGCTGGGCGCTCAAGCTGAGCTGGAGAGCTAGAGGCGATGGCAGAGAGGAGTGGGCGGGGCCCTTACCTTCCTGCAGCCCCTGAAAGCCCCGGCTCTTTTGATGCAGGGTTCCTTCCAGATCAGCCACTCAAGGCAAGGTATGGGGACCTCACTTAGGACCATCTGACTGGGAAGATCACCCTAAAGCACTGGGTGCAGAGAGCAGGCACAATCCTTTCTCTGTGGACAGGGCCCCAGGATTATTCTGGTAATGTGAAGGGAGCACTGGCTTCTCACCCTTGACATAATGTGCTGTCCCCTAAGGCTCCCCCCCACCCCCTGGGAAGCCCCTCATCTTACCATGTCCCAGCCCAGGCTGGGGACCCTGAACAGATGTGGAGGGCCTTTGTTTGACTCTCTCCTGCAAGATGGAGTCTAAAGGAAAGCCCCCCTGGAAGGGGCACCCCAAGCTCCTTTCTTCCCAGCCCTGGTTCACACTGGATGGGGGTTGCAGCTTCATTTCCCTTTTATGGCGCTGGACTCTCCCCATCTGCAGCAGATGCCATATTTACATTTCTCACTCCCACTCCCCACCCGTGCACCTCCCTCTCTCGACCTCCAAGGGCTCCTGCTGCAATGTCAGCCCCAGCGACAGCCTGGCCCCGCCCCAGTCAGCCCACCAGGCACCTGCAGGGCTCCTCTTTGTCTCAGGCTGTTCGGAGCCAGGAAGGCTGTACTCAAGTGATGCTCTGAATGCTTCCTGGGGTACAGGGTGCAGGGCCTTAATCTCCTTCCCTCAGCCTCAGATCTGGAATCAGCCTCAATGCCTCCTCTCTAGGATGCAGAGGACTGTCCAGGTGGCTAGGGGCATCTGCCCTGGGACAGGAAGTGGGGCCTTCATCCATTATCATTTCTGGCCCTGTCTAAAAGCAACTTCCCAGGACCCCTGGAATCTGGGTCATCTCTGACCCAGGGGATCTGGAGACCTGTCTCAGGGACCCACCGTAGACCCTCCACTCCCCCTATCATACAAAGCTGTGCAAAGCCTCTCTACATCCCTGCCTTGGTGAAGTCCCAGATTGGTACTCTCCTAATACACCCTCTCAAAGAGAAAACCCCCAAATAAAAACAGGGAGAGGCAGTGTGGTGTAAAGCATCTCCACCCAGCACAAAGAACACAGATGGTTCAACTTTGCAGTATTTCCTGTCCCTGTACCTCTGTGTGCCCCTCCCAACAGAACCTACCCAGCCATGCCCTCTCTAGCCTAATTTCTGTCAGATCACTTCACATCTGAGAGCTGTCAGGAATGGAACCCCCAGAAAAATCTACCCAACCCTTCCCTGTTCAATTTCACCTGAGTGCCGGAGGATGGGCCAGTGTCACACCCTCCTGTCCTCTCAAAGGTAGCCTCTCAAATATACCTAATCCCCGCTCCTCTCACCCCATCTCCTTTTGGGGCAGGCCCTGCAGGATTCTTTCCATTGACTCTCCACGTTAGGCCAAAGCACCATTCCAGCCCTTCTGTGGTCTTAGAACCCATCTCTGCAGAACGAGCTCCGGGAGGGTGTGCTGCCTTGACTAGCCTGACCGAGCACAGAACTAGCTTACTGGGGTAGATGAGGGCGAAAAAAATTTCCGATATCCCGCTATGAGACAGCAGCCTCGTGGGGAGGCGAAGAGGAAACGCACAGACGCCCGGCCTGGGCCAGGGCTGGGTGTGAAATACCGGATTTCCTTGTTTATTCGATATTCTGATCATTAAGGGCTCCCAAGAGGGGCCCGAAATTAACCACCCAAACAAAGCCACCTTCCAGCAGTCCGCCGGGCTGCCGCTCCCCTGCGGCAGCGGGGCCAGCGCGCGGCGCCCTTCAGCCCGGCCCACGCCGGCCCCTCCTCCGGGAGTGCGGGCTCCAGCTCCAGCGATGTCCGTGCCCCCGGCTCCAAGCCCACCCGAGACAAAGCCCGAGCCCCGCCGCTCACGCTCCTTTTTCCCGCTGTCGGTCCCTACCTGACCGCCACCTTGACGCAGCAGTCCCCTTGGCCAGCCATGGTCTTCTGACGCTAGGGTCTGGGCGTGGATCAAGGGCGGGGGTCCGGGGGCCACTGCCCAAGGCAGTGGCTGCGGCTGCCGTAGGCGGGAGCGCGGGCAATGCTGGCGAAGGCTGTCGCCGAGGCTGGAGGTGTCATGCTCGCGGGAGACAGGCAGAGGGGCTTACCCACTGCCGGCCCCCCGGGGTCGATCCAGCACACCTCTTGGAGCCATCGGGCGGCGGCGCGTAGCTAGCTGACAGCCGGCAGCGCGACCCACTGCTCCCCACCGCGCGACACACGCGCTCACACACCTCCCACCCCGGCCACCACCTCCCGCCGCAGCGCGAACAAAGGGGGCGGGGCCGACCCGGCCCAGGACCCGCCCCCAAGCCCGGCAGAGCCGCGCCGGGCCCCGCCCCACCCTGCAGCCACCAATCGAAGGCCCGAAAGAGCAATAGGGGCGGGACTTGAGCCTTTAAAGGGATCTCTTGGCTCGGGTCCACCGGGTTGCTGGGGGCGGGAAGAATTGGGGGTAGTTGGGACGGCCGGGAGAAGCCAACCACGCAGAAGCCTGGATCCTCGGAGTCACAGAACCTCAGCTTCACTGGGACCTTCCTTTCAAAAATGAGGAAACATGCAAAGAGGGGAACTACCCAAGGTCACACAGCGAGTTAGTGGCTAAGCACGGGTAAGAAACCTGGCCTTCGGGGCAGCGCGCTGCTTCAAAGCATCCCACAGTGATTAGCGGTTTACAGTTTGAAAAGGCCAGCAAAGCTTCCCTTCTGCATTTATTCCAGTAAGTTCGCCAACCTTTAGTGAAGGGGATTCTTGCTGATGTCTAAGTAAAATTCCCCCCACCTCCACCCTGCAGCATTTAAGTCCATCTTTTGATAGCTTTCTGGCCAGACTGCTAGCTCAGTCTGGGCTCTCCATACGTCTAGACCACAGTCCCATTGACCTTTATGACCCACGGATGACCCATCAGGCCCGGCTCACACTCTGTTGTGGCAGTGGGGGCAGAGGGGTCAGTGTGGGAGGCTTGAGATGCCCCAGGAAGAGGAGGGAACAAAGGGGGCACTCAACTCCAAGGGCACCTGGATGGAGAGGCTGGGTGGGGAAGTGGGTGGGAAGGGAAGGCCAATGAGTGCAGCTGCCTGCACGAATGGATATAAAGGACAAGGGGGTGCCATGGAGACTTTAACACAGGGCAGTTATGGAGGAGGAGACCAGTGCTGTGGAGACACAATTCCCTGTCCAGTCCACCTCTCCTCCCTCTGAGACTGGACTCCTCCTTCCTGCCCTCCAACTCCAACATTGGGGCCATTCACAGAGCCCCTCACCAGCTGCCCTCCCTTCCCTCACTTCACCCAGCTCCCTCCCCTGGATAGGGCCCAAGAGGACTACCCAGCTGCAACTCCAGATGTGAGTTGAGATCTCTGGGGGAGGGGAGAAAGGGGAGTCTGACTCCAAGCCTCTTGCATCACCCTCAGATGATGAAACCATGTCAGAGATTTTGGTAAGGATATAGGTTAGGGTCGGAGAATTTATCTGTTAGTGCCATCTTCCTGTCCTGTCTCCTCCACCGTCCCCCTAACACCCCAGATAACTACTCTATCCAGGAGCCCAGATCCCTGTATGGTTTGACCTATTAAGTTCAAACCAAAAAACCAGAAAATTTCAACAGCAGATTTCAAGGTCACATCAACACCCTCTCATCCTCAGGGCAAATAGAAGGCTGCCGTCAGCAGGAGTACCCCCAAGGTTGTGGTAGGGGGTTCCTGGTGAGATCTTGCACCCTTTACTAACATTTGAACACTCCTAGAGCCGGAAACCAGCAGAGTTGAGGAGTCAGATCCTGGGCATTCTCTCTCCATCTTCCAACCAAAATTAGCGATAGGGAGCAGCGTAACACAAACAAGGTACTTCATGGGCATGTTATTTCATCGTTATACCCCTGAGCTAGACTTTAATATTCTTTTTCAACTTTGCAGATGGGGAAACTGAGTCTCACCCAGCATATAAGCAACAGACTCAGAATTTGAATTTGTGCATATGATTCTGGACTCCCCAGATCACCTCTAAGCAAGTGCCAGGAGGATGGGAGCTGGGCTAGCCTAGGGTTTTCTTGCAGGCCCAACAGCCTCCAGGCCTAGCCCTCCCAGATGGCAATGCTGCATTTTGCAAAACTGCTCTCCCACCCACCCATCTCTAGGCTTCTTTGGGGCCCAACTCTGGTTTCCTGCCTGCAGGAGGTCGGCTGTAACTTCCGACAGTAGGTGACCCTTCTGACTCACAGTTCAACTGCTGGGAAATGCTACCAGAGCCACTGCCCACCCCCTCTGCAATCCTCCAGGCCACAATCCAGAGTGTCCAGCTAGGACAAGCAAAGAGACACATTGGCTGCAAACTCAGACCTCCTAGAATCAGGGCCTCAGGATTTTGGTTACTTTGATCACCTCAAGCAACTCCCTCCTGGGCCACCAGGGAGCAGCAGGACAGCCCAGGGTCCAGACTGACTCCTGAGCTCCGCTCCCATAGGTGAGAAGCTAACACGGGGATTCAAGGTAGAAAAGAGGCTTAAACTGCAGCTTGGGAGATTTAGGTTAGACAGGTCAGAGGAAGCCTAGGACAATCCCTGCCCTTTTCTGTCTCTGTCCAGCTTCAGCACAGCCCCTGCTTCCTCTCTGGCTTATTCCCACTTCTTCTGTCTCCTTTCAGCTACTCTTCTTTCCTTCCCTCCTCTCCAAACCCTGAAGTTTCTTAGAATCAGCTACATAAGGCACATAGCATCCCCAGTACTTTCCTCTCTGCCTGACAGAAACACACACACACACACACACACACACACACACACACACACACTGGCCCTGAGTAGAAAATTGGAGTTTGAGTCCCAGGATTTGTCCCGAACTGAGGCCCTTCCCCCAGGCATCTTGGGGCCTCCATCATTTCTCCTGACATGAGCTGTGGGCGTCTGGGCAGATGGGAACCTGGGGGAGGTGTGGGGAGCCCTCTCCAAGTCAGGAAGCTCCCACGCTACTGTAGTTAAAATACTCCAGCAGCGACTTGGGGCAGCCATCTGGCCGAGATTTTGCTCAGGCACGTCTCAGCTCTCAACAGCAACCCCAAAGGAACAAATCAAAACACCTAAGAGATACATGTAGGCCCTAGAAATGTCTCCAAGGGTGGCCTGACCTTGAGCCATCTCCCTTTTTATTTTCTTCAGTGTTAGTACTGAGCATTGGCATTTGCAAAATCTGAGCATTGACCTCAAATTCTGGGAGCAGAAGATGGAGTTCTGGACCTCCAGTGTTAACCCCCGGCAGCTGTGCTTGATTCCATGGGAGAATGGGCCTTAACCTATCCTCCAGCAGACGTCCAGCCACAACTTCCAGTGTTCTCCCAGAGAAAGAACCCAGTTTTGCCTGCTAGCAGGAGCTCAGAACCCCAGGGAGTGTCCACAGGGCTGTAGACTAAGAAGGTCTGAGCTCAGGCATGGGTTCAGCCTCACTTCCTCTGTTATAGGGGGAGACAGACTTAGCCACAAAGGAAGCCAGAGGTTGTTATAAATAGCAGGGAAGGAGAGAACTGTTGTGGATTACAAACACCCCACTGGTCTTTAAAAAAAAAATCTTATTTTGTTTCAAATGATAATTAGTATTTAAAGAATTCTCCATATAACCTCAAACATGAAATCTTCACCACCACCCCTTCTACTTTACAATGCTTTCTGACACAATATTGGGGCCAAAGGTAGTTGACTATGTCACCAAATCCTCAGCTTGGAAAGAACCCCCTGGGTCACTTAATGCATTCCTTTATTTTCAGATGAAGAAACAGGCCCACAGATGAAAGGGACTATCCAAAGTTGCATTGTATAGTGAGATTTAGGTTAGACAGGTCAGAGGCTGAGCAGTAAAACTGAAAGTTTAGTCCCTATACTTCCAAAGCAGGGCCGTTTCCATGATAGCACAATAGGAACCCAACAGCCAAACATCTGAGATTGGGCTGTCAGTGAGTTTATAGTCCTGACAGAAGTTCAGTCTGAATGAAATAACAAAAGACAGCCCCTCAGCTGAACTGTGGTCTTTAAGACATAGAGATCTAGGCTCCAATCCTAGCTCTGCCACTCATTAGCTGTATAACCCTGTTCTAGTGATGTAACTGCAACAAGCATCAGCTCCTGCATCTCAAAATGTTAGAACAGTCACCTCACTGGGCTATTACAAGGTAACATGGGTCAAGCATCCAGGCTGGCAGTCAGCACAAAATAGCTACTAATTTTTTTTGCATTTCCCTTGGATTCTGTATTCCTTCTCCAATGGATTTGTCATAACAAAGTTCCGGGAGAGAGAGGGAGTCTCAGAGGTGAGTGTAGGTGAGGCTGGGGGAGGAGGAGGTTATGGCAATGAGATTTGCTTGGTTTAGGTCATGGGTGTGAGGTCCGGGAATGGCAGAGGCAGATCTGCAGGAAATTATCCATTCTCTGTCAACCACTCAGTGGTGGAGCCTAGGAAGCCAAGGGAAGTTTGCAGTCAGAAGGGAGCCTTGGCATGCGGGATCTGTGCTGTACACAGAGGGGCTGCTGATAAGGAGATCTTGCATCCATCCTATGGCCACACTGGACCATAAGTGTTGTTTAAGTTTTCTCATGAAACCTTCATAACAGTGAGGTCAACACTGTTATCATCCTCATTTTGCAGAAGAGGAAATGAGCTCAAAGGTCATTTGGCTAGTGTAGTAGTCATTAGTGCTGTTTACATATTTCCTGCTCTCTGTCTTCCTGCACTAGGTAGGACTGCAAGTCCTCAGTCTTCTTTGATGGTAACTGGTCATGTGACTTTAACCAATGAAATGTGGGGCTTTGCCAGCTTTAATCAATGAAATGCGATACTGGTATGTGTCACCTCTAGGTAAATAAATAAATAATAAAATGTAAAAATTAAAAATCTCAGTGGCACATGCAAAATGATAGCAGCTACTATTGCACCATTTCTGTGCTGGGCATTGTGCTAAATGCTTCCGATGTATACTATAAGGTAATGTGCATGGTAACCCTAGGAGGTAGGAACAATCATCATCTCCATAAAACAAACCAGGAGCTGGGTGTGGTGCCACACACCTGTAATCACTGGCTCAGGAGGCTGAGGCAGAACAATCGTGAGTTCAAAGCCAGCCTCAGCAACTTAGTGAGGCCCTAAGCAACTCAGTTAGACCCTGTCTCCAATTAAAAAAAAAAAAAAAAAAAAAAAAAGTTTGGGGATGTGGCTCAGTGGTTAAGTGCCCCTGGGCTCAATCCCAGGTACCAAACAAACAAACAAACAAACAAATGAAAAACCAGGACAGTAAGAGTTTATAAGGTCACAAGTGAGGAGCAGGGTTCAGACTCAAGCAAGTCAATGGCCAGTTTCAAGGAAAAGACTGGATCTGGGCTTTGGCATCTGCTGAGCTAAGAAAGTGATCAGAAGCTGGATGTAGTGGCACACATCTATAATCCCAGAGACTCAGGAGGCTGAGGCAGGAGGATTGCAAGTTCAGGCCAGCCTCAGCAATTTAGCCAGTCCCTAAGCAATTTAATGAGACCCTG
Organism: Marmota marmota marmota; assembly: GCF_001458135.2. Taxonomy (NCBI): domain Eukaryota; kingdom Metazoa; phylum Chordata; class Mammalia; order Rodentia; family Sciuridae; genus Marmota; species Marmota marmota. The sequence goes on from NW_026000016.1 coordinate 44,783,972, forward strand.
TCTCACAATATAAAAAGAGCTGGGATGTGGCTCAGTAGATAAGCACTCCAGGGTTCAATCTCAGGGTACCAAGAAAAGAAAAACAAAAGTGGTCAGAGCATCTGAGAAGTCATCTGCTTTTTGTAACCATGCAGAGACTCATACACAGTTTCACTATAGCCCCAAACTGGAAACAAACTGAATGACCCTCAGAAGGGAATGGGTACAGAACTGGCACATCACACACACAATGGAACACTATTTGGCAATGAGAAGGAGAGAGCTATTGATACTAAATACATCATGGATGGATCTTAAGAATTAATTGTGCTCAGTGAAAAAAGCAGACCAGAAAGAGCACAGTGATACATAATTCCATTGTTGTAAGAATTTTGGAAAATAAACTAATTATAAATGTCAGATTGGTGGTCGGTGGTGGGGGAAGCAAGGGCAGTGGGTGGGGCTGGGTGGGGGGGTACAAGGGGAATTACTAAGGGGCTTGAGGAAATTTTTTGCGTGATGTGTATATCGATAATGGTGATGATTCCATGGGTGTGTACGTCTGTCAAAATCAATCAAATATGTATGTTAATTAATCAAATACTGTATGTTAATTACTCATCAATAAAATTGTTTCTTAAAAAAAAGTAACTTGCTCCAATTTCTTCTTTGCCCAAACAGAGAGGCAGAATGGCTTATGACTTAGCCTGGGTCACAGGGACAGTTAATTGGAATTCCAGCTACCTGAGTGGGCCTCTTGTCTGTACCATGGAGGCTGTGGGCTCATGGAGAGATCCCCACATGCCAAAGGGGACAGGGACAGGAAAGTAGATAGCAAAAAAAGGGTAAAGTGACATAAAACAAAATAGAGATCCCTGAAAAGAGGCAGACAGGGCATCCGGCTGGGAGATCCAGAGAAGAGAAGGAAACAAAGACACCAAGCCACAGGCCTGGGGCAAGGGAAGAGGGGGATGGGAGACCTGGTGTGAGGGGGAGGCCTCTTAGACTGTCCTAGCCAGGACCAGAGCAGCCACCCCCCTCTTTTGTCAGGTGCCTTCTTTATAAGCCCCTTCCCTCCAATTAAGTTCACAAATCCCTTTCCACCAACCCCTCCGAGCTGCTGATTTTCAGTCCCCCAGGATGCATCACTGGGTTTGAATAGCTATTTCCTTGGCCAGACCACACAGAGCAAACTGCCAGCAAATGAACATTTAGCGCTTTAAAAATGGGGGGAGGGGAGAGGGGTTGGCAGCAACAGCAGGGGCAGGGAGTCATGCTAGGTTAACCTCGCAGGTGCCAACTCTCCAGAAATGTAGCCTGACTGAGGATTTTAAGGGACAGCAGAGGATGCCAGCACCCCAGGCTGGAGCTCATGGGGTGGTTTTAGGAGCATTTCAAAGGCCCTTTTGACGTAAGACAGTCAAGTTGACCTGAGGTGAAATGACTCTTGAAAAGTTCCTCTGTGCCTTCCCTTCCTGACGCCTGTACTTCCTGACACTGGTAGCAACAGAGAGAAGAGAGGCCTTGCCTTGAGGAGGACTGGGGAATTAGGAAGGGTCTAGTGACGATGGAAAGATGTAAGCATTTTTTTTTCCCCTCTTTAACTTCCAAACTTAGTTGGAGGACCCAGAATGGGAAGGCCAGAACTGGGTGGAGCAGAGTTTAGGTCATAACCCAAATTAGAAAGAGCCCAGAGGAAGAGGCCCATCCTCTGTCTTCCATCTCCCCCACCCAGACTGATGTGGGTCTCTTGTGCTGGAAAAAGAGAAACAGAGGACGTGGGGGACTTGGCGGAGGTCATATCCCAAGTTGTTGCTATGAATGAGCCTCTGCTCACTACTCAAGGGAGACTGAGGACCAAGCTTACTGATAACAGGTGCAGAAAGGCCCCATACCAATTTTTTTTATGTGTACTGTGTGCATGCACACGTGTGTGTGTGTGTGTGTGTGTGTGTGTGGTGTACTGGAGATTGAACCCAGGGGTACTCTGCCACTGCACTACACCTCCAGCCCTTTTCATATTTAGAGACAGGGTCTCCCTAAGCTGCCTAGGCTGCCCTCAAATAGGCAACCCTCCTACCTCAGCTGGGATTATAGAAACACACCACCGCACTCCCCACCCCATCAGATTGAATCTGCTCACTGTGTGAAGACCACCCTGCATAGGGTGCCCACCTTGGTGAGCCCCCATCCAAACCAATTTGTATGGATGGTTAGAATAGCTGTAAACTGGTCCCAAACAAAAGGCTGGGAGCAGGGACGGCCAGACGGGCAATGGTGGTACTTGGGCAGTGCCAGACAGTGGGGAAACCCGCTATAGGTTTGAGTAGGTCAAATTTTAGAAAATTGCTATCGTAGCTGGGCTCAGCTGCGCAGACCTGTGATCCCAGGGACTTGGGAGGCTGAGGCAGTGGGATCTCAAGTTCAAAGCCAGCCTGGGCAACTTGGTGAGACCCTGTCTCAAAATACAATAGGCCTGGGAATGTAGCTCAGTGATGGAGCATCTCTAGGTTCAATCCCCAGTAGTAAAAACAAACAAACAAACAAACAAACAAAAACCCACAAGAAATTGCCATTCTATAGATCAAAAAGAATAGAATATTGGCAATTTTTTTTGAATCAAACTAATACCTACTATTTAGCAGTTTACTTGGTGTAGGGTTTTGATTTTCCCTTCCTTCCTTTTTCCCTTGCTGGGAATACAAAGTTAAGTCCTAGTCCCTGTCCTTGAGGACTCACAGCATTTGGAAAGAGCACATCAATACCCCTAATTATGATACAGTGTAATAAATGCCATAACACAAGTTATCAAGTTCTGCACAAGCCCTGAGGAGGTGGCAGCGAAGTTTGCCTATGAGGGTGTTGTTAAGGTTTGGACTTGGAATGGCCCCCAAAGCTCATGTTGAAGGCTTGGTCCTCAATGCATCCATGTTCAGTGGTGGGTTTTGGGGTGGTGGTTGATCATGAGGGCTTTAACCTCATCAATGAATTAATCCATTGATGAATTCATGGTTGAGTGGTTTATTGGGTGGTAGTAGAAACTAGGAGGTGGGACCTAGCTGAAGGGAGTGGGTCTTTGGCAGTGTGTCCTTGGGAACTATATCTTGTCCTCTCTCTGTCTGCCTTCCCAGAAGCCATGAGGCAAGTAGTTTCTGGTGCCACCCATTTAGTCATGACCTTTCTGCCTTATCACAGATTTAACAGCAAGGAAGCCAGATGACCATAGACAGAAACCTCTGACACTGTGAGCCAAAATCAACCTTTCCTCCTTTAAGTTGTTCTTCTCAGGTATTTTGTCACAGTGACAGAAAGCTGACTAACACAGGGGGTCAGAGAAGGCTTTTGAGAAACGTTGTTAGGTAGAGATGGAAGGAGGGGTTGCTGGGTACAGAGGGCATGGTCCTGGACACTTCAGGGAACTTGGCCTGTTTGAAGAGAGAGGGGTGCCGCTGACCACTGCTAGGCTGGTGCTTGGCAGGATGTGAAGGGGTTTCAGGGCCGGGTAGCCGAGTCTGAGTTGGGGATTGTGAGAGCTTGTCCTGTGATCCTCATGATAATGCAGGAGATAAGCAGCTTAGGAATAGCGTCCAGGCTCCCGTTAGACCCTGGCTTCGCCATTTTGTGGCCAAATGACTTTACATAATTCACTCGGCTTTTCTGAACCTCAGTTTTCTCATCATAAAATGGGATTAGCCATAATGCCTGTTTTATAGGTAGTGCTGCAAAGATTACATGAGATGTTTAAATTCAGGCACGTCATGAACCTGGCTTGGTGAATGTTGGCTATTGTTCCACAGAGGAGCAAATCAAGGGGCAGAGGCACTTTCAAAAGAACAAACAACTAGAAATGGGAATGGGTTTTCCCTATGTCCAGGGCTTCACTTTTATTTCAAGGCTGCCCTTCTGAAGAGCTGGGTCTCCTCCTGGCTCCCCTTGCTGCCTCAAGTGATGTTGGCTGGCCATGGCTCCTTCCTTCTCGGGGTCCTGGTTTCATTTCTCACCACGGTGGTATCTTTTCTTTTACTCATTTTACTTTAAACTAACACCAGTCAAGCCTTTGTCCTCTGAACCCCGTGGAGCGCCTGTGGACACCCTAATGTTTTTAGTTGCCAGAATTATTATTTGTCCCCTGTATTTATGGTCAGTTTCTTTCTAAAATGCCTTGGTTTTCTTGACGGGATCTTAAAGTTCCATTTAGGGGCACAGTTGTGCTAATGTAAGGGAACGAAGCAATGGAATTCCAAAGCTTGAGGACCAATACTGGCTCTGCCACTTACCGGCTATGATACCCCTCTGTGTAAAATGGGGAGAGGGAGGTCACCTGGCACTCTGAGCTATCAGCTCCAGGGCCGCAGTGATGAATTACTGGAATCAGTTGCCACAGGATTAGGGAAGACCCTAAATATAATAAGGGGTGGAGGTCAAGGTCAGCCCTGGGTTGGCGATGGTTAGTGGCAGGAATCACCTTCCATGCTTGTCCACGATGGTCAGAGCTGTCAAGGCCTGTACAGAGGCTAGGCCTGGAGCTGAGGGGTGTGGGCTGAGTGTCACTGCTGCCTAACTACCCCTAAAAGTCCTGGACCCCCCACTGCCGATCAGCTTCCTCCCTTCTTAGAAATCAGCCCTCTCACTAGCCAGCACCTGACAGGATCAAAACAGCTTCTTACCAAGTGCAAAGATCTTACACTGCCACATTCATGCCCTGCAACAACCCTGAAGCAGGAATTATTCCATTTTACAAAGGGAGGAGCTGGAACTTAGAAAGGTTTTGTGAACTTCCCGACCCTCCTTACTCCTCACATGAGTGGAAGGAGGAAATGAGTTTAGATCCTAAGAATTTCCCACTTAAGACTCTGCTCATAATCACTTTGCAGAGAGTAGTCATACCTTTCCTTTAAGAACCCCAGGTGATGGACATCATGGTGCATGTTATGCCTGAAATTCCAGCTTCTCAAGACATTGAGGTAAGAGGATCAAAAGTATGAGGCCAGCCTCAGCAACCTAGTGAGACCTGTCCCAAAATGAAAGATAAAAAGGACTGGAGATGTAACTCAGTGGTAAAGCATCTCTGGGTTTTATCCCTAGTATTTTTTTTAAGGAATATTTATTTTTTAGTTTTAGGTGGATACAATATCTTTATTTTATATTTACGTGGTGCTGAGGATGGAACCCAGTACCTCATGCATGCTAGGTGAGTGCTCTACCACTGAGCCACAACCCCAGCCCTATCCCTAGTTTTGAAGAGAGAAAACAAACAAAGAAGAACTGAATAGAGTCCCGGGAGGTGGGCTGGGTGCACCTCAGGGGTATAGCACTTGCCTAGCATGTGCAAGGCCCTGTGTTACATCTCCAGGAGAGGCAGCTAGCTCTGCAGGAGTCACTCAGCTCTATCCAGAGCAGGGTGGGAAATTCTCCAGGTCTGGGGCCAGGAACACTAACCCTTCTGAGAATGGACTAGAACTGGGGCTCACTCTCTGGTCTTTCCAGGGACCCTCCATCTAAGCTTTGCACTGTCCAGATGGAGGGCTGCCCTGGTCCTCAGAGCCCCCACATGCAGCTTTGTGCTCATCTCTCCTGCTAGCTGCACTCCGCCTCTTCTGGCAGATTCTCCCTCCAGCAGCTGGGCCCCAAATCTGCAGAGAACTGTCAGGGAAAAGATGGGGTCTGGCAGACACTGCCCCTGGCCAGTGCCCCCCAGTGACAGAAGGTGGCCCCACCTTCCCCTATGGGCACACTCCCTCTGTCAGGTGGTCTTGCTGAGAGGGGCATCTGGCTCATCTGAAATCTGCCCACTCCCCCTCACACCCTTCTCAGCCCTTATCCTTCCTTAATTGGGTCCTCCTGGCTTTATTTGAGTAGCCTAGCAGCCCCGTTAGGAGAAAGCCATCCATTTTGTCCAGGGGAGTTGAGATGGATGCAGAATTTCACCCATTCTGATAAATTAGAACACTTTATATGTTACAAAGGAAACTGCCTGAACTTTTCAAAAGGGCGAAGAGCTAATAGGAAAGTTTCTCAGAGACTTTTATACATACATACCTGTCAGTCAGGCTAGAAGGAAAGGCATAGATTTGACAAATTGCACAGAGGTTAAGGACATTTGATGCTAAACTGCCTGGGTCTGACTCTCACTTTGGCTCCCTTACCAGCTCTGTGGACTTAGACAAGCTACTTATCTCTCTGGGTCATATTTGCAAAATGAGGATGATGATACCTTTCTTAATTGCTAAGAGGATTAAATAAATTAACATACAAACCACTTGGCACAGGGCTTGCCATAGAGTTAGCAAGCAATCTATATATGGTAGACATAGTACAGGTCTTGTTGCTCAAGTCCCTGCTGCAAGTAAAAATAACCTTTTATAGAATTCTACAGCATAGGAGCAACAATCTCATTAGTTGCACATTATCTTATTCTTGTAGATGAGTCAATTGAATGGGAGATAGTGTAAGTGGTTGTGAAGGGGAGGGGGCAGAGGAGGGGACCAGGAGGAGTCTAGGTGCTCCCTCTGCATGTGGAGTCTGGCATGTCACCCTCTAGAAGCAGAGTTCTTCCTCCCTGCCTTCCCTTGGCCTAGACGGACAGCTAAGGTGGCCAAGGGTGCAGGACTGAGCAGGAGGCACTGGGCAGTATGATTGCTGAGGGCAGGGTTCACACCTCTTAGCTCCTTTCTGCATTTATTCAACACGTAACTGTTGAGCCACCAATGAGTGTTGAAAAACGCTCATCTCTGGAGGGATAAGTGCAAACAAGGAGGCCATAGCACCAGGTTTCATGGAGCTTAGCATCTGGCTGGGGGAGAAGGCAGGTACAATAAGGTTACAATCCCTGCTGGAACAGGGAAAGCAATGTGCTCAATTTCTGGGTCAGACAACAGAAAGCTTGGGGGGAAAGCTCTGTGCAGGATGTAATAGGAAAGCTGAAGTTTAATTAGGGGTCCATCAGGTTCAGGGCTCAGGAAGTTTCCAGAGAGAGCAGCACATTGGTGCTCAGAGATGAGAGCAACTCCCTCTGGCCAGGTGAGCAGGAGACGCACGTGGGGCAAATCTGGGTGAGACTAGGAACTGAGGCCAGGGTTTGCCTGAGATTCTGAGAGCTCTGGGGACACTGTTTGGGTTTGAAGTAAGGAAATAATAGATTTCTCTGTTTAGAAAGATCAGAGATGGATTGGGAGGGAGGCGAGAGATTGGGAGGCCAGTTCAGAAGCTGTTGCAAAGGACAAGACATGAGGTGATGGGGGACATATCAGGACGTGGCTGTGGGGTGAAGAGAGGTGGAGACAGGTGTAAGAAGCACTTTGGAGATTAGTTTATGGGGCATAACAGCCAGACCTTCAGTTTGAATGAGGAGTAGGTTTCCCTGAGAATGAGGAGTAGGTTTCCCAGCAGCAGCAGAGGAGAAGCAGCCTTGAGGAGAGGATAAGAGGTGACACTGGGACAAGGTGGGTTTAGACATGGTGGACACAGAAACATCGTATTTTGTAGGAGGAGCAGGAATCAGGGACCTGGATAGAGTTTAGGAGAGATTTAGACCAGAAATACAGATTTGAGAATCAGCAACACATAGGTGTCACTAGGATATGAGCATGAATGTGATCACCCCAAGAGTTAGTGAGTGCAGCGAAAAATCAAGCAGACAGAACACACCTGGGAGCTGGGGGTGGAGGAAGAAGGCTCAAGAAAGCTTCAAGTGGGAGCGCCCTTGGGAGGTAACAGGAAATTCAGGAGATCTGAGACTTGGGAGGCATTTCAGGAAGTGGGGAAAGATAAATTGTATCAAATCTGCCTGGAAGTCAAGTAGAGAAGAGTCCACTGGATCAGCAACAGATTGTTAGTGATATTGGTTTTCATGAAGAAAGGGTGGGGAGGAATGCAGGCTGCGTGGGGCAGAGAAATGGAAAGTGGAAACCCAGGCAAGGATGCCACCCAGGTAGGAAGTTTGGTTCCCTGTAATGGACTTACGATTGATGGATAAATAGGTAAATAGATGATACACAGTATTTACATAAATCCACAGGCAAGATGGCTACAGGATCATGTTAAGCTAGAAGCACCTAGAATGTGCCCCACGTAGATAGAAGGAGCCAGCAGAGGCAGAGAGGGGAGAATGGCTAGATAGAAGGAGTATTTTGGCAGAAGGAGAGACCTGGCTTGGTTTCCACTGGGTCAGGGGGAAGGTAGAGATAGGTTCCTCAGTGTGGTGAGAGAGCTGAGGAGGGACCTTCTGGTGGCTTCTATTTTTGCTGTGAATGCAAGCTACTGGCATTGAGGTTTGAGGAGAAACATGAGTTGGAATACCTGCTCTGACCAGGCACCAGGAAGCTTTGGGTCCAGCAGGGACCAGGGATGTACAGCACCCTGAGGGTGTGAATGTCCCTGTCCTGTGCTGCTTGCATCTTGGGGCAGAACCCAGATGTAGGGATCCTGCTGCAGGATGTAATAGGGAGGCTGCATGGGAAGCCAACCTGGTTACCATGGCCACAGCCACAGAGCAGGCTTGCCCGTCTGGCTTAATGTAGGAGTGGCCAGAAGAAAAAAGAGTATCCAGGGAAGGGGAGGGGCACTGTAGGGATTCTGAGGACATGGTGCAGAGTCTCGGCTTTGCCTCTCCCCAGCTGTGCACTTCAGAGATGTCCTATCACCTCTCTGTACCTCCATTTCCTCATCTTGATCCTATACCTACATCACATGGTTCTGGTGAGGATAAGATGGATATTGTGTGTGAGAGTGCTTTGTAAACACAGTACATGAAGACCTCTGGTGTGAGACTGTATGTAGCTGGCACGCGGGAGACACTCAGCAAACAGTAACTGCTGTTACACATCACATCCATACTCATGGGGTGGATAAGAGGGGCCATGGAGACTGCAGATCTGTGATAACCAAGGCCATAAACGGCACGAGAGGAGGGTGGTGTTGGCAGTGAACTCTGACCAAAGAGGCACTATCACAGCTCCAAAGAAGGTTGGCCATGGTGTGACTAGGGCTTAGGAGTGTTTCTGAGGCCACCAGTCCTCTCTGGGGTTGCTCCGCCCTAGTCAATGGGGCAAGCCCTAGACTTCCAGGCTGAAGAACCCCACTCTCCACACAGTGCCTCTGCCTCATGCAGAATAAAACCCAGAGAGCCCCTCTAGACTCCTAGGCCCAGGTTCCCTGAGGGCTCTTGGGGAGGGGAAAAAAGTATAGAGGGTCCAGAAAAAGAGAAAAGCAGAGGCCAGGTGCCAGTGTCATAGGCCTGAGACTTTAATGTCCTGCTGATGGGAGTGGCCTTGTGACAGATGGACACTGGCACTGGCCAGGACTTTTAGAATGACCTTAGAAGTTCCAGCCAATCATGCTTCTTGCTGGTGAGGGAAGGGCCTGTCCTGTCCATCTACTTCCTCCCAAGTTTTTGAGATGGTTCCTGACCACCCTTGTTCAGCCAGGTGTCTAGCCACTGAAGGGAGGGGAGGCTGCTGTGGTGCTAATACTCCTCCCTCCAGCAGTCTCCCTCCCCTTGGTCATGTCAGCTCTAAGCCCAGGCTGATTCTTGTCGGCCATCACAGCCCGGGAGGAATCAGGGTCTCCTGTGAGCCCTGATGCTGGTCAAGGCTGCCCAGGGAAGACCCGAGGCTCAGGCCTCCCACGGCACCAGACGGGCCCTCTGGGGTCTGTTGTTCTCTCAGTAGCTCTGTTGCTGCCACCTCCACTTCCTCTGGTTCCATCTGGCAGGCATCTGCCAGGGCCTGGCCTGTCGCCATGACGAAGCCAGCGTCAGCCGCCAAGGAGTCCAGGCCCCCTCGAACCAGAGCCTGCAGGGAGGAGAGGGGCCTAGACAGGGTCTTCCTGGGAGTGGTCTTTGGTGGGGGAGGGTCTGCTTCTGTTGACCCTACCCCCTCTCCATGCCAGGCTGTCACAGGGCCACCTGCCAATGTAGCCAGCTGCTCTGTCCCAGCCTCTCCTCACCTCCTGGATCAGCAGGGCCGTGGCTGGAGCTGGGCACCTGGAACGGCTCTCCTCGGAGCTCCTGCTGCGAGATGCTTCCGCGTGCAGAGAGCCTGGCATGGAGCGCTTCCTTTCTTCTAGAACGGGAAGCTCTGCCCTGGGGCGCTGTTTCAAATGCACAAAAGCAAAGACCCCAACAGGTTTGCTGGAACCCACAGATGCAGTGAAATCCCAGCACATCCAAAGCGGCCTCAAGCAAGATCCATGGAAAGGAGAAGATCCAGGAACCTGATTTTTTTCTGTTATGGGTGGGCAAACTGGCGCCAGGCCCTTCCCCTGTCATAGCTCGCTCCTAGCACTGCATCAGGTAGGGTCTCTATATGGAGTTTGCTCCCTGTTCTCCACCCCTTTACCTGGCAGGGGACAGGAGGTGTCTGGCAAGTCCGCCATCCTTTCAGGTTTTCCACATGGGGCTTGCTGAGAGGTCCTGTGAGCAAGGCGAGGACAAGAGGACTGTTGGCTCAGGCAGGCAACCCCGTACCAACTCTCTTGGCCAGCTGTGGAGGGCGGCTTAGAGGGAGGACACATGCTGGGGCCCAGCCAATTCCAGGCCAGGCAGAATTGCCCAGGTCTCTTTACCCTACTCTGGGTTTGGGAGAGGGGCTCCGGGCCAAGTCTCTAGCTAAGCCATTCTTCAGTGTGTTTGTGCATGTGAAGGAGTGTGTGTCAGGGAAGAGGGTCACTGATCTGCAGTGTCCTCGGGGTCACTACTGTCACACAGTGGTCCAAAACCCACTGTCAGACTCCAAGATGACCTGCTAAAGAGCCCAAGAGCCAAGGTAACAGTGAGTCTGGGAGCTGCCCTTCCATGGGACCTGGGAGAGGGCAGACTCCCACGCTGGCTGAATTTCAGGCAGACCTGGAAGAATGCAGGCTCCCCCACCCCCCTCTACCTAGAAGCTTCTCTCAGCTGGTTCCCACTGCCACAGGCCCCAAGACAGCCCTCCCAGCTGGGATGCCAGACTCCAAGGAAGGAGCGAGGCTCCCCAGGCCTCCTCAGGAGAAGGCTCAGCTTCTCAGGTCGGCAGAAGGCTGACCCAGGGCCTTGCGGGCTTGGCTGAAGGTTCCTCCTCTGGCAGCAGGTGTCTCTGTCTCTTCTGGAAATTCCCTTTCATAGTGGACACTGAAATGGAAACAAGGCCAAGTGAACCAGAGCAGGCTTCCGGGTCTGTCTCTGGACGTCTCTGCTCTTCTGTGGCCCCAAATCCTTTCACTCAGGGTCTGGACCCGTCATAGCACAGGGACCTTGACTCCAGTGACCCTCTCACCTCTCTGCACAGCTATCCCTGACTTGGGGGTGTGAGCCCAATGCCTCCCCGCCTCCACTCCTGTTCAGTGGTCCCCTCTTTGCTCTCCACATTCCATGCAGCCTCACAACCTTTAGGACCCTGGTTCTTGACCTTGGCTGCACATAGGACCCCCTGGGAGCTTTAAGGAATAGTAGTGACTGTCGCACTCCCAGATGATGGGGGTTTGGGAAAGCTCCTTATATAATTCAAGTGTGCAGCTGCAACTGAGAACTATTCTAGACCTTTCCAGTCCATGGTGATCAATATCCCTTCTGTACTCTCAGGACATGAGTCATATCACATGACACGTCCCCTAGCAGCCTGGCCCAGGTCCGATACAGCTCTAGTTTCACACCACTTTGCACCAAAGTCTAAAGTCAGGCGTGCCCTTCAAGGCTTCTGGGATGAACTCAAGGGGCTTCTCCAGCTGGGATGGGGTGTAGGCAGCCCTGGCTGTGGAAAGTAGCTCTTCAGATGACTTCTGCCCTGTCCTACCAAAGCTTTGCTGGCTTTCGGCCTAGAACGGGAGCTCCGCTTTGAGCCCAGCTCCTGGGTCATGTTGGCTGATCAGCTTTTTCCCTCATCCTGCCCTTTTTTCCATGACACTCAGGTAGTCACAGATTATATTTAGTCTTTAGTCTGGGGTTGGTGAGGTGGAGCCCAACTCCAACAATTGAACCTTATCACCCACAGTAGTCTGTGCTGCTGAGGTAGGCCCGCTCTTTCTAACCTGTAATATGCGCTATAATATATCTCAGCTCTAAGACCTGCTGCAGAGGATGAAACCAAAGGTCCCCTCAGCGTCTGGGCCAATGCTGACATGAAACTGCCCCCTGCTGGTCACAGGCATCTCTGCACCCTAAACCTGTCCCTTGCATTAAGGTGCAGAGGATCCCCAAGGGCATAAAGGCAAGCAAAGGATGCACCATAAATCTCAGGGCTCCCTCTTCCCATCTAGCCTGCAACCTGCTAACCCTGTCTCCTCAGTCCTATCCTGGTATCCAGTTGCTTCCATTACCTGGAAAACACAGAGCTGTTGCTACGGTCACTGTTGCCATGGGCAACATTAGCATTGGCATTGTTGGTATTGGCACGAGCAAGTGGGTTGGTTCTTGGATCATGAGGGAAGTCCTCCAAGAAGACAGGGGACTCCAGCTCCTCCATCTCTATCTCAGAAAATTGGAGGGGTCTTTGGTTGGCCATGACGGGGGGCAGGGAGTTGGTCCTTTCCAGGAAGTTGTCCACTTGGCCAAACAGGCCTCCAGTCCTCTAGAGGCAAGGAGAGGAGTGAAGAGACAGAGGGACAGAGATCAGTGACCGAGGGATGAGGGTTGGAAGGGGACTGGGGGCTGTCACCCAGGATGATGGTGCTGGAAACAAGTTATGGATTGGAGACAAATCCCATGAGGCCAGAGGGAAATGGCCTGAGCAGTGAGACCAGGCAAAGAGAATCCCACCCTCAGAAAGGGCTCAATGTGATGAGACAGACAGGACATAGCTCAGGACATGTACAGGATACACCGACACATGGATAGGGAAATGTGGTGTGGTGGAGAGAACCCTGAATTGGGAGTCTGCAGAGCTGGGTTCTAGCCCCCTTGAAGTTAAGTTTTGCACATCTCACACCATCATTTCCTCATCAGTAACCTGAGAGGGTTTAACAAGGTGGTCATAAAGAATCTTCCACCTTGAAAGTGTTAGAAGAAAACTGGACAGAGGACTGGCATAACATGGAATATTGATGAGGGTTTGCAGGGAAGGTGGGAAAGGGTGTGTTATGCTTAACACCTTGTTCCATCAGCTCTCATGTCCACCTCCTGTGTGGCTGGACTCCTGGCCATTCTCTCTGTTACTGCTCACTGTGTCTAGACCACGAAGGGTGGTCATGACCCTCACTCACCCGGAATATTCCTTCCTCCATTGCAGCCTCCGCCATAGCTCTCTCCAGCTCCTCCTCAGCTGTCAGGTCCCCTGAGATGGTGCGGTGGATCTCAGGGGCTGCTTCTTCCTCTATGGTCCTCAATCCAGCCTGAGGATGGAGAAGTGACTGGAGAACCTTCTAGACCAGGAGCAGAGACTAGAACTGCTTCCCCCACTCATTTCTAATCCATGCACCTGGGGGTCTCCTGAAGCCTGTTCTCCCTCCTGTCTCATTCAAGATCACAGGGCTGTGAAGCTCCCAGACCCTTCTCCGGTGGCAGTGATCGTCCACACTCTAATAGTTACCAAAGAGTCTGGTCTTAATTCCATGGGTGGAGATTTTGTGTCTGCCCCAGGCCTCTGGGTTGAGCAATCTTTTCACTTATGTGCATGTGTGTGTGTGTGTACATGTGTGCACACCAAAAAGAAATTAACAGAGTACTGAGTCCAGAAGGAGAAGAGAATCCTCACCTTCAGAAAGGTGTCAATTTGATGGGATAGACAGAATATAGTTCAGGACCGTATAGGAGACACAGACATACAGATAGGAAAATTTAATATATCATCATATCTATATGTCTACATTTCTATACATTTATCTATCTATCTATGTATCTAAAATTGATCAAAGTTCATATCACCCACAAAGGGACAAATCAAAATTGGTGTCACCTGATAGTTTGCAATGAGGACACAGTAACATTTCTGTAACCGACAAGATGCATATCTTATACCTGATATAAGGACACATCAGACAAACCCAACCTGAGGGACATCATGGCCTCTCATCCTCAGAAGTGTCAAGGTCATGTCAAGGAAAGACAAGGAATGTTCCAGATGGAAGAGACTAAGGAGAGATGGAAACTAAATACAATGTGTGATTGGCTCCTTTTGTTAAAAAGGACATTATTGGGACAACTGGTGAAACCCAAATGAGGTCTGAGGAGTAGATGGCAGTAACATATCAACATTATTTTTCTGATTTCTTTTTTCATATATATATTTTTAGTTGTAAATGGACACAATATCTTCATTTTATTTATTTACTTTTATGTGGTTCTGAGGATTGAACCCAGTGCCTCACACGTGCTAGGCAAGTGCTCTACCACTGAGCTACAACCCCAGCCCCCATTTTCCTAATTTCGATGGTTGCATTGTGGTTATGTAGGAGAAGACTCATGTGTGCAGGAATACACTTTTTCATGTGTACATCATGGAACATCAAGGGTTGAGGGAACATTATGTTAGTGTTACTCAACAGTTCAGAAAAAAAGGTTTTGTATTGTACTTGCAAACTTTTAAAAGTGTGAGATTATTTTAGAATAGAAACAGCAATTGAAATAATGTTCTGCGCATACAGCACAAATGCATGCACATTTTTGATTTTACAAATTATGTGCATTACAATGAACACAAAAAATAGAAACAAAACCCACATAAGATAAAACAAAGTTCTAAAGCTTTCTTTTTCATGGCATTTTAAGTACCCTGGGGGAATCTGCTTTCTTTGGAGACTATTGCTCTTGTCTAACTCATCTCTCCTCTGAACAAATCCTGTTTTCTTCTGTCCCACCATCCAGAGGTGAAGAGCTCCTGGTTCTCCTGAAGTTGATACGTGACTCATGGAGGACCATCCAGAATCATCATCTCACTTCCTCACTCCTCCATCCCCAGACTAAATTCCAGAGGGAACTGGAGCCCTGGCAGGAGTCCCTTGGAACTTGCCTGGGTTGGACTTACCTGGATCTGTACGGTGTCCTTCTTAGGCCGATATCCATAATATTCTTCCTGGCGTTTTATGAACTTCCGGAAGTGTTCCTGGATGAGGAATGTGGCATAGAACTTCCCCACTGTCACCTCATCATCTGCAGAGGGGCCAACAAAGGATGTCCCGAAGGTTGGTGGGAATCTGGCACAGAGTGGGAGCCAGGTGCAGCCAGGTCCAGCACCCAGGTCCTCCTTGTCTTGCTGCCTTGGTCGACGGGCACTCTGCACCTTGATACTGGTGGCTGCCTTGCTAGATGCTCATGGGAGTCTATCAAGGGTATTTATTGAGGTCTGGGCCATTCTCAGATTCTCAGGGGACTTCTCAGAGAAGCTCATTACCCTTTCTGCCTCTGGACTCTGGTCTCCTACAGTAACCCACCTCCTATTGGAGGGATGACCTGGTCCAGGAGCTTCATGCTGGTTCTCTTCCAGATCTTCTTGATGATGGCCCTCAGCTCCTCGTTGGCCTGTTCAAAGTTACCTGGGGCAAGGCAAAGGCAGGAGTGGCCCCAAAGCCATCCAGGCCAGGCTGACTGCCTGTGATAAAGCCACCTTATACTCACTGAGCCCCTCTGAGTGCCCCTCATTCACTCAGCCAACCCTGGCAAAGCTTTCTTTTGTGGCAGCTGCTGTGCTGGAGGCTGGCAATGGGGCATCCAACCCTTGGGTGACATGTTTGCTCCTCGGAGGCCTTGGCTTCCAGTGCCCAGAGTGCTTAGTGTCATAAGGCCGTCACCCCTGCTCTCCTCCCCAGACTTCAATTCCCCGCCCCTCCTGTAACTCCAAATTGCTCCCCTCTGACTCCTCCCCTTCTTTTTGTTCTCTCAAGGAACCTGCCCTGTGGCTGCCTCAGACTTTTTCAATGCAGGGGTGGCCCTGATGCAGCCAGAACCCTGAGCAAGGGCTCAGGAACAACCCCCCTCCCTCTCCCCCCACACTTTATTCCTTCCCTGCCACCATGTATGTCCCTCTGCTAGGTGAGTGAGGACCTCCAGGTCTCGTGGAGTTGAGTGTGGACTCCTGTCACTCTCCCAACCAGCTGAGTCCCTCCTCTGCCCCTGTCCAGAGCTGACCTCAGGTGCCCCAGCCCCTGCTAGCCCTGGCACTTCTCTAGCCCAGAGACACAGCCGAGGAGTCTGGGAGCAGATCCTTGGTAAACTTGCCCTGCAGAGTACTCCAGGCTCTCTCTGAGCCCTGAGGGGCAGGAGGACTTGGTGACCACTGTCTGGGCTCCCTCTGCTTCTCCCCATGGCTCTTGATTCCAGTCTTGAGCACTGAGAATCTGGCAGAATCGGTGCCCGCTGAAGGCCCTCACCTTCCGTCTTGATCTTGAGGGCCGTGCGCACCAGGGCAAAGAGTGTGGCGTTGAAAGTGACCGTGCCATCGCTGTTCAGGGGCATGTTCATGCCCACCAGCCGCTGTGCAAGCAGAGGCAGTGGTTTGTTATTGAATTGGGATCAGAGGTCATGCTCACCCAATCTGTGGGCCCAGAGGGGATGGGACACGAGACGGGGTGTGGGCTGATCCTAGTCTCTTCCTCTTTTTTGGGTCCTGCTCATGGAATGAGCAGTTTTCCTCTGCCTCAAGCTCCCACCATGCCATGTGGTACTCCCCACATACCCGAGACCTAAAAGCAAAGGGTCTGCCCTATCATTTTGGAATACCCCAAACTGTGAGCCAAAATAAACCTTTTTTATTCATAATGTGATTACCTCTGTTTTCTTTTTTTTTTTTGGTACCAGGGATTGAACCCAGGGGCACTTAACCACTAAGCCACATCCTCAGCCCTTTTTCTGGATTTTATTTAGAGACAGGGTCTTACTGAGTTGCTTAGGGCCTCACTAAGTTGCTGAGTCTGGCTTTGAACTGGCCATCCTCCTGCCTCAGCCTCCTGAACCACTGAGATGACAGGCATGTGCCACGGTACCTAGCTTTAGGTATTTGTTATAGTGTTGGAAATCTAAACAGGAAAGTGCTCATCTAAAATGACTCCCTCAGGGCCTCAGTTTCCCTGCCCTGTATCACCTGCTCCGTTTCTCCTGGAACCGCCCCTCTCTGGCAGCTCTGGTTACCTTACATGCTACCCGGTGTGGACAGAACTTCCCAAAGCCCAGTGGGGGCTGGATCCTTCTCAGCAGGGTCACCACATCCAGATGTTTGATTCTCCCCCTGCAGGAGGACACAGATCTGTAAACCACATAGCCCCACTAGGACCTCCCCTGCTCAGAGAGCAAAGGGAAGGGAGCATGGGGCACTTCCTTAATTTCCAACTTTAGGAAGTAGGAGCCTAGGACCCTTTTAAAGGAAGAGACCCTGTTGGGATTCACTGTTGCCCAGTACCAGGAATGGAGGCTTTATTTTGGGAAGACAGAGGATCTCTTTTTGAGGGGATTCTCTTGGAGAGGGGATCCCCAGGCCTGGAGGCTGGATGTATACTAAGACCTTGTTAGGCTTTGGTCAAGATGTGAGGAGCTCTTGGGCTATATTATCAGAAGTAGAGTATATGGCAAAGGAGGTGCAGACTGGTCCCCAGAGCTGGAAACCATATTTTCATCGTGACCATGAATCTCAGAAAGGGCATAAAGCACAGCAGCCGGGAATGACCAAGGCAGCAGATGTGTGTTGCCTTGAAAAAAATCTCATTTTTGAGGATGCTATTGACTTCCTTCTTTCTCTGGTCCTGCCTGGGTTGGAAGTTGACCATTTTCTGCCTGTCTCCAGAGGGCTGAGTTAGGACTTGTGGATGGCTGGTAGAGGCAGGGAGGTTTTGGTTTCCCTGATGTAAGCAGTTTAAAGCACAGTGGCTAAGGACACCAGGCAGACCTCCCTGGAATTGTGGGGCCATTTCTTAACAACTGCATGAGCCAGGGCAACTTAATCTCTTTGAGCTTCAGTTTCTTTATTTGTGAGATTAAGATGATCAGAAAACCCATGTTATAGGATGTAGGAATTAAATAAGATAATACATAGAGTGTTTAGTATAGTGCCTGAAACCTGGGAAACATCCAATAAATGCGAGTTTATTACCTTTCTTAAAAGGAATGTAAGAAAGTGGCACTTCCCAAGCTTTAATGGGCATACAAATCCCCTGAGGATCAGGTCAACAGAAATGAGGATTCTGATTCAGGCAATCTGGGCAGGGTTTGCATTTTAACCAAACACAGGTGTGGATGGTCATTTTGAGTAGCCAGGACTAGGGTGTCTGGTGAGATGTTGAGTTCCCCACTCCTAAGAATGTCCATTCAGAGGCTGGATGACCTTTTCCCAAGAAAGTCAAGGGTCTTTTCACATGGGAGCTTGTGGGACCCCTTCCAACCCCGAGACACTCTGATTCTCTGGGCTGGGACCTTGGATAAATGAACAGAGAGTGAGTCCTTAGGGGACACAGGGTCTCGGATGGAGGACGGACAGTTTAGGGAGTGCCCAGCACAGAGCCTATGGATTGGACTCACTTGGCTTCCGGGTCATACTCCGCCCAAATGGCCTTGAACTCATCCAGGTGATGAGGGCCCAGGATGGACCAGTCTCGTGTGAGGTAGTCAAAGTTGTCCATGATGACAGCCACAAAGAGGTTGATGATCTGCAAGAGGAGGACCAAGGGCTCGCAACCGGAAAGGCAGGAGATGCGGGCACAGGCGGAGGTGGGAGGCATCCCTGGGTGGGGGGCTGCGGGCTCTCCCTCCCTATGGCCCTAGTCCCACATTTCACACACAAGGCGGTGTCTATCTCTTCTCTTACACAGGCAGGTGCTGTGTTAGGGTGCCAGTGCCTGTTTTTTTAAAACCCAACCCGAGTGCCTCTGGGAGCTATCCCATCTCAGCCTGCCATCTGTACCTGCGAGGCACTTTGCCCTCTTCTGCACCCTAACCTGTGGCCTTCTTGCTGCCTCTGCCTTTTCTGTCCAGAGTTGGGGGGAGTCCCTTTGAATCACAAGGTACTTGAACTCCTTTGTCCCTGTGAGTTCCATCAAGGCCAAGACTGGGTCTCATTCAAGTTTCTATCTCCTGTACCTGGCCCAGTGCCTGACACACATCAGATGCTCAAATAATAGTTTTGAGGGAATGCAGGAAAGAAAAAGGAATAGAGGAACAAGGTCCCCATGATGGCTTCACATGGACAGACAGCAACCCTGCAGTCTCAAAGTGACTTCATACTTTTTCTAATGCCAACTGACTTCCTGTGGGATCCTGTTTCCAGATTCTCAGCCTTCTCATAATTGGACAATAACTTTTTCTTCCAAGGAATAATTAGGCATAAATATCTTTAGAGGAAGTCCCTACCTATGGAGGGTATGACCTCATTAAATTCCTTATGCTTACTAAATGTGTGTCTATATGCATGCATGTTTATGTGTGTAGTAAAAACTTATAATCCCTCTAGAGCAGGAAAAAGTGCTCTCAAAACAAAACCACCCCCAAGATGACCAGAACAAAGGGCACTCTAACCAGAGCCTCAGTGTCCTGGAGATGGACCCCTGGAGAGATGGAGAGGAAGAAGGCGGGTCCACCACCCTCAGCTCAGTCCGTCCCTCCTGCCCTGCCCCAGGTCTCACCAGGAAGGCGCAGAGCATGTAGAAGCTGATGAAGTAGTAGTAGGCGAAGTTGGTGCCGCAAGTGTACTCCTCGCCCGGGGCATAGTCCGACTCTGGGTCACACAACTTTCCGTAGCTGCAGGCCAGCAGGATCTCCTGCCAAGCCTCACCTGTGGCACACCTGGAGGAGAGAGGCTCCTGTCAGCCTGTGCACTCTTTCGTGGTCCCTTAGGGGGCCGCCAGCCCAGCCAGGGCAGGAGTGATGAGCAGATGGGGGTTGCTGCCACAGAGGTGAGGAGGTCAGATCCTAGGTCACCGTCCCTGCAAGCCTGTCTGTGGTTTCTCTCTGTGTGGGAGCCCCTCAGCTCTACCATCGTGGGGTGCTACCACTCGGAGATCAAATATAGAAAAAAGGTTTCTTGGATGGAGGGGCAAAATCGGTCCATGGTTCAAGTCCCTAGACGGGGAACAGTCAGAGTGAGCACACTGACTAAGGCGAGGCAGGCTCAGAGGCCGTTGAGGCCTCACCACTCTCTTGGGAGAGGCATCGGCCTCCATCATCTCCTCCAGCGGAGTGAGAAAGAGGAATATGCAGCCCTCCATTCATTGGAGGCATGAGTGAGACATGACCGTGTGAAGCCACTTGTTCACAAATGATTAAAACCTTCAAGACGGTGACAGTAGGGCATTAAGCCAGGCAGGGGACCTTTCTGAGTGCTTGGCTGTGTGGAGCTAATGCTGTCCCCAGGGCAGTCAGCACAGAGCCAAGGCCAGAGGGTCGGTGAGGTGGGGGGTGGGGGACTCCTGCCTGAAAAGCAGCAGCACAGCTTGTGGGAAGGTCTGGAAGTTGTTGTTCCGGTTTATTTGGGTCCCATCCACCATGGCAATCTTCCCAAACATCTGCAAGTCACAAAGGGCTGTAGCTTAGGAACCTAGATACAAGTGTCCCCTCCGCTCATCTCCCACGTCTTTTCCTGCCTGACCTGCTCCTTGCCTTCACCCCTACCTCTCCTGAACCCTGCTCACTTTGGTCCACAGCAGGTCAGGAGCCAAATAAATTGGACTATTTTCTCAGTTGAGTAACATTCTTCCCAAAAGGCCAAAGAAAAGTAGGAGAGTGAACCATTTTTCCCAACTGCAGGCAGACCCAGGGTGTTGTGGCCTGGCAGAGGGCTCCTGAGGAAGGGCCCCAGCCAAGGTCTTAGAGATGAGATCTGGCCGCTGCTGCCCATCTGCCTGCCGAGGGCTCTCCTGGGTCACCTCCAGGCTCCTACACTGTGGTATCTGGGCTAAGGAGTGCAGCCTCTTTTCTCAGCCTCTCAGGTGACCAGTTGGACCACTGGGGTGGAGGAGGCAAGGAGGTGTAGGGCCCAGCCCGCATGCTGATTAGGCCTCCTGAGGCCCACGGATGCCCCCTCTAACTTGGTCAAGATCCATTCTGTGGCCTGGGCCCACCTGCCTCTCACCTGCATGCCAATGACAGCATAGATGAAGAAGAGCATGACGATGAGCAGAGCCACATAAGGCAGGGCCTGCAGGGCAGGGAGGGAGCGTCAGCATCAACCGTGGGCTGCACCCACCTGCTTGCCACCCTGCCCATCAGCAGCTTGCTGGGTCCTGCCTGACCCCAGGATCCCCAGAGCTCCACCCTGGACTCAGGTTGATGCCCCAGTGGCCTCCTTAGGTAAGTGCAGTTTCCTGTCCAGTTGGGCTGGGTTTTTGCACCTGGAAGGACTTGATGAATGTCCACAGCAGGGTGCGCACTCCCTCTGCCCGACTCAGTAGCTTGATCAGCCTCATGACCCGGAACAGGCGGAAGAAGGCGCTGGAGATGCGGGCGCTCTCATCTGGGTCCTGCGGGGCAGCAGCCCCAGAGGTCAGTCTGGGGGCGGCCCCTTCAGGTGGTAGGGGCAGGGTGGGGTGGAGGTGCAGTGTGTGTTGGGGAGATGTCCATGGTAGGGAAGTGGTTCCACACCCTCCGCATGGCCCCTGCTGTCCATTATCTTTGGACATCCCGGGGCTCATGGCTCTGGGCTGTTGGACTCGGGGAAGGGGTGGGCATGGACGCCAAGCTGTGCGGTGAGCTAGTGCTCAAGAGCAGCAGCAGGGATTCTGCCCTGGGGCGAGGCTGCAGCCAGGCCCACTGTCAGCCCTTCTAGGGCTTTCTGTTTATTTCTCCTTTGCCTCAAGCTGCCACGGAGCTTAGTGCCCTGGTGGCCCTTCTGGGCCCCTGGCACTAATGTCCTAAAGTGCAAAGATTCCCAAAAGCTTGGCCATAAGTTCAGCAGGGTCACTCCCTATTATCTCCACCCTACTCTTAGCCCCTGCCCTTGTGCCAGCCTTAGACACAAGGATAACTCTGGAAGGGAGACCCCTCCCTGCCCCGCTTCCTGTGGCCCCAAAGGCCTTGTGCCTAATGAATCATCACTGAGGTCCTTTGCCAGCATAGTCCTCTCTGGACTGTACTCCAATCTGCACAGAGGGTGCCAGAGAGAACCCTCACTCGGTTTCCCAGGGCTCCAAGGAAGCCACTGTCTCATGCACATTCTCCCGCAGAGCCCCCGCCTCCTCCCTAACCCCGACCCTCAGAGGGTCTGCTCTTAGTAAGGGGGCCCTGAGTGCTGGATGCACCCCATGCGACCATGCAGCCAGCCTAAGCATGCGAGCTGCGGGGCGAGCCGCGTGCGGGGCGGGCTCATGCAGCCTGGAATTACAACGTTCCCGCAGCCTCCACCCAGGCAATACAGTCCCCCGCTGGAGGCCAGGAAAGTCTGTGGAGAAAAGAGACGAAGGGAGGGGGAGGAGAGGAGAGAGAGGAGGGACACATGGGAGGGAGGTGAAGAGAGGTGTCAGAAAGGACAGACACACAGGAGAGTTAAAGAGAGAAAAAGACGGAGAGGTAGGAGTGAGACCCCGAGTGGCTGCAGTCAGGGGCAGGGGACGGTGGAGTGGAAATGAAGCTCTGTGGGAACACGAGGGAACAGGCCGGGCCACGGGAGCAAGAAGGGAGGGAAGACTGGCCACAGTCCCTCTGGACTCTCAGATGCATCCACAGGTGACAGGGCTCGGGTCCTTCCTACGTCTGGGTTATGTAATGCTGGGGACATGCCTGCCGAGGGCTCACTGGAAAACACCTGCTCGTCACTCTAAGTGGCCCCTAGAGCCCTGAGGTCAGGCTGTGGCTCTTATGGAACTTTCCTGTGGGGCAAAGCTCCTCTGTGGGAGCCTGAGACCCCCCCAGCGGATGCTCCTGGCCCAGGCCCAGGACCAACGCTCACATCTCGGTGGCTAGGCCCTTAAAGACCTGGTGGTTGGGTTTGTGGGGATGACATTTTTCCTGCTTACTCCAAGCTTCTCCCTTAGGCCACATTTCATGAGAAACCCTGTCCTGGAGCTCTTGGCCGGAAGAAGTCATTGTTGAACTTCCACATATCTTCAGGGAGGTGACCCCCAGCGCCCTGGTTGTGCCAGTCGAGCACAGTGTCTTGGGCAGCTTTACCCCAGACCACCCAGGTCTCAATCCTGTCTGCATGTCAGAATCACCCCCAATTTTTTTTCCATGCCTTTTCTGGGTCCCCACCCAGGCCAATGAAGTCAGAGGTTTGGATGCACCCTAGGTAATTTTCATGTGTAGCCAGGGGATGACAACCGTGTTCTAGATCTGTGATGTCCATAGGGTGGCGGCTAGCTATGTGTGGCTATTGAATGACAGGAATATGAATAAAATTAGAAACCTAGTTCCTCAGCTCCACTATCCAGTTCAAGTGACCAGTAGGCACATGTGGCTAGTGGCTACTGTATTGAACTGAACAGAGCGATTCTATCATTGTTGTGAGAGACGTGCTTCCAGGCCTTTCCCTCGCGTGTATGTCCTCCACAACCAAGAAAACCATTTGACTTTATCCACCCCTACCCAGGCCTCAGTCTTCAGGAAGTAGTTATTTTTAACTTGGGGTCGTTATATTGATTGTGTAGAATTGTCTCCTCTGACTGTGCTGGTGACTAGTGCTGCTTTTAACCACAGGGACTTTGGGGATGCTGTTTTTCCAGCAAATGTTGAGCATGGATGGAAATACACAACACACACCCACACACCCCACCCCACACACACACACTCACTGGTTTTGCCCCCAGCCTACCCCGCCCCTCACCAGCCCTGAGCAGATGGAGCTCTGTCTTCCCTGTCTGTTCTGTGCATGGGGCTGAACAGGGTTCCCAGTGCCCACCCCCAGCCCTGCACAGCAGACAGTCGGTGTGGCAGCCAAGTCCCCAGAAACTGCAGCTGCCTGCCAGGGCTCAGTTTTCCAGCCTTGGTCCAGGGCTCCTTCCGCACAGACTCAGACTTCCTCAGTTGCAGCCCCCCATTCCCACCCCATCCCTGCCCAGCCCACCCAGGCATCTCCCAGGCTGATCCTCCCCACCTTACCCCCACTCAGAGACAGGCTTCCCCGTGGCTGGCACAACCTAATGTGCTTTTCACTGAGCAGTGGGAGGCTCAGAAAGAGGCCTTACATATGGATGAGCTCCTCTCTCACTGGGGTCCCTGATGATCAAATCAGCCACTCTTAGTGTAGAATCCCACCCTTTCTAGCTTAGAAAGATGAATTCCCTTCTCCACCTGCTCTTGCCCCCTTTCCCTCCTGCTCTTGCGCTGCCCCCTGCCTGGCCTGGGATCACTGGGTACCTACCCAGAGGGCAGCTGTATTGATTTTAGTCACTAAGTCTTGGATCTCCTCCTCCCAGTGTCTTCTCCCCTTCTTCACTCTGTAGCAAGGCCACCAGAGGGCTCCACTTCGAAGTCCTTGTAGGGGACCTCTCTGGCTGAAACCCCTCCCTGACCTGCAGTCCTACCCCTCAACACAGATTCTGCTGCTGTTTCCCTTTCTCCTCTAGGGCCTCATTCTTGCATGCTGAGTCTCTTGGTCCAGTTCCTAGGTCATTCACCTTCCTGCCAGCTAAGTTTTCAAAATAGATCCAGAGCTGGCTACTGCTCAGCACCTCCACGGCCAGCACCCCAGCCACCATCCCCTTATCTGCAGGTCTGCAGTAAATTTCTGACCGCTCTTCTTGGTTCAGCCTGGTGTCTGCTCAACCCAGAAGCTAGAATGATCCTTTAAGAACTAAAGTCTGAACATGCTTAAACCCTCCAAAGGGCTCTTTGTCTTTCTCAAAGTAAGGACATAACCATGATCTGACCCCTGTCTTCTCTCATCTTCCCCAACCTTCTCCATTCCAGCCACAAGGGCCTCCTGCTCTTCCTAACTCAGCAAACATGCTCTGGCTATAGCCCTTTGCACACACTCTTCTTGCTCTCTTCAGCACTCTGTTTCTCATACCTGCCTGACTCACGCCTTGCTTTATTCAGGTCTGATCTCAATGTCATTTAAACAATTTTTTTTTTTAATACCAAGGATTCCTACCACTGAGCTTCATCCTCAGCCCATTTTATTTATTCATTTTAAAAATTTTGAGACAGGATCTCTCTAAGTTGCTGAGGCTGGCCTTGAACTTGCAATCTTGCCTCAGCCTCTTGAATTGCTGGGATTACAGGCTTGCACCACTGCACCTGGCTCCAATGTCTTCTTGATATCATCCTCCCTTTCCCTCCCACTCCGCATCCTTAACTGCCTACATTTTCCGTTCTGTAACCTGTCACGTGATAGACCTATTTACTGTCTGTTACCCCCACAGTTTTGCTCACTGCCGTATCTCTAGCACCAAGAGCAGTATCTGACCCTCAGCTTAGTTTTAAAATCCACCACCCTGTTCAGAAACCTTTGGTGACATCCCACTGCCAGCTATGTAAAGTTCAATGCCCCTATTCCAGCCTTACCGGCCCCCACCCCCTGCATGTTCATATGCTCCTGCCAAAGCCCGAACCTTCTCTGCATGGCCCAGGCTGTGCTCTTCCTGCAAAAGCCCTGCCTTGGAGTTTGTCCCCTCTCCAGTGGCCACCTCCTCCAGGTGGAGTGCCTTTCCTGACCACCCACCCAGAGATGGCCTCGGCTTTCCTGTAACCCTAGGGTGCTGGGCTGCTCACACAATGGGTACCCCACAATTATCTGTAGTCTGAACAAGTGTTTTCAGCCCCACCCCAGTCATGGCTCTGCCGGGCTGATACTCACATCGATTTCACTAAGGATGACATCAATGATGCTGCCGATGACGATCAGGAAGTCAAACACATTCCAGGGGTCTCCAAAATAGCCCTGGGAATGAGAGACGGGAAAACAAGGGTAAGTTTTGTGAAGAGGGGACTCTGGTGGCCTGCACAGGGCAGTGGTCCAGTGAGATCTTCTGGAATGGACCAAGGTGCAATGTCCACGGTGCTGCTTCCCTCTGGGGCTGCGTGGGCCAAGCCAGCCAACACCCTTCTCCTCTTGGCACTTTAGTCTCTTCTCCTAGAGTGTCAAGTGGTTGGGAGAGTTGTTGGGGACTAAGGACTTGGGGTC
Organism: Marmota marmota marmota; assembly: GCF_001458135.2. Classification (NCBI taxonomy): domain Eukaryota; kingdom Metazoa; phylum Chordata; class Mammalia; order Rodentia; family Sciuridae; genus Marmota; species Marmota marmota. The sequence continues at coordinate 44,809,894 of NW_026000016.1, forward strand.
CTGATCCAGATGGGGAACTCTTACATCCCTGAGCCCCTCTTAAAGTCCTGGCAGGTTTGGGAAACCAGAACCATCAGTGGGTGGCCTGACTGGGCTAGGCTGCTTGCTGTGGGAGTGGACTCCAGAACCAAAGAACCAGGGCAAGATGCCCCGCGGCCCTGGGCCTGTGCTTCAGAAGCTGAAGCGAAGGTGAGGAATTTAAGACAGGCTCAACGATGGGGCAGAAATGGGCACCTATTGTGTCATCTGTCGCTTCTGGTGGCCTGGAGTTTCCCGTGGCCTGTACCTGACAGTGGCTGTGGGCAAAGCCGTGAGCAGGCGGGGAGCAGAAGTGCTGGACCAAGGGGCTTCAGCAGTGAGGAGACGGGGAGGGTGCTCCACGGGAAGCCCACCCAGACTGGCCACAGGGCAGGCGCTCACCCTGGCCTTGAATGCCATGAGCTTGAGGACCATCTCCAGGGTGAAGATGATGGTGAAGGCCACGTTGAGGATGTCTGAGATGTGGTTCATCTCCTCTGACTGGTTGTAGTGCTGCAGAGGGGACAAGGGAGAGGTGGGCCATAGGGCTGGGCTTGCCCAGCCTGCTGATCCCATTTTAAGAGCTTCCATCCTTCCTGGGAGCCCTCCACCCATTCTTGGGTCCCCTTTCTACCTTGTTTTAGCTCAGAAAACTAGGAGCCTGCTTTAGTGATCCCCTGAATCCCACCAAGTTTTCAGAACATTCCCTTTCCCTGCCTACAAAAGAGGGGGGGGGGGTTCTGCAAGTTCAAGTCCAGCTGAGTGTGTTCCAGGGTTGCAAGGCCAGAGCTCACTCATATATCTGTCTTGGGTGACCAGGGTGTCCTGGGTATCCTCCAGGCAGGGCTCTGTGATAGGTTCCATGTAGGCATTTGGGCATAGGACTAGGAGACAAGACCCCTGGGTCCTGAGGTTGGCATTGTCACTAGCTGGTGGGAGACAGAGCTCACCAAGCTTGCTGTACCTGCATGCTGTCCCTAGTGGTGTCAGAGTATTTAAATCAACAACTCGCCCCCTTAACCCACTGCTATGGCCCCCCCTTAAATCCATGGTCTTAGAGATTTCCCTGGGAATCTCTTCCCCCTTTCTTAGAAACTTGATGAAATCCCACCTCTTCCACAAGGCCTTCCCAGGTTGGTCAGAAGGATCTGATGGCTGTTCCCACCCCTCCAGCCTTGGTGGTGCTGCCCAAGTCTGCTGCCTGACTCAGCCCCAAACACAAGCCACTGTTCATGATCCTCTGTGTGGTTGGGGCCTGCTAACTCAGTGACTCCATATTCTCAGGACCAGGCGCTGTGTGGTCTTATCATCGGGTGTGTCTTGGGCTCCTAGGGGCGGGGAGCCTGGCTGTGCAATTCTATTTATATAAGACTTATATAAGGATTACATGCTTAATTAAGATTTGATAAGGCTGCTGCTGATTAGGATATTGTCTATAAGAGATGCTCAACTCCTAAGAGAGACACCTGTTCTGTGAATACTAAACCCAGTTTTCTTGGGACCAGAGCCAAGATTCCAACCAACTCAACCATCTAGCTTTGCAACCTCAGAAGAAAAACAGAGAAAGCGCTTTCTACTTCCTACACTTCCTCCTCCTGTTTGCAGAATCACCACACTATTTGTATGTTCTGAATTGGTTCCTGAATAAGCCATAGTGCCTGGTGACGAATCCTGTGACCAGTTTACTTCTGTGTCCTGCCCAGCCCCTCACCACGCAGTGCCTGGCATGATAATGTCTATTGGGATGAACCAGGAAATCCCATCCTACTCACCCTGGCCTACCTAGGGCCCAGGTCCCTTGTGTCCTGGGAGGCCCCCTTACCTGCATGCCCAGGCAGATGGTGTTGAGCATGATGAGGGCAAACATCAGGTATTCAAAGTAGGAGGAGGTGACGACGTACCACACCTGGTACTGGTATGGATTTTTGGGGATATAGCACCTCAGTGGGCGGGCCTTCAGGGCATACTGCACGCATTGGCGCTGGGACACAATACAACAGGGTGGGTTAGCACCAGGAGCCTGCCCGCCCCCCAACAATGCCACATCCATGGGCTTGAGGGAACCCTAAATTCTGTGAAGGCAGGAGGAACCATGGCTGGGGGACTGCATGGGTTATTTAGAGAAAGAATCCCACTGGGATCCTTGAGGTACCATAGTCAGTTGTAACCATGGCTCTTTCTTAGCCCAGGGGTTCTGAAGGGCTTCCTCTCTCTGAGCATCATGGGGGTTCATGAGAGGATCTCCAGCTTGGTCAACTAGTATGGCTTTAGGTTGGATGTGGTGTGGAGTGCGTGGAGGTTGGGGCTGGGCTGAAGTGGAGGTTCTGGGGTCACTCTTAGGACCCTCTTGACTGGCCAGAGGCTCAGGGCCTGTAGGGGCTCTGTTCTCCATCTCTAGCAGGCAACCCAGGCACCTGGTTCTTGTCCAGCTCGCAGTTCTTGTACTCGGTCTCCCCCTGCTCCTGGAAGGTGACAATGACAAAGCCCACAAAGATGTTCATCATGAAGAAAGCAATGAGGATGATGTAGATGATGAAGAAGATGGCCATCTCCACTCGGTTGTTGTAGATGGGGCCTGTGTCTTCCTTATTTGAATCTATGGCCTTGTACAGCAGCCTTGGGGTGGGCAGAGAGGAGAGGATGAGGGCCTTGGGTCATGAGGCAGCCAGCCACCCAGGAAGGGTAGGAATTACTCCACTGGCCACGGGGAACCTAGGGAACTTTCTGAACAGTCAAGTGATGGGAGAGAAGGAAGGACAGGGCCAGAGCAGGCTGGAACCATCTGGGAATGGTCCTACCCTTCTATGAAATGCTCCATCTATGGCTAATCAATCACTAGGACACCCCTGTGGGCAAGAGAGCATATCCCTTCGGGGGACTGGGCACATTTTGTTGGAGTCTCCTAGTCAGGGACCCTTTGTAGTGACTAGTCAACACAAGTCCTACAAACCATCAAGGAGCTGGTGGGGTTTGCTGAGCATTATCACAGGCCTGAAAGGTGCAGTGGGGGCCATGGGAGAATCACAACTGGCTCCTGGCACTGCCCTGACAGTGCCTGTGTTGGACCTGAGCCTCAGGCCTCACTCACTGGGGCCATCCCTCGAAGGTGGAGACCGTGAAGAGTGACATCATGGCTGAGAGCACGTTGTCAAAGTGGAAGTCGTTGTGTATCCACTGGCGGGGGCGCAGCTCTATCTGTGTGGGATCCCCATCCTTGTACATGTAGTAGTAGCCCCTGGTTCAGGGAGGCCCAGTCACTCCACTGAGTGTGGCTGGGCTTCCTCTGCCCCACCCAAATCTTCTGAGTCCTGAGCAGTTAGTGTACAGGAAAGACACCATTGGACACCCTTTCCCCACAGCTGCCCAAGGAAGGGGGCGTCTATGAACTTGTCTCCTGGGTCTAATAGCTCAGGTCTTCCAGTTCCCAGCCCGAAGGGCCAGCGTGCCCCATATATGAGGTCCCTGCAGCAGGACCCTCCCATGGTGCCCCTCAGCCAGCAGAGCATATGTACCTGCACTCTTCTTCTGTCATCTTGGATAAGTCATTGCAGCTGAAGAACTTCCCCTACATTCAGAAGGAGGGAAAGATGGAGACATGTTGTCATGGAAACAGGAGAGGAAAGTGGGCTACAGAATCATACAGTAAGGCCATCTGGAAGGAGGAGCCTCCCCTTCCTCTCAGAGGGGTGGCCTTGCCCTTGAGGCAGGCCCCCGAAGAGTCTTTCTCCTTCACCATCCTCTGACTCCAGGGCTCTCCCTGGCTTCCCTAGCCAGACCAGCTGCTCTCAAAGATGAGAATCCAGCTCTTTAAGTGAGCATTTGCTGAGGCCCCAAGGAATGGAAATAGGAATGCAGCCCTGGTCCTGCTCTTCCCCTTTGGAGAGGGGAGACAGAGCCCCTCACCTCCCACTGCTGAAGGAGCCCCCTGTGTTCTCCCCAGTGAGCAGCAGGGAAAAGGTCTTCCCCACCTCCCGCCTCCCCTCTCCTGCCATAGGCTGGCCCCAAGGGCCACTGTGGAAACAGGAGCTGCAGAGATGGACCCTAGGTGGGCTCTGATGATTCAACTTGTCCTCAGAGTGGGACAGGGGCCCCTAAGGCCTGAGTAGGAGACTCTGGGGTCCCCATAACATCAACGAGAGCACTTTCTCTTTTTGTCTATGTCACCTTTGGATACCTGCAAAAGATCCGGTTTGAATAGAGGAGTTGGTTCCTAGGTCTGAATGTGGCTCAAATGAAGTTTGAAACCCACAGATTCTCGTTCAGGCCCTCCAAGGCCCAAAGAAGGAAATGCCATCACTGAAGACGCAGGACTCGCTGAAGTCAGCTGCCCTGCCCCTGTGTGTGGCGGGGCTCCCACCACACCCCCTCTTTAGGATTGCTGGAGCAGAGCTTGGGATAACCCGGGGGTGTTGTGGGGGAAAGGTGGGGAGTGGAATAACATGAAATGCATGTGACAGGTTTCCAGAGTAAAATGTGACGTGTGTGACCAGTGTGTCCTATTAGCTGGGCAGGCAGGATCTGAGGGCTTTTGATGAGAGATGAAAGCACAGAAGTTGTGGTATTGAGGTGCCATTGCTCTTGCCCAGAAGGGACATGGCAGCCAAAGGAAGGGCAGCCCCTCCCCCAACATTCCTTTAAAGGCAGTGTCTGGTGGGCTCCTATGTGCCAGGCTGCAGGTGGGGCTCCAGGGGAAGGGATGAGTCTGGCATGGACTCTGCCCTCAGTGGGTCCTGGGACCCCCAAGCCTGACAGAGGAGAAAGGGGGGATAGCCCCTTGCCACGACTGGAGGCAAAGACCACATGGGCTGTCCAAATGTCTAGATGGTGTAGTTTTTTGCCCCTGAAGGTCCTCTAGGAGCCCCACCTTAACTATGTTCACCAAATCCTGTTCCCTGCCCTCAAGGAGGAACATGTGGTTTATCTTGTGACCTCCTCAACCCTAGCAGAGGCCCCGGCCCCATGTATGGGATGACGGACGCTTCGTATGCTGAATGCATAAATACCATTGTGTACCTAAGACTCACTGAGGTTATATAATCATGACTTTTCAAGGACCATGCTTTGGGGACAGGAGTGGGTTGAGTCAGGACAAAGAGTATCAAGGGTCAGTGGAACACTCAGATGTCAGTTTCTGAGTATGGCAGGTGACCTAAGAGCCAGAGGCATCTGGAAGCCAGAGTTTTGTGGGAGGGGACATCTTTGTGGGGCTGATTCCTAGGGAGGAGCTGAGTAGTTGTGTTTACCCAGGAAAAATGAGCCTAGAATAAGGCCAGCTCCAGACATGAAGTGAAGGACAGCCACTCCAGAAGCTCCTGGGAGGCTTGGCTGATGCCAGCTGCCCGGCTGGGTTCATGGGCTGCAGAGCCCTGCTGCACCAACAGAGCTGGAGGTGGTGGGGCGGGGCGGGTGGTGTGTTGTAACCAGGGCCTGGTAGGGTAAGAGGAAGTGGCTGAGGTGGTGAGGGGAAGGAGTGGCCGCAGGGGGAAGAGAAGACATAGGCAACGGTGGCCAGCAGAGCCACAGGCCAGCCATGGGCATCACTTAGGAAACTGGATCTAACCCCCAAACTGTGCATTTAGGGAACATTTGCTTTCACAATTTGGGGCTCCCTCTGCTTGGGAAAGAAACCCATTGGCGCCTTTCATGGCCTGAGAGAGGCCCCAGGTGGGGAGGGGCAAGGCTGCCCAGGCAGGGGGGCCTCACCTTGAAGAGCTGGACCCCAATGCAGGCGAACATGAACTGCAGGAGTGTGGTGACCAGGACGATGTTCCCGATGGTGCGGATGGCCACGAACACACACTGCACCACGTGCTGGGGAGAGAGGGGCCGATGCGGGGCCAGGCCTACACCAACTGCATCCTACTGTCAGCTGGGGGGACAGTTCCCAGGGAAGCATGGCTTCTCCAGCCTCTTCCTTAACCCCCGTTTGGCCAAAGAGATGGACCTGTGCCCCAGCCAGGCTGGACAGAGTTTCTGGAGCCCTGCTGGGGTCCCTCTCTCACCTTCAACCCTTTGGCTCTATTGATAGCTCGGAGGGGTCGGAGCACCCTTAGCACCCTCAGAATCTTCACCACAGAGATGGCGCTGGACCTGGGGGAGGCGCAGGGGGTGGGGCTGAGGGCAGCCTGTTCCAGCCAGTGGGGCCTCCATGCACCTCCTGCCTCTAGCTCTCCACACAGCTGCCATTGGTGGGCCTTGCAGCAGGACACAGGCTTTCTCTGGGTGGCTAGAGGTTCTGTCTCTCCCACCAGGCCAGCAGGGGCTGTGCTCCCCATGGGGAGAATTGGGGGCGGATTTCTCCTCTCTGCCTCCCTTCTCAGTTTCCAGGATAGGGCTTTGCTCACATAGCACTGCCCCTTCAGTTCAGCTGGGGGCAACCAGGAAACCCCCGACCCGCGTCCCTGAGAGACCCTCCTCCTGCAGCATGGGGTGGTATTCCTGCTTCAAAGACCTGGCACAGAGAAAGTTGGGGGCATGCCCAGGGTTGGCCCTTGCCCTGCTCACTCTAGTCCCATGGAGATGAGAGAAACGGCCACCACCAGCAGGTCCAAGATGTTGAAGTAGTTGCGGCAGAAGGAGCCTTTGTGCAGGAAGGCCCCGTAGGTGGTCATCTGAGGGGAGAGAGGCAGTGTCCTGGGTAGTGAGCTTGGGGAGCAGGTCAGACACTTCCCTGCCTTGCCTCCCAAAGAAGGGCTCCTTGCCTCTGTCTGCTCAGGAGGAGTGAGTATAGAGACAGCCTGCCTGCCTGGGAGTCTCTGCCACTCCACTCCCTCCCAAGGCCTAAGCGCACCCTCTGCTCATGGCGGAAGCACCTGACTTGTGCTGGGCTTGCCTCTCTGAGCACAAGCCCTTGACTTCACATACCGTAGGATGTCCAGGCTCCTGCCCTGCGGCCCTCCTCCCTCTGAGGGGCAGGACCCGGATCCTCTCCCCTGGAAAGTTTTCTTGGAATGTTCCTCTGCTCAGGGATTGCTATGCTGGGTTCAACTGCCCTTTGAGGACCCCAGAACTTACCAGCCCCTTCTCTCTGCACCCCCTACCTACCCTCTGCCTTCTCGCTTCCCTCTCGACTTCTTATATTATACTCCCTTAAGGTCCAGTTCAGGGCCCTGTATGATTTTTGTCTTGTCTTCTCAGCTCCAGTAACCAGGTTTTCCCCTGGGTTTATGGAACATCTCAACCCAAAGAGGCCACACTGTCCTCTCCAAGAATGTCCCCAAATCTTACAATGAATTTGCTGCTCTCTGTCCTCTTGGATTTCCCTGGTTTTCTCTTCCTAATGAAGTCCTGTCCAACTTCAAGGCCTAGCTCTTATGCCCCCACCTCCACAAAGTCCTCTTTGACCTTGGGAATCCACTGTCTCTGCTCAATTCATTCAGTAGTTGAGGCCCTGAAATAAGGGCCATCCCACAGTCTGCTCTGATGGCTGCCTCTCCTCTCCTTGTTGGTGAAGGTAAAGGCTGGGATGAGCCCTCCCTCTGCCTGCACCCCCAAAGCCCACTGCACTGTGGTGGCTTCAACTCAGTGTGCCCACTTCAACAAGTGGGCAAGTGGGGATTTGCTATGGATAAGACATGAACAGTGTGTGGCTGCCAGAACCCCAGGCTGGGACAGTGGTCACTCCCCTGGGGACTCTTGGGAAGTCAATAGTAACCAAGGTCTAGGAACAAATTCTAGCTTCCCTGATCTACTCTTAAGCTCAGTGTGCCACAGGCTTCACAGACGCGGGCTGTACTCTGCTGGGGTGGCAGGCCACAGGTTGGTTGTACTTCCTGTCTCCAGCCTTCCCCTGGCTTGTGAGCTGAAGATCTATCCCATTTCCTGGGTCCTGTGAGGCTTTCCTGTGGTGACCTACTTCTTCCTGTTTTCTCCTGCCCCTTAGTCTAGGCCCTGAGTGAGGTCAGCGTAAGAAAATTGGATTCACATCAGGGAGGGTCCCATTCCCTGGCCCAGAGAAGCCCTGAGCCCAGGGCTGGCTGTCCATCAGCCTCTACTTACCTTGAGGACAATCTCCACAGTGAAGACGGAGGTGAAAGCAATGTCAAAATACCCCAGGATCTGGGTATGGGGTGGGGGAGGAGCAGCAGTGAGAGGAGGGATGGAGCAATGATACCACCACCACTAGCACCACCATGACCACTATTACCACCACTACCACCACCACCACCATCACCACCACCACTGTCGCCACCATCACCACCATTACCACCATTCACCACCACCACCATCACCACTATCACCATCACCATCACCACCACCACCACCACTACTGCCGCTACCATCACCACCATTACCACCATTCACCATCATCACTACCATTACTAGCATCATCACCATTACCACCATCACCACCACCACTATCACCACTGTCACCACTACTGTCATCTAAAGCACTCAGTAGCCACAGCCCATCCTACTCCTGTTGTGACAGTACTGTCTAGGAGGGGCGGAGGAGGCAGTCTGGATCTTTAGGAGCTTAAACTAAGAAACATTGCTTTAGCCACAGAGAATATGCACTTGCACTCTGGGCACCAGAAGTGTGGGGATGGCCGATGCCTGGCATGGGGGCTCCTATCACCTGGTTCCGCACAGACTCGGCCCGGATGGGGTCCTCAGCAGCCAGGGCAGCACTGCTGAGCAGGATGAAGAGCAGGATGAAGTTGGTGAACCAAGTGGCATTGACGATGCGGTGGCACAGGACACGGATCCTGGCAGGACAGAGTAGGGAGGCAGGGGTGCTGTGAGCTGCTAGTAGTTTAAGCCCCATCAGCCACTGTCCTGAAGAGGGACAATGGCTCCTCTCCCTTTTCCCCAGGCAGTAGAGAAGGATAGCCTTGCATTTTATGGTACCCTGACTGAACAGGAGGGGATTCTGCCTCCCAGTTAGTTCCTTCTGTCTCTGTCCCATATTCCCATGCAATCCCTCCACCATCTGCCCCTTCTCCCAATGCACCACCACACTGAAGTTTCCCTGCAAAACGGATGGGGCAGGCTGAACTCCATCCATGATGGCAGGCAGGTGACACTCTGTAAGATCTAGAGTCTGTATATCTTTGTGTGTGTGTTTGTGTGTGTGTATGTGTGTGTGTGGTGCTGGGGATCGAACCCAGGGCCTTGTGCATGCAAGGCAAGCACTCTACTAACTGAGCTATATCCCCAGCCCTAGAGTCTATGTATCCTAAAGCTGTAAAATTATGAAGCCAATACAAACTATAGCATTTCTCAGCTCATGCACGGTGATGTCTAAATCTGCTCTTAGCAAGGAGCCAATAAACACGGTTCTTCTAGGTGTAACTGATAGTGGTCACTTATTTTTTAAGTCCTCCTCCCAACCCACCCCCAGTGTTGGGAATCAAACCTAGGGCCTCGCAAGTGCCAGGCAAGCACTCTACCACTGATGCCCACCCCAGCATCCTGAACAGGGCACAAGATGTTAAGCTAAAGGAATGAGCTTCTCTCAGTGTAGCTGTAGGCATGGAGAAATAAGAAAAGGTCTTTTAAGGGCAGAGAATGGCTCTCTCTGGGAGTCCCATGGGTCACCCCACACAGCAGACAAGGGACCACCTACTTATTGGTGGGGCTGAAGATGAAGAAGGAGCTGGCTTCTGGGATGGGCACTGCCTTCTCTTTAAGCTGTAGCTCGGCCAGGGGGCGTGGTCGGGGGCTCACTGGGATTTCAGGCTCATCTTCCTCGTCATCCCCTGTGTGGAGAGGGGGAGATATTAGGGTGTCTTCCCAAACTTTGCTTCATCTTTGGCTTCTGTGCTCAGAGCCCTCCTAGGGGTCCCTGCAGCCAGCAAGCAAAGTGGGTGGCAAGCCAATATGGGACTCTAGGACATTAGCAGGGACTAGCCTAGGTATCTCTCTTGCTCTGCAGGGAGCAGACTTGAGCTGTCAGGGGTCTGTGGGGAGGACCCAGAGTATTCTGGGAGTAGATACAGGAACAGGCCCAGGAGTCTTTGTTGCTGCCCTTTCTGTCTCAATACTGGATCATCAACACCATGAATGCATAGTAGCTGGGGAATGGGGTGAGGGGCTGCTTCAGGAGACTTGAATTCTGTCCTCATTCTGCCATTGACTTGCTGTGCAGTGCTAAACAAATCTGTGCCCTTCCTGAGTTTCAGCTTCCCAATTTGTTCTTTTTATTATTATTATTATTTTCTTTTTCATGGTGCTGGGGATTGAACTTAGGGCCTGGCACACGCTAGGCAAGTGTTCTGCCACTGAGCTACATCCCCCAGGGGCTTTCCAATTTGTGGAATTGGCCTGTAATCCCAGTGACTTGGGAGGCTGAAGCAGGAGGATCACAAGTCCAAAGCCAACCTCAGCAACTTAGCGAGGCTCTAAGCAACTCAGTGAGACCCCGTCTCAAAATGAAAAATCAAAAGGGCTGGGGATGTGGCACAGTGGATTCAATCCTCAGGACCAAAAATCGAAATAACAAAAAATAACAACAACAAAAAAATTTGTGAAATTGACAAGGGGCAGGAAAGTTGTTAAAATAAATGGAGTCGTTGGTCTCTCTCCTGGGATTCTAAAAATAATAATTTGAGAGAGGAACTTCCTGCATGTAAAAAAAAAAAAAAAAGCAACCAACATTTCTTGAGCTGCAGCCCAACCTCAGGACCAGGGCAGGAAATGGGGTGGAGGAGGGAGGGAGGGAGAGGAGGATACAGACACTGACAACACATCCAAGGTCTCACGGCCTCTAGGGGGGAACTGAGGGCCTGAAGTCCTCTGCTCCAGGGCAGGAGTCCCAGGGATGGTGCTGGGGCTGTGCTAAGCAGGGAGAGTGCTGGAAGAGGGGTTCCCTCACCCTCCACCTTCTCTCTTCTCCCACCGGCCCTGGCAGAGACCCTCAGTGCAACTCGGTGAGACCCTGATTCTGGATTCTGGTCTCCCCATTGAAGACGCCTGAGGGTTCTCATCCATTCAAATCCCATTCTGTCTCCCCTCCATTCCTGAGAAACTAGAGAGAACTCTTGCTTCTTCCTCTGAATGTGTGTCCTAACCTGACATTTCCTGTCCTGACTGGACTGGCAAGGACCCCAGGGGCACACTTTCTGCTTAATTATAGAGACCTATTAATTCTTAGAGTTGGCATCTGGTAGCATCTTTGCCTCCTCTCCCTTCTAATTCTCTTTTCTGTTGTCTGTGCCCAACTTATTTCCTTTAGTGTACGTATCTTTTGTTGTAGGCCATTTCAAATTCTTTTTAAAATCAATTAATTAATTATTTTGGTACAAGAGATTGAACCCAGGGGCGCTTAACCACTGAGCTACATCCCTAGCCCTTTTTATTTTTTTATTTTGAGACAAGGTCTCCCTAAGTTGCTTAGGGCCTTGCTAAGTTGCTGGCTTTGAACTTGGGTCCTGACTCCAGAGCCCCTGAGATCGCAGGTGCCCAGCTTGAATTATTTTTAGAAAGAAGGTAGATATAAACACAATCCCTCCTCTTGCTAAGACCTCTCCTCCAAACACCCAGCCCACTCTCCCTGCCCTCCTTCTCCTCTGCAGTTCCCCTCAACTTTCCTACGTCAGCCAGTCTCCACCCGCTCTCTAGCCACCCCCTTCTAATAGATGACACCTGTGAGGTGAGACAACTCCAGATGAATTATTCTAAAACTCCAATCTTCATTTCTGGTAGATACTGGAAGAACATTTTATCAGTCTTACTATACCATCTCCATTCAACCCACATTTCATTTCTCAAAATCCTTGCATATATTCATTCATTCATTTTACTGAGCACCTACTCTGTGTCAAACACTGTGCCACCCAGAACACAAAACTTCCCCATGGAGCTTAGAGTTATTGGAGCAGATGGTCATTGGCTGATTCCACAAAGGGACAAAAAATTGCCCCCATGACCCAGTGCTCTATAGGACCCATGAGTGAGCTGAGCAAAGCCTGGGAGCTTTTGGATACCAGAACTCTTCCAGGTAGACTTTTAGGATTAATCCAGCCTGATTCAGCTTCCTCCATGTGTCTTCTCCTTGCTCCAGATGGATAGGATTTCTGGTTATGTGCATTTAGATGCTCAAAGCTCATCCATAGCTGTGTGTAATCCCCCCTTCCCATCCCCCCTTCATCTTTCCTTTTGGATTCCACACAGTGCCAGTCATGGTGAGTGATCTGCTCCATCCCCACATGGATGGGTGTGTATGCTCTCATTGAGGGTCCACTCTGTGTGACTACTAGGAAGGTCATATGTACCCACCAGTCTCTGTGCTTTCAAAACCAGGTCCTCAGCACTGAAGCATGCATTCAACACTCAACAAAAACTTGCAGAGGTAAACACAAATAAGATGTGTGAATTTTTCTACTGTGTGTGTTGTAGGGAGAGATGAGCTGGCAGATAGATGGCTTATTTGCAAGCTTGGGTAAGGAAGGGACGTCTCCCTGGTCCTGACCTCCACATGGAGGAGTTCGAGTAGGGGACATACAAAATATTGCCCATGGGGAAAAGGTGGCACCAGCATATGCCCCTTTAATCCCATCACCCTGCTCCAGCCTAGGCTCGAAGATCCTCACCTGGGAAGTCCGCTGAGGGGTAGGGATCCTTCACCTCATTGACATTAGATTCAAACTCATCAATTTTCAGCTGCAGGAAGGAACATAATAAAGAAGATGGCAAAGCACAGCTGCAGTTGCATGTCCTGAGCACGTGCTGGGGACCAGGGTAGCATTCAACCTCCATAATCCTCTGTAGCCTGAGGGACAGGCGATACTGTGGTCATCCCTGTCTTACAGACCAGAGCCCAGGCCCAGCAAGGTCAGACAACTTGCCCTGCCTCCATGAGACACAGTCAAGGCCCACGCTCGTCCCAGCCTGTGTCCTCTGTTGGGTTCAACAGTGGAGATGGGCTCCCCAGACCAGGCTCCCCAGCCCCTCTGAGCCCAGTTCCCTGACTCCTTGAACTCCATTTCCTTAGTCTCTGGGAATGTCAAGTCATGCCAAGGCTGAAACGGGCAGGGCAGGACTGGTGGGGCGTCAGTCCAGGCCTCTCAGTAGGCATGGGTGTCTTAGGGAGGTGGAAACCTCTTGCTCTAGGGCAGGAAGCTGGAACTGTGAGGAAGCCTGGTTCCCTGATTGGAAGGCCCTGGCCTCTCAGTACAGGATTCCATGGAGCCGATGCATCCACCAGCCCTCCCCCCAACAGAATGCAGGGGAGCCCTCACCTGGCAGACAACCTCTCTTCCATCTCCCCTTCCTGCCCCACCAATGCCCTGAGGCGTGGAGGAAACCAGGGGGCTTTCAGAACCCCGCCACGTAGCCTGTAAAGCACCTCATATGAGGTCTCACCTTGGCGGTGGTGGGAATGCCCTCACCCTTGGGTTTCTGCTCCAACTTCTTGGCCATCATGGTCTTCTCTTCCTCTGACTTATCTGGGAGACCCCTGGGTTGGAAAACCAAGGAAACCCGAGGTGGAGTCCCAACCAGACAGTTGTCAGGGGTCTTCTCAGTCTGACAATTCCCTCGGAAGGATCCCACACCAAGGGTTCAGGGGGTCTCTGTGCAGGAAGGTGAAGGACTGGCTACCAAGTGGGATGGTGGTGGACCTGGGCAAACCCTTTCTCTGATGAGAGGCCATGATCCACAGCTCAGGCTTGAGGCTCACTGGTCAGCTACATTCAGTGTTTGTTGATAGTGAATAGGTGGAAAGTGGCTTTGTACTTAGTTCATACAAAATTCATGGAAGTGGTTTGTCCAAGATGGTTTTAAGCTTTCTAAATGTCTGGACTCTACTGCTGGTCTCTCTTTCCCCTTCTCTTCCCATGTTTTGTCCACAGGAATGGGCACTCCATTCCAGCAGGCATGGGCATTGGGAGAAGCAGCGCTCCATCCAGAACCTAGTTACTCCAGTGTGGCCCTCCAGTGACAGGCAGGGTTGACACCACCTTGGAGCTTGCTGGAAATGCAGAACCTTGACCCACCCAACCTGGTTCAGACCAGTTGAAACAGAATCTGAATTTTAACAAAATTCCCAGGTGGTACATTTGTAGTTTGAGTTTGAGAAATGCTGTCTAGACCAGTCCTACTTCCACCCCCAGAAGAGAGTCCCAGGCTACAGAGAGTGACATGACATCCCAAATGGAGAGACCTCAGGAGGTCCAGAGAAGCCAACGCCCACTTCACAGATGGAAGGTGCCTGAGGTTCAGTAAAGGACGACTCCCTCCAAGAGGTACAGTGACTCAGTAGTAGGGCTGGGAGGAGAAATCCCAGAAGCCCTCATGCGGGTCACCTGGTCCAATGCACCAGGTTCTGCCATCACATCTCCTGAGGCCTGTGTAGAAGGCCATCCCGCCTCTAGTCCTGCCCCCAAAATGACTCCCAGGACTGCAGCAACCCTGGCTGTCCTAGTTGTAGGAGTGGGCCTATGGGAGAGGCCACGTGGCCCCTCATCATTTGGCTCCAGGAAAACCCCCCTCTCCCGGATGGAGGCCACAACCGGGGCCCATCACTCCAGCTCCCTCCTGCTGAAGACACAGAACTCACTTGGACATCTTCCTGCGTTTCCTCTCCTCGGCCTTGGCCTTCTGGGCAGAAGTCAGGCTCTCCGCCTCAGCCAGGTTGTCCACAGCAATGGCCAGGAAGACGTTGAGCAGTATGTCTGAGAGAGCCGAGCTAAAGAACCTTGGGTTGGGGTGAAAGGAAGCCTCTGCCTGTGTTGACAGGACCTAACGCCCGCTGGGGTAGTGGAATGTCCCTTGCTAGAGAGGGTGTGAGCTCAGGGACACAGGTCAGGGCCCTCAGAGAAGCCTAGCTGCAGAGAGTATCCATGAGGGGTTCTGAATCCACCGCGGCCTTTAAATCCTATCCATTTCCCGCCATAACCGATTTCAGCTCCTGCACCAGACTACTACATGGGGACCACCATCTGTATTGCTCCTCAGCTAAACCCTGTGCTTCCTCCCACCTGCTCCAGGCTGGTTGGGGTCAGTTTCTCCCCATGACCAATCATTCCTGCCATGGTCCTCAAACCTTTCTATTGGGAGGAATCATCCCATAGCCACACCTGCCCTTGCTTTGTCCTATCCCCCCACTTCATGAGCTAGGACCTCCCCTCCAGCCAAAGGGCCTGGCTGCCTTGTAAGTGGGCACTCTTGACCCCTCCCTAAGTTCTCTGCACCCTGCACCCAAGGGGATACAGTTGCCACAGACGAAAAGGATGATGAAATAAATACACACAAGCACGCCGGGGTAGGACGGCCCCCCATAGGCCATGATCCCGTTGTACATCACAGAGTTCCAGTCCTCCCCTGTCAGGACCTAGGGGGAGAGGGAGGAACGAGGAGATGAGAGGGTGGGCATGCAGACCTGAGAGCCTTCCGTAGGGACTGCATTATTCAAAAGGCCTCTTCTGGCTCCATCATTCTCCCTAATCTGTCCTCTTTATCCCAGGGCACAGATGACTGGTCCCTGCCCTCCCCATCGCCTCTCTTAATAGCATCTCATCCAGTTCTGCAGGGCCAGGGAATTTGATGAAGGGGTCCCTTTCCCAGTTTTGTTCCCAACCTCCAGGCTAAACTGGATGGCACCAGCCAGGCCCCCTGTCATCTCAGAAATGGTGTAAAATAGCAGGTCCCTTGAAAGCCATGATGTCTGACCAGCCAGTGGGGTGAATGGAAGAAAGAGAAAGTGTAGCCATCCAAAAGACCAACTGCTTGTCACACACCACCCTCTTGCTGGTACAACAGGAGGTGTTACCTAAGAGGTACCAGCTATAACTGAAAGGACTAGCTCTGTTCCTAGGCTAGCTCTGTGGGAGGCAGTGGCTCTAAGGGCTTCTCACTGGATTTCAGACACACTCCCTTTGGTGGCTCCTGGGGAACAGGTGGCAGAGCCATGCCTCCTGAGTGAGCAATGTTTCATGCATCCCTCGGGCTTTCCCAGGGTGGGCAGGGAGTACCTGACATGTCTGGCTTTGTCCTCAGAGAAACGAGCTGCACGCCTCTGAACTCCCAGCGCACCCTAACTCTAGTCACTCATCATCTGTTATCCTACCTACCTCTCTGCAAGGACCAGGGACCAAGAAATATCAGACAGATTGGGCCCAGCCCCACTGAGGACACAGGCCAGCAGGCATGATAGTGGCAAGAAGTACAGGCGATGGGGGAGACCAGAGGAGGACACCAGGAGATTCAAAAGGGATTCCCAGAGAAGGTGGTGCCTGTCCTGATCTTTACGGACAGGAAGCAGGATTCAGTAACTGCACAGGAAGAGAGACGTGCAGACGGACGGCCTACCTGGAAGACGCTGATGAGGGCCTGGGGGAAGTTGTCAAAGTTGCTGCGCCGCACCTCGGTGTCTTCGAAGTCGTACCTTCCCCCAAAGAGCTGCATGCCCAGCAGGGCGAAGATGATGATGAAGAGGAAGAGCAGCAGCAGCAGGGAGGCGATGGAGCGGATGGAGTTGAGCAGGGATGCCACCAGGTTGCTCAGCGATGTCCAGTACCTGAGGGAGAAGTGCACCAGGTGGGGAGGAGGCAGAGTCCTCTCACCAGCACTCCCAAGGGGGGTGGGTGGGTTTGGGGGAATGGCTTGGAGTGATGGGATGCCAGGGGGCCAGAAGCCCTGAATTCCCAGCACATGAGCACTGGCTCTTTGCCACAGAGCCCTTATCTCAGTTTGTATTCCATACTCCTCAGGAGAGCTGTGAATTAACTTCTGATGCCATCACTAGGCTAGAAACCTGGTAAGAGTAGGAACCAATCCTCTCTTGGGCAATCGACTATGTGGCCTGTGCTTAGCACAAAACACAGCTCCCACATTAGAGCTCGGCAGCACCCCCTTATCTGAAGTTTCAGTTGCCTGTGGTTAAGTGCAGATGGTACTGAATCCTATATATATATATATAGTACAATAAGACATTTTCAGAAAGGGAGAGAAATACCATAGTCACATAGATTTTGTTACAATATACTATTATAATTGTTCTATTTTATGCGTTGTTGTCGTTACTCTCTTACTGTCTAATTTGTAAGTGACTTTATCACAGGCATAGTATGTATGGGCTCCATGCTATCCAGTTTCAAGTGTCCACTGTGGATGTCTCGGGACACATCCTCAGCTGATAAGGGAGAACTACTGGAAACGGACCCATGTTCTTTCTCCTCCGCCTTCTGATGCCTGCTCTTATTCTCTTCTTTCTTGTTTCCTCCCTCTCCTTTCCCTACTCTTTTCCCTTTCCTTCTCCATCTCATCCTCCTTTCCTTTTTTCACCCTCTTGTTCTCTTTTCTAGGGTCCCACTTCCTTGCCCTGCCAAAGACCATGGCGAGAAAAAAACAGAGAAAGGAGCTCCGAGTGGGGAGAGTGGCTTCTCTTCCCCAGAGGGAGGTTAGTCCAGGAGAGAGGGAAGTCCCCCGCAAGGAACCACTTGTGAACTTGGAAATGAGATGGGTGTTGACCCGTGGCCGCCCAGAGCCCCAGCCCGCAGTGCTCACTTTGTGATCTTGAAGATCCTCAGAAGGCGGATGCAGCGGAGCACGGAGATGCCCAGGGGCGACATGGCGCCCGACTCCACCAGCAGGATCTCCAGGATGCCACTGCACACCACAAAGCAGTCGAAGCGGTTGAAGATGGACATGAAGTACTGGCGCAGGCCCAGCCCGTACATCTTCATCAGCATCTCGATGGTGAACAGGGACAGCAGCACCCGGTTGGCGACATCTGCAGGCAGGCACCACAGCCTCCCAACGTGCTCCTTCCCATCTCCATCTCCAGTCCTTTGCCCTGGACGGAGCCTCCACCCACACACCCTCCCCAGGTTTCCAAGGCACGATGGTTTTTTACCCTTCAAAACTCAGTAAAACCTGGTGAATTTTGCCTACTGAAGGAAACCTAGTCTAAATTTCCAACAAGCTAAGTCGTACCATATATAACAGGAAGATAATTTCATTATTTTTAGTTTCACTTATGTTCATTAAGCTCTGCTTTTGCCTCCTTATTACATACACCGCCCCACCCCATCCCACAGAGGAGCCCTCCAGGGTCTACAGCCAATCTGTCCTCCTGTACTTTGCCCCGTCCTCCTTGGGAAGCCCATGACCAATGCTCCTTTGTCTTTCCTTATATGTCTGACTTCTTTCTTTCAAGTGGACCCTTGCATGGCCATTTATAAAGCTCAAGTCCATCCCATTTACTCTGTCTCTGCTGTCTGAGCTCTTTCCTCCTTATCCCAGCCAGCTTCCTGAAAGAGAGGTCCACACTGCTCTCTTCACTACCCAACTGGTTCTGTCCCATTTGTTCTTCAACCCATATCCATCTGGATCCACTCTCATCATTCCACCAACAAGCTTCTCCAGGGTCGTCCATCGCCTCCATGTTGCCCAATTGCTGGATGTTTTAATCCTCTTTGTTTCTAGTCTCCCAGCAGCCCTGGCTCTGTTGAACATCCTTCTGCCTTTACGGACATTCTTTCTCTTTCTCTCTGGCTTCTGTGATACTACATCCTCGTGGATTTCTCTTCTCCTCTGGTTCCTCCTAAGCCCCCTCGGCAGATGTATTCTTTACTTAGACATTGAATGAGAACCTGAGCTATACACTTGGGTGGACACAATCTCCTGTGATCTGGCAATCTTCTAGGATTGTTACTTCCATGCTGCCCCTGCCAATGACTCCCAGATTTAATTCTTGAAGAGATTTAGACCTCTGTGCCAAATTCCAGTCATGTTTTTTCATCTGCTTCCTGACCTCTCCATTGGGAGGTCTCAAATGCCCAAGGCCAAGCTGATCCCCTCCTATCTCACCAAGCACATGTGGTCATTGACCATCTTCCCCATCTACCATCATCCACTAATTGGCATAGGCTAAGAACCTCAAGTTCACCTCTGACTCCACTTAGTAGGCAGTGTCCCCCAGCTTCCCCACATTTGACAATGTGTGATACATTTAATAGGGTGTTCAAAAGATGGGGGTTCAAAAGAATGAATGAAGATAAGAACAGATGCACGCAGGCCTCTGATCAGTAGCGTTGTTTCCTATTTCCTTCCCAAGTCTTCGATTTCTTTCTTTTAAGAAATTTAATCTCCTTCATCACATAAAATAGTAGTCTCTTGCTCTGTCCTGTTAGTTCAGGTTCCTGGGGTTCTAGCTCCCATTGCTTGGACCTGAGGCATCCTCCTCAGGGGAGCTCTGTCCCTTGTTTGGTTTGCAAGTTTTTATTGTGAACTCATCATCAGGAAACATTTTCCCTGTGGGGATTCTGTGTGCTTTGGCTCCTTGAAGCATCCTTAAAGAGCAGTTGTGTTTGCTTCTCTTGGGCACCCTGGGGATTTCACTTCTCTGTAGCCAGTGTCACAGAGGCTTTTTATGTTTGTGTCTTAGCTTACCCTCTTGGCACCATGACAGGTAGTGAAAATTGGACCCCATGCTTCCATAGGGCACAGATCAATTTCGATTTTTTCACTTGAGACATTTTTTTCTTCCTCCCAGGGCGCCAGCAGGGAAAAACTTCTAAGCTCCTCGTGTGGTCCAACGGGCAGGGAGAGTTTTGCTTACTTTACTTGGGGGCAGCTTTGCTAGGGCCTTGGTGCTATGCTATGTACCAGCCCAGGGCCCCATCAGGCCCCATCTCGTATCCCTGCTTAGACATTAAAAGCCCAGCTGCTACCCTTGAGGGTTTAGGTCTAGGTCTAAATGTCCTTGGAAGTTAGCTCATGAGTTCACTTGTCTGGCTTTTGGCCGCCTCTTTGTTTCTGCCACCCAGAGACTTCCTTCTCATAATTTGAAATGGTGTTATTATAAATCAGGCAGCATTGTTACATGTTTGTAGTGGGAGAGCACTTAGTTTGTCCACCATATTGGAGCTGGTTCTTCTTTTGTCTTGCCCTACCCTTGGTCACAGTCCTTAGCTCTGCACACAGAGGACTTTGACTGCATGGATGAGGCTCATTTATCTTCTGCAAAGACTCAAGTCCCATCCTGTTACATTCATGCTTACAATTTTTCACTGGCTTTCCTTTGCCCAAAAATTATACTTCCAACACCTATGACAGCATATGAGGTCTGTTATAAGCAAAAGCAACTCTGCCACTCTCTGGTCACATTCAAAGTTCAATGGATCCCCAAGTTCACATCTTCACCATTTTGCATGCATGGTCCCTCCTGCAGGAATCCCTGCCAACCTTTGACCTCCTGGGCCATGTCTACTTCTCCTTTAAAAATCATGGATCTCCAGAATCTCTTCTGTGATCCTTCTCTAGCTCCCTTCCATCTGCTCTATCAGTGGCCTCCTGGATGGCCTTGAAACTATACACATGTCCTCTCCTCTGGCTAAGTATGCTCCTTGAAGTAAAGAGCAGTGAATCGACTCTTTTGTATCCTGAGTTCTTTTTCTATGCTTTAGTATGTACTCAATAAATAGTTGGTGAAAGATTGTTCCTTGTGGTAGGATTTGAGCTCAGATGCTTGGTGCTCTAAATTACTAGTAATCTTATATGCAATGATCTTTTATTGAAATAATTTGCCCAGTCACTTGGGTAAGCACTAAAAGCTCTCCCAATGCGTTGCTGTCATGGGTCCTCATGGATAGCAAAGTCCTGAGGAGGAAAGTTAGGTGTGTCACCTTGCCTGTCTGTCGAGATCTCTATTTTCCCATGTAAAAGGAGGGAGTTGAATTGCATGATCAGTCCCAGCAGTCAATAATTCCTAGAAAGTGAGGTCAACATCCAGTTGACCTCTTCTGGTCAACCCCATGATACCCTGGGCAGGTTTTAGCATCAAGTCCATGTGCCCCCTTCCCGAATTCCTTCCCTCCAACTCACCTTGCAAATGGGTCAGCCAGAGTGGCTGGTTGTGGTGCTCTGAGGCAATAGACAGGGTGTTGAGGGCCACTATCAGGATCACCAGCCAATAGAAGACCTTGGATTTCACTAGGTCGTGACACTTCCAGCGAAAGACACGATTCCACTGCCGCCAGTGCCGGCTGAGGGAGGGGACAGGAGGATGGGGGCCAAGAGCTACTTTGCTGGAGTCCACCTTTCTCCAGTGACACTCAGCTGAACTCCAGCCGCACCTGGTCAGAGCACCCACTCTCCCCTCCTGCTACATAAGAGAGCTCAGGGCATGAGTTCCAGAGCCCGGCTGATTGAAAATCTGGCCTCTTACTGCAAAGTTCTTCATCTTGCAAATGAGAATAATAAGGATGCCAACCCCTGAGGCAATTAAATGAGCTGATGCGAGGAAAGTACTCAGCCCTGCGCCTCACACAGGAGTTGCATGCATTTGAATTTCAATTAAAGCAACACTGAGTAGTCCCAATAACGTAAAAATGTCTGGGACGGTCAGGAAAAGTCACTTTCACCATTTGTATGGCCTTTCTGGTGTGCAATAGGGCCCCATTTACCAAAGTTTAAAATCTATATTTCTTTTGACCCAGAAATCCCATTTCTAGACTTCTGCCCAGAAGAAATGGTCATGCTTTTGCACAACACAGGAAAGACTAAGTAGATACATTTTGGTACACCGGTACTGAGGAATAGTTTATATTCAAAGACATATTTTTAAAAAGGTATGTATGTGTGTGTGTGTGTGTATGTGTGTGTTCATAGATCTGTGATTATATGTATACATAGGTGTAAAAATGGTCCCAAATAGATAATTTTAAGTAAAAATTATGTCATGAGATGATATGCATATTGTATTCATTTATTTAACAAATTTTTGCCAACACCTTCTATATGCTGGGCATTATTCTAGTCATTATAGTGACAGTAGCCCTCATCTGCCATTGTGAGTAGGCCACACAGCACTTATAACATAAATAACCCCATTATGTAGCAAACAAAAAAAGCAGAAAATCATGTGTGTGTGTGTGTGTGTGTGTGTGTGTGTGTGTGTGTGTGTAATAGAGATGAAAGCACAGAAAAGATCTTAGAGGGCTACTTGGCTAACTGTTGCCATGGTTACCTCTTTGAAGGGCAGTAGGGACTTTCATCATTTCTTTAGTGTATTTCTCTATTGTTTGATCTTTCAAAAATCAAGACTATGTGTGAACTTGTAAAAGACAGCCTACCAATCAAACAAACCCTCCTTAAGACAAAGGCAAGAGCTTAGAGCGTCGCCTTGTCTCCAGACTCTTGGGTCAGGCCCACCTTCTTAGGAAGCCCATTTTGTGTGTCCCCCTTTCCCTTGTGGAGGTTTCCAGCCTCACCCAAGCCCACCTCCTAAGAGAGCAGCAGCCAGATGTGCTGGCTGCCCCAAGGGCTCCCTGCTTCTTCCTTGAATGGTACATAAATAGGTCACCTGCTCAGGGCCTTCTCTGTGTGTTCCCTGAGCAGCGGGACACTGCCGTGTCCTCAGAGCAAGAACTGGCCCTGTTTTCTTGGAAATCTGCCTTTCTAAGGGCTGGGATGGTGACTGGAGGGGAAGGTAACTAATTGGAATCTGACCCCATGTCTCAGTGAGAGGGACAGAAGCTGGGAGATGGTCAGGTACTCACATGAACTGGATGATTTTGTTCAAGCCCTCTATCTCACACAGGCTCTCGGTGTCAGAGCCACCTCCATCCAAGGACAGCCGCCCTAGGGATAGGACAGATACAGAAAGTCAGCCACAGGAAGGACGCAGTGGAGTTAGGTACCTCTGGGAAGGACGGTGCAATCGTGAGCCTGGGTCCTGCTGTGATTTCCTGAGATTTCAGATTTCCAAGAGCCCTCATCTGCCATTGTGAGTGGGCCACACAGCACTTTGGGAAGAGTCAGGCACCCCTGGATTCTACCACCTGGGGTGCAGGGGCTTAGGCAAGTCTTCACCCCCAAGGGCCAATGCTGCCCCTGCCCAGGGGGCCTGCCAGGCTTTCGGGCATATATAATGGCATCATGCTCTCTCTGTGGGAGCGGATGGTGGGGTGTGGCTCAGAGCGGGTCGAGAGGCTGACTGTGGCCCTGGGGCCCAAACCTTCTCTCAAGTCCTCCACGTCCATGACCTCGCCCTGCGTGATCCAGCTCATGTAGCCCCGGAGGTCCTCCTCCAGCTGCTGCTTCTCCCGGAGCTTTTGAAAGGTCCCCCTGGACTTGGCCTTCTCTCGCTCCTTGGTGAATTCCCTGAAATGGGACGGGGGAGACAGGAGGGGAGGAAAGAGAAAAGAGGGGAAGCCTGAGCTCCCTGAAGACAGCGGGCACACTGTGCCTGGATGTGCCCCCTTCTGGCTGTGGTGTTGCCTGGGGTCTGAGGTGGCCCTCCAGGTGGCTCAGGGTAGCACCTCTCTCCCTTCCCCTTCCTACCTCCAGGAACACCTTGGAGGACTACTCAGCCTCCCATATCTATTTTCCCACTCCGTTTCATTTTCTCCCACCTTATTTTGGGATTGCCTTTGAAGGTTGGGGGTTAATGACATGATAGTGTATTGCCCTGATGGATCAGCCATGGATCCTCAGAGTCTGGTATGAAGGGGACACTGCCTGACCCTTTCAGGTATCCTAGAACTTATTTCCACTTACAGACCCAAGGCCTTGAGGAAATTCCCCAGGCCAGAAGGCAGGCACCAGCTCTGGAAGCAAAGGATCTGCAGACCAGCAGAGGGCAGAGCTCTGCATGGACCAGAGAGACAGCAGCAGTGGTCTGCTGCTGAGATGGGCCCGGGGGCCAGGAGGAGTCTGCTCTTAAGACAGTCACCACACCCTGTCAGGGTGGTGTCCGGGCGGAGGCTCTGCCACGGACCCTTTAGTGGTGCAGCAAAGCACACCGATTCCTCCTCAGAACAATTATTTTGTGCAAGATGCATGGACTAAAACCACAGTTTACAAAGGGACCAATTATATTAAAGTACAGTTTTTGAAGTATGCAACATTCTGATAGAGGAATACATGTAGTTCTTCATTAATTCATTACTATGAAGATCTAGTTGTCAATTAAATAACTATCATAATTTCAATGTAGTAATGAGTATCACTGTTTGCAGCAACTGTAATGTGACTTGGGATTTCTGTTAGGACAAGTGACGGCCACTGCTGATAACACTGTGGTCTGTCATCTATGTTCATCATTAAAAGAAACTCAATATTAATTGGAATAATAAAAAAATGAAAATAAGTTTCTCCTAACCAACTTCACAGACCCTTTGAATTCTATCTACAGACTGCCTGGAGTGGGGGAAGCTTCTAGGGTGGGGTGATTGGCTACTGCTAACCTCTTCACTGTGGCTGGAGTGGGACCCCAGCAGGGTTGTCCCAAAGGGAACAGCCCTCATTAATAATGAACCATTAGTACTTAGTTTGTGATATGTGTTGGACTCTAAGTATTAGCTCATTTAATCCTCATAAATCCTATGAAATAGATACTAACATTATTCCTATTTGACAGATGCAGAAACTGAGGCACATGGAGGTTAGGTAATTAGACAAAGATCACACAGCCACCAAGCAGTAGTGTGGGAATTTAATGAACGGTCTGTGTTAATGAGAGGCCATACTGCCTCCTAGGCACACCCTGGGGTAGGAAGCTGGGGTCTAAGGGGCTTTGTTCAGAAGTGTGAATGCAGAAGGACAGAAGAAAGCAATATTGGGAGAAGCTTGAGGAGAAAAGGGAGGAAAATGAACACCTGAAGGGTCCTGCTGCCATCTCTTATCTTTTCCTTGCTAACCAGGAAGAGTGCTCTTGGCCCAGTGGGACTGATGGGGACCCAGGGATGAGCCGAGGTGCTAGCCATACCTCCCTGCCCTGCTTTGTTCCTTCCTTCCCCACCCCAGCTGCCTCTGGGCTCCTTACCCACTCAGGACGCCCAGCACCAGGTTGAGGATGAAGAAGGATCCCAGCAAAATGAGGGTGACAAAATAGATCCAGGGCCACTCGTTCCCGATGGCATCATTGACCTGGTCCAGACAAAGGTGTGAGTCCCATCCTCCGACCCCCTGAGGACTTAAGTGCTCTCCCCAGGTCTGTCCACTCAGAATCTAGCCACTCCTGGGCACAAAGAGAGACACCATTTGGGCCCAACAAGGAGACCTTTTCTCCTTGCAGACTACAGGGGGCCTTGCTTATCTGGCTGTGGGGTCACCTACCCATTTTCCCTCACCAAGGTATCTCCCATGTTCTTCTGGACTAGGCTCTGTGGACACCATGACCAATGGTGTTGTTTGTTTGTTTGTTTGTTTTGTACCAGGAATTGAACCAGGAGTAATTAACCACTGAGCCACATCCCCAGCCCTTTTTATTTTTTATTTGGAGACAGGGTCTCATTAAATTGCTTAGTGCCTTGCTAAGTAGCTAAGGCTGGCTTTGACCTTGCAATCCTCCTGCCTCGGCCTCCTGGTTGCTAGGATCATAGGCATGCATCTGATGTGGTTTCTTTATGACCAAGATTTTTCAAAGTGAACAACCTCTGTGAATCCAGACAAGTCATGCAACATCTCCGAGCATTAACTACCCCATCAATTTGATGAGGATAGTGGTATGTGCTCTGTCCTCACAGGCTGGCAGCAGAGGTGAAATAACATGGGGGACACTCCTTTGACAAGTTCAATCATTTGCTTCCCTAGTCTGAGCTCACAAGAAGCATTCATACAAATCCTTTATATTTGTCAAGCATTTGACAGTTTTGCTATTGTTCCCACTCCAGGCCACATTGAGATTAAGAGTGCTGGAGTGGAGCCGGAAGGATTAGAGTTCAGTTCTTGGGTTCTATGGCTCATCAGGTTCATAACTGTGGGGAAGATATGTACCCTTTCCAAGCCTCAGTTTGCTTATCTGTTAAATGGGCAAGGATAGCAGCAGGCAGGGGCCCAGACCCACCCAGTAAAGGACATCCGTCCATCCCTCCATGGTGATGCACTGGTACACCGTGAGCATGGAGAAGCCAAAGTTATCGAAGTGGGTGATGCCGTGGTTGGGCCCCGGCCAGCCGCCCCGGCACTCACTGCCGTTGATGGTGCATGGGCGCCCTGAGCCTGTCCTGGCGCAGGGTGATGGCTTCTCGTTCTCCACGGTGGCCACGATATCTGGAGGTAGAAGGCAGAGTCAGTGCCAGACAATGCTAGTAGGGGGACAGTAACAGGAGATAGGAAGCTCAGGGAATAGAGCAAGAGGTCTAAACCACACGGGGTGAAGATGCAGAGAACGGCCCCCCATGGAGCAGATGCTGGAGAGGAAGGGGTGGCCCAGGCCGAGGACTGGCCATGGATGGCTATGGGCAGAAGTGACTGTGCTTAGACCCCAGGGCCTCTCTGGAGAGTCTGCTTCTAGGATTAATCATCCAAAGAGGTGCAACCCATGAAGCGGGACTAGCAGGAGTGGTCTTTGTATCCACTGCTCCCAAAGAGGGGGAGCTGCCCGGCTGGAGTGGGACATGGGGCTGGGGACAGGGACTTGCATGCTCTGACTTCAGAGGCCCATCTGGGGGCTAAGATGGGCATGTTCCAACAGCACTGGGCTGAGACATCTGACCTGCGGGGCAGGAGTCTGCTCTCCAAGGAGTGGCCAACAGGCCACAGCCTGCACTCTCTTCCCTCCCTGGATGGTGCTTTTATTGTCTCTAAAATCCTGCGGGTTTGAGGACATTCTGGATGACATTAGGGTGTTTTACAGTCTCTCTGTGTTCAGAGATTGGCTTAGCTCATGGGAACCAGAACGCCCTACCTTACCCATGTTGAACACGTGGGCTCAGTGCCCTGCAACGGGACAGCGAGGACCTTGATGGTCAGAGCAGGGCCCCTGACCCCACGAAATCAGTAACCCCAATCAAGCAGGGGCTTTTAAGACCTCCAGATTTGGACTGAAGATTGTGATAGGCGGCCCCTTCCTGTCTGTCTGTCTGAGAGGGCTGATTAGGATGCCGACCGTCATGGCCATGAGAAGAGGCTGGCATGGGAGAGGACCAGAGAGGAGCCCACTGAGAGCTTTCTTAGAGTTTGATGCCAGCATCAATTGTCCCCTTGTTGTCAAGGGATGTGAGGAGGTGGGGACCAGCCCCTGAGATGCAGCAGGTCCTGGTGTGCTATTCTGATGAGTCAGAAGCCCAAGTTTGGGGGCAGGGCTTGTCCTGATAGAGGGCACCTCTCTGTTGCCATGTTCAATTCCCCATAGGCTCCCGTGTAAGCAATGTCCGGGCCACGACCAGCCAAGGCTGAGGCTAAGTCCCAGCAAGCTGCTGCCAGTGTTGAGCAGCCAGTCTCAGCACGAGAGACCAGAGACCCTCTCAGGGCATCGCCTTCCCCCAAATATTTTCAAAGGAAAAGTTAAAACAAACGAACAAAAGCCTGGGGATATAGCTCAATGGTACAGGCTTCCTGGGTTCCAAACAAATATCAAACAAATAAGGCCCTCCAAATTCACGGAAACTATGAACTATTTTTGTAATAATGCTGAGATGTCACTGACCCTTCGTCTCTCATTCAACAAATGCAGAGTGGGGTTGTCCAGTCAGGCATTAAAGAGACTTGCAAAAAAAATATGTAAAACGGTGCTACTCTTCTCGCTAAATATTTTTGGTTTATAAGAATATAATTATTTTTCATAAAACTATATTATCCATATATTATCTCATATCACAGGGTTATTCCTTTCCTTTAAAAATGAATTAACAAGTTAGTATCATGACATTTGTTTCAGTCTTCATTTCTGATGTCATGAATATCGATAGATCAAACTCACATAACTGAAAGCTCTCTGGGACCTCCTGACTTTGTAAGAGTTTTAAGGGGTCCTGAAGCCAAGAAGCTGGAGGAATATTGGTTTCGAAAACTTTGTTCAAGTGTGACTAGGCCTCAGTGTAGGTTATGTTTGGCAACTGGACAAATGACCCCTTTGACTCCTGGGTGTTTTCTCAAGGTCTCCTTCGGAGTCCACATTGTGGGCCCCTGCTCTGAAGAATCTCAAGGTAAAGTGAAAACTTCAGCTGCAGGGAAAGTGGAAGAGAAATCCAGGCTCATCCCAAGCCTGCACCTCAGTCCATGACTGGCCCACAAAGCCTGGAAGACACCAGGCATGGGCCAGGTCACTGCCTTTCGCTGACGGTGGCAGAGGTGTCCTTCTTCCAACTCCTCCTGTCCAGGGGAAACCCATTTCCCAGGCCAACAGGTGTGGGAGGCAATGGCCTACCCTGGAGTTCTTCATTAGCATTGGTGTCCCCCTACTTTGAGTTGTCCCATTCCACGGTCCCCGAGGGCTCACCCGTCCCAATGAAGTAGCAGGTCTTGTGCATCTTGCCCTTGAAGAGCTCCAGGCCGATGATGGCGTAGATGATGACCATGAAGAGGACGAGCAGGGCGATGTGGAACAGGGGGAGCATGGCCTTGAAGATGGAGTTGAGCACCACCTGCAGGCCTGCCAGGGTGGGCAGCGGGGAAGGGGAGTCACCTCCCTGCTTGGTCCCAGGACCCTCCCTCTCTATGATCCCTGGGAAGCCTCTGGGACGCCAAGGTAGAAGGGGACAGGGGAGCAGGTTGGGAGAGGAGGAGGGGGTCTGTTGAGGCACCGCCACCCACTGGGCACCCCCGACACCAGCCGGAGGGGTCTGAGCACGCGGAAGGCTCGCAGGGCCTTGACGTCCAGGCCGGCGCCTTTGCTGCTCATGGGGGCCGTGTTGCTCTGGATGATGTTGACCTGCTCCAGGATCACCGTGAAGACCCTGGAACACAGAGGACAGGGGTGGGGGTGGGGCCAGTGGTCAGGTAAGCCACCGTCCCCATGGTCTGTGTCTCATCCGTGTTCAGAGTACCTGGGGGGAGATGGCAAATGCGATCATCTACTGCTAACTGGGGATTTGCTAAGAGCTGCCTGGAGAATTCATTAAAAAGGATTCTGGGGCCAAGTTCAGACTCAGTGAAAACAGTTCTGTGATCTATTCGTAATGTCTGTGTCCGCTCTTGAGGGGTGTGTGCCATGGTCCCTGCCCTGAGCTACAGTCGCAGTGTCCACTGAGTACACCATGGGGGTCAGAGGGTGCTGTGCTGATCGGACCCTCCCCCATGGTGACCTAGAGCAGGAAACCCCGGGGCAAGTTCTTACCCGGGCTATTTCTTTCCTGCTCATTTCCTTCTCTATGAGTTTACTTCAATTTCCTCTCCTTCAAGCCTCCTTTCCTATAAATCCTGCCTCTGACACAGGCACCCCTGGACACACCGCATGTGAAGCCATGACACGCCTGTGGCATCCTGTTTGGACACGTCATTCTGCAGGCCCTTGTCTCAGCTCCCAGACAGGACAGCTCATGAGGGCCAAGGCTGATTCACAGAATTCTGTTTTCCTCCTTGTGCCGAATGCAGCACTGGGTCGTTAGCAGATAAACCACACGGTATTTATGGAATCGAAGGGCAGGCATAGTGGTTAAGGGTGAAGTCTATGGAGCCAAGATTTCCTTGGTTGAATCCTGGCAAGGCCACCAGCTAGCTATGTGACCTTGGGCAAGTTGCTTGACTTCTCTGTGCCTTAGTTTCCTTATCTACAAAATGTGGGGGAGGTAGTCGGGAGAATTAAATAAGATGTTATATATGAAGCACATAAAGTGCTCAATAAATTCTGCTATCATAATTAGGTGGTGGTTAGTAAAGGTAATGTTATGAGCTGAATAGAATTCCTGTGTTGAAGCTCTAACCTCCAGTATCTCGTAATGTGACTGTCTTTGGTGACAAGGCCTTAAAAAGGGTGATTAAGTTAAAATGAGGTCACTAGGGTGGGCTCTAATCCAATCAACTAGTGTCCTTACAAGAGGAAATCTGGACACTCAAAGACACACCAGGGGTGCATGTGCCCAGAAAGACTGTGTGAGGACGCAGGGAGAAGGCGGCCATCTGCAAGCCTTGGACAGAGGCCTCAGGGGAAATCAGACCTGCTCATACCTTGACCTTGGACTTCCAGCCTCAGAACTGTGAGAAAAGAAATCTCCATCAAGCCTCCAGCCTGTGGCATCTTGTCATGGCTGCCCAAGCAAACTACTACAAGTTACTAAATGTCCCTTTTTGTGAACCTGAATGACAGGCAGATAATGCAGGTATGTGGAATCAATGGACAGGTGACAGAGGCAGACAAACATGAACCCCCAGTGACTGCTGGCCACGGGGCCCTCACAGAAGGTTTCCACTGTTGAATGGTGTGAAAGAGATGAAGATTTTTACCATGCCTAGCTGGGGAGCAGTTGGTGACCTGCTGGCAGGTGGTGGGGGACAGTCCTTTCTTTCCACCACATCTACCTACCCCTGGGCTCTGGCCTTTAGTAGAAGCCACCCCATGGAAGCAGTTGGCATGATACTGGGCTTCCACCCTATCCCTGGGGGCCAGTGGTGTCAGCGGTGGGCACAGAGTCCTCAGCCAAGGAGTGACTTCAGTCCCCCAGAGCCAGGCCTCACCCCAGGAAGACAATGATGAAGTCCAGCACGTTCCAGCCGCTCCGCAGGTAGGCATCCTGGTGGAACAGGAAGCCGTAGGCGATGATCTTCATGGCAGCTTCAATGGAGAAGACGATGAGGAAGAAATACTCCAGTTTCTCCTGTGGGAGTAGAGGCGGTCATGCCTCGCCTGTCCCTCCAGCCCCTCTGGCCCCATAGGTCCTCAGCGCCCTGCCTCAGGACACTGGCTCCCTCTGCAGGGACCCCACCTCAGCCTCTCACACCACACAGCCCCACGTTGCCACCCCTCTCGCTTCTGGCAGTCATTACTCAAAAGTTGTCCCCTCACCGAGGCCCTCCCTGGCCACCACCTGCAAGTTGAGCCACCTCCAATGTTCCATATTCCTCTTTCTCCCTCATTGAGTCTCCTTGGCACTGGTCCTTAGCTAAAATATCATATGCACCTTCTTCTCGGTTCACTCTTTCTCTCCATGAAGTGGGAAGATTTTAGTCCATTTTTCCCTGTGACTCTACTTCCAGGGCCTAGAACTAGAATAATCTGGGCCAGCCCCCAAGACGAGAGTCCCCAGGTGGTTTCATTTGGGCACCCCTCTCTCACATCCAGTGGGCGGATGGTAGGAGGAGGTGGACTTCTCAAAACTCCAGAGTTGCTCCCCATTTTTGGTCAGGGTCTTGCCCTTTAGCTCATTTTCCTGTGACTTCCCCGCTCACCCGGCCCACCTAACCTGAGCTGTCTGCAGGCAGCCATGATTAGGCAAGGTGATCCAAATGTAGGGTACTCTGTGTATGGGGGAGACCCTGCAGGTAAGAGGCTCAGGTTTCAGCTCAGATGCACCCCACAGGAGGCCATGCTGACTCTTCTGGGCTCTGTCCCTGTAGCCTGATCCTCTGGGTCACCCTAGGCTTGGCTAGGTCACCCTTCCCCTCCTCTGGGCTCAGGCAAGAGCTATTTCTAACTGAGAAAGCAGGTCCCTTCTGTCAGGGCTCCAGGCTGAAACTGCTCTCCTTGCAACTATCTGAACCCTGGTTTGGTGGCTTCTAAGAGCTTTGGTCCCCACGTCTCCCCAAAGAAGCCCCGTCTCTAGGCAGTGTCAACCTGGCCTGCTGCCTGGTCCAGGTGCAGAACTGCACAACTCCAGGAGGTGACAGTGACGGGTGCCCCATGGAGCTAAGCAGTACAGAGCTCCATGTTCTAGAGGCCACTCCCCCATTCAACCCCTCCCTTGAAAGCACTCTGGGGAGTAGGGTCTCCCCCAGTCAGTTCACCATGAAGGCCTAACTCGTATTATGGACTCATGGTTCCTTGACCCTGGCAGAGCCAGACTGGGGAACTGGTCACTCCATTCATAACTTGAAAGATCATCTATTTCTATTTCCAGTTGGATAGATGTGGGAGGCAAGGGGAAAGATCTCTAAAATGACTCATTAATGTAGTTGTGACTGCAGAAATCTCCAAACAGGTTACTGAGAGAATTTTCCCGAAACCATAATTTCTCCTTCCAGGAAGAAGGGTAAACAGAGGCATATATGAACAGACCTGTCTCCTTGACCTACCGCTAATCCTTTCCCTTAATGTGTAACCTCACAGCTTTCTCCATCTTCCAGAAATGATAGAATGGGGACTAGAATGCAAAGCGGTGCCATTCTGCTGAAGGGTCTGTTGCTGGAGATGGCTTGGCATCAGGCAGAGGTGCTGGGCAACCCACTTCATGCCCAGGAACTGCAAAGGGGGGTCTGGAATCCTCCCTGTTGAGAGTGGGTGGGGTCTCCTTGGAGTGGGTGACCAGTCTCTCCCTGTCTCAGGACAAGCTTCTGACAGTGAAGCACACCATCGAGGGGTGGGGTGAGGAAGAAGAGGAAAGTCAAGTCAGCATGTAAACTTTCAGATTGCTGAAAACTCTAGGGGGACCGACAGAAGTCAGGTTGAGGGGAGGGAAAACAGGACCCAAAATAGTTTCTGTGCCTGGGCTGCCAGCCACGGACACCGTAGTGCTGCCTACACCTGTTGCTGCCTGTCCAGCTGCTGCTTGGCTCAGAGCAAGTTTGTCGGGAGCTGTGGGCCTCAGATGGGGTCACTCAGGTTCCACAGTCCATGAGCTCCAAGGCCCAACCCTCTCCACCATCCTCCTGGCAGCCTGATTGTGAGTGTCTGGGTGACCGTGCACCGACGGAGGAAACTGGTGTGCACACATGGCATGGCCCTTGCCCAGAGGGACACAGGAGAGGGATGTGTCCATTCTTGTGTCATAGGAACAATGTCATCAATGTCACACTGCCTTGGCCCCGTGGCCTCCCTAGCCTGGATTGAGCCTTGCATAAAGGAACGAGGGATGGTAATTCCACAGATATTTGTTAAGCTTGACACTGGATGTCCTGGACAAGGCCAGGCTGTTTCCTGAGATCAAAGTCATCAACCTTCCCAAAGTACCTGTTTCCATCTGCACCCCCCCAAGAGTCAGCCATCAGGGAGTGGGAGGAATAGGTCTATGGCAGACGGGTTCTCACCAACTCTATTTCTTTACTCAAGTTCCTAAGACTCCATGAATTTCGATTTCCATATCTGCAGAACCAAGATAATGAAAACTACCCTGGAGAATCATCTTCAGAATTAAAGGACTCCCTGTAAGGAAGTGTCTGCTGTGGCCTGGACGAGGCATGGGCTCAGGAAGTCTTATTAGAGGCCTGGGCCCTGGAAGGCGTTGTCCGCCTGCCCTGTCCTGTTGTCCGTGCTATTCTGTTTGTGTCCACAGAGCTGCTGTATGTGGTCGCAGCTGTGGGTGGCATACCAGGGCATGGCTCTGTCTGACCTTGAACTCATCAGGTTTGACTCTGTCTGACCTTGAACTTCATTGGGTTTTGAAACTGAACTTCTCCTTCTGAACATGCTCTAACTCACACGTTCCTGCCTTAGCCGATGGTACCCATTTGCCCAAACCACAACCAGGGGTCTTTTTGGACTCAGGTCCTTCAGGTCCTTCAGGTCCAGGCCTTTCTACCCTGAATGCCGGCTATGTGCGTCTTGTCCCCATGGACACAGCCATAGCCCTCGCTCCTTCCCCATCTGCAGTCATCTGCTGCCTGCCACGCCTCCTCCTCCTTCTGCCCCCTCTCTATCCTAGTCTGGCCACTTTCTCTCCTACTGCTCAACAATGTGTTCATGGCAGATAAACCCCACATGCCTTCCTGAGCATGCAAGGCCTCCTATGACATGGACTCCTGCTGACCTTGACCTACCGCTGGCCTGCTGGCCACCTGCCTGTCAGGTAGAATGATTTTCACGTCTCCCAGCTGCTCTAGCCTCAGTGCCTTTGTTCATTTGGGCTCTCTGCCTGGAGTGTCCCTGAGTCCTGCCACCCAAGTGGACCTCTCATCTCTTAAGGTCCCTCTGACATTGCACAGGAAGAATAGGTCCTGTGTATCCTCAGTTTTTCCTGTGACACTGTGCAGTGTTTCCTTGCCTGCTGCCCAGCTGCAGCCTCCTGGAGATCATAGAGGTGGGTGAGCAGTCTCTCCCCGTCTCAGGGAGATGTCCTTATGTGTCATCTTTTTTTAAAAAATTGATTTAAAAAGAAAATAAGTGACAGCAGAATGCATTACAATTCTTATTACACATATATAGCACAATTTTTCATATCTCTCGTTGTATACACAGCATATTCACACCAATTCATGTATTCATTCATGTACTTTGGATAATGGTGTCTATCACATTCCACCATCCTTGCTAAGCCCCTGCCCACTCCCTTCCCCTCCCACCCCTCTGCCCTATCTAGAGTTTGTCTATTCCTCCCATGCTCCCCCTCCCTACCCCACTATAAATCAGCCTCCTTATATCAAAGAAAACATTCGACATTTTTTTGGGGGGGGGATTGACTAACTTCACTTAGCATTATCTTCTCCAATGCCATCCATTTACCTTCAAATGCCATGATTTTATCCTCTTTTATTGCTGAGTAAAATTCTATTGTGTATATATGCCACATTTTTTAAAGATTGTGCAACATGATCAAGTGGGATTGATCCCAGGGATGCAAGGTTGGTTCAAGATACGAAAATCAATAAATGTAATTCATCACATCAATAGACTCAAAGATAAGAATCATATGATGCAGAAAAAGCATTTGACAAAATACAGCACCCCTTCGTGTTCAAAACACTAGAAAAACTAGAGATAAAGGAAAACATCTCAACATCGTAAAGGCTATCTATGCTAAGCCTCAGGCCAACATCATTCTAAATGGAGAAAAATTGAAGGCATTCCCTCTAAAAACTGGAACAAGACAGGGATGCCCTCTTTCATCACTTCTATTCAACATAGTTCTTGAAATACTGGCCAGAGCAATTAGACAAAAAAACAAAATAAATTAAAGGGATACAGATAGAAAAAGAAGAACTTAAATTAGCACTATTTGCTGACGATATGATTCTATACCTAGAAGATCCAAAAAGCTCCGCCAGAAAACTTTTAGAACTAGTAAATGAATTCAGCAAAGTAGCAGAATATAAAATCAACACCCATAAATCAGAGGCATTTCTGTATATCAGTGACAAATCCTCTGAGAAGGAAATGAGGAAAAACTACCTCATTTGCAATAACCTCAAAAAAAAAAAAAGATACTTGGGAATCAACTTAGTGTGTCATCTTAGTTGTGGAGAAGCCCCATGGTTTCACTGCCTCAGGAACAGGTGAGATGGAACATTTCCTCAGTAGCAATAGTACCTGGATACGGAGGCCTGGGTTTCCCATCAGAAGGTTGTTGGGGGCAGGTGAAGGGAAGTTTTTTTGAGAAAGCCCCCTGTTGAGGATTCCAATGCCTCTCTCCCAGGGTGCAAGCTCTCCAGCTCAAAGGGTTTTGAGGCTTTGAGTTTTCCCCTTGCTCTTCCCTCTGCCTGGAATGCTGTTCCCCGGATATTCTCATGGCTCACTGTCTTCTTTCTTTCAGATTCTATCTTGAAAGCTTATTAATCAGACCCTCGAGGCCACCCCTCCTCCATGATCTATTGCCTTACCCTTCTTTATATTTCTTTTTAACAGATGTCAAGACTTACAGTTTGTTTATTTATTAATTTATTTATGTTTACTGTCTCTCTGGACCTAATATCAGGTTCACAAGCTCAGGCTCAGGGAGTGTGCTGCATTCACTGCTGATATCTGCATCTGGAACAGGGCCCACCACATACATATTTGTGGCTGAGTCAACTAGTCGGTGTCCTCGGGCCCTGGAGCAGGTGCAGGCTGTTGTCTGGGGCTGGTCCATAGACTGTTGCCATCTCTCCGAGGTGAGGGAATTGAGGTGTAGGCATTGAGTGAGCATTTGGAAAATTTCATAGCAATTTGGAGCAATATCTAAGCACATGGGTGAACTATAGAAAAATCTGGGTTTGTCCATCACATGGCAGGTTCCACAAGTCACAGTAAGGCCATGTATCAGTTCATGGTAGTCTGGAAGTTAAAAATAACAAACTAGGACTAGGTGTACCTCAGGGTTGGGGTGCTTACCTAGCATGCAGAAGGCCCTGGGGTCCATCCCTACCACTTCAACAAAAACTCTAAACCCAAACGCATCCTTCCCCATAGATTGTCATCTGAAAGCTGGACTCCAGAATGTGTCATATTGCCCTGCACATAGTAGGTGCTCAAGGAATGTTTGTTAAATGAATGAATGAACTTGGAAAGTTGTGATCTCTGCCGCCACATAATTCAAAGGCAGGTGCATCTTTGGGATCTCCTTTCCCAAGAAGAGATGCTGGACCTCAGGCCAGCACCAGAGCTGAACTCCTGAGCTCAGGGAAGGACCAGGAGGTGCCTGCCTGTGGACTGAGAACTCCATTTCCACTCCCTTCAAGGGCCTTCATCATCAACATCCTATTCAAGGGACGCATCCCTCCAAAACAGCGTTTCACTGGATCTCTCCAGGGCACACATGGCTGGAGGCAGGCCACTGTGTGACCCTGACCCACAGGCCTTGCACCTGCTCCCTGGGATGTTGAAGCCAGGTAGCCACAAAGTCCCAGATTGAAAAAAGCAGGGCTCCGACTACATGTCCCTTACCCCCCCTTTGCCAGCTTTCAACTCCAAGGGTCGCTTGCCCCCGGCATGCACTGTGCTTTATGGGAAGATAGTGGAAGCCAGGTGGCTCCTCTCCAAAGGGACCTGCCCAGCCCCAGACTCCTGTCTGGACCATGGAGGCAGCTGTCACCACACCTCCTTCCCCTGTGTCTCTGCTCAAGCACTATGGCCTGGTCTGCACTCCTGTCTCCCAGGCCATCCATGTGCCCATGGAAGGCTCTGAATCTACAAAGCCCACAGAAAGCACCCTAATGGGACTGGTCTAAGAGAACAGATGGCAGCACCAGGGTGGCTGTGGGAGAAGGGCCCCCTGGGAAGGTGCCCTGCCACCATGTGCCTGCTCCCTACCCTGGGCCTCAAAGTCCCCTCTCTTAGAGTCCAGGCACGTGACCTGCACAGACACCTTCCTGCTAGGGCTTGGGGCTGGCAGGTGGGGGCATTAGACTCACACTGTGGTCTACTCATTGAGGCCATTTGCTTCAAGGAAGCAAAGGGGATTTGGCTGAGGGGAGGGGGTTGCTCAGGTGCTGGGTAGAGCTTTGACTGTGGGTGAAGCAGGGGCCTGGCATGGTGGTCCCCACATATCCTTGCATTCCCAGGGCCTCCCAGCAGGTACTTGGGGCAGGCTGGACAGGTACAACCATCAGAAGACACTTCTATGACAGTCAGGACTTTTCCCTCCTGTCTTTCTCCCCTTTCTGGCTCCCTGGAGCAGACAGCAGGCTACTGGGTGGGCCTCCTTGTCTCAGGAGTGGTAGGGCCCTGACATTTGGTCTCGTGTGGCTTAAGATTAACCTCAGGGTGGGAGGTCTCAAGGATAGAGCTCATAGTATCCTGCAGATGTGACCAGGTGTCGGGGGAGACCTGGGGCTCCCAAGAAAGCAGGCTCCAGCCTTGACCAGGATTCCTGACCTAATGAGGGTGCAGGGGACCTGTGACCTGGGGACTCTGGCACTACCAGAGACCTAGGGCCTGGGCACCACCTAGGGCAGGAGGAATGACTGCAAGCATTGACTGCTATTGAAGGTCCCTGCATCTGGAGGGAAAGGGGTACAGGATCCAGACAGACAGGGGTTCGAGGACACAAGACATTTCTTGCACACCTCAGTGCTGGGCAGGGGATTCGACCTTGCTGAGCCTCTTTTCCTATTTTACAGATGAGGTAAGTGCCACTTGGGGGGGATGTGAGGTGCCCTCGGCTGTGAAGTCCCCACCCCACCCACTGGGGCAAGTCAATGGCCTGTCTAGTCAGCCAGCCTGATGGGCTGATCCCTGTGGCCACACTGTTCACTGAGTGTCCAGCACCTGGCATCTCCCTCACCCCTCAGCCTCCAGGTTTGGAAAGTGACCTGTTGAGGAATGAGGAAAGTGACTATATTTAACCCAATGAACCCAGGCCAAAGAGACGCTCCTGGAGTGGGCCTCTCTGGCCATTGGACCTCCCCAGTGGGGCCTTCATTCCTCCAGTCCCCTCAGCTTGGAGAGAGGGTCTAGATAAGGTGGGGGGCTGAGAGCCACAGGAGGGTTCTGCACTCAGGGGCAAATGGGGAGGCAGGGGAAAGCAGAGCTGTCAGGCCAGTGCTGTCTTGGGTAATTGTGATAATCACCGTTAAGCCTTATTAAGGTTAGGGGGATGCTAAGTGTCCCAAAGGGGGAGCTGAGCCCCTGGCAAACCCTTGTTAAGCATGGTCAATTCTCTGCATGGTGGCCCAGGCTCTGACCACCCTGTGCCCTGCAGGTCCTAGGTCTCTGAAGTGCAAGACAAGAGCTGACGTCCTCCTGAAGCCCCAGTCTCTCCAGATGGCGAGGTGGAACCTGCCACAGGCCACAGGAGCTGGTGAGCACATTCCAGACCCTATAAAAAGACAAACGCCCTGGCTGCCAGGGGGGGGGGGCGCTTAGGCTCCAGCCTTGCGGAGGACGTTCAGCAGCAACCTGAAGCCCAGGAATGTAACAGAGGCCTGGAGGGCTCAGTGATGCCCTAGGGGCGGTGGCTGCTCTGGAGCTTGGGAGGGGCTGACTGGGCAGCAATCCTGAGCCCACCCACCCACACAGGCAGCAGGCAACGCCCAATTGATGGCATTAAAAAAATTTTTCCAGAACTTGGAAAAAAGGCAAGGGAAGGGCACCAGATCCTCTGTGATGTCGTACTGGAACAATTTATAATGGGCCTGGCCAAGGATTATTTAAATAAGGCAGGGTTTCTCAACCTCAGCCCTAATTGACATATAATTCTGTGATGGGGGAGGGGTTTGTCCTGTGCATTGCAGGATGTTTGGCAGAGTCCCTGGCTTTGACTAGACGCTAGAAGTGCACAGCCCTACCCCCTGTGTGATCTCAGACTTTGCAAAAGTCCCTTGGTGGGCAGATCCCCTCCTGCCCCCTCCCACAACGCCACTGACCTGGGGGTATATCCCCCCATAGAAAGTCACTCCGTGGTGACAGTTTCATGTGGTGACAGTTTCATGGCCCTGTAGGGCATTAACCAGCTGCTGGTCTAACCTGGCTACCGGGGTCCACTTTCTCCACTACCATAAAACTTCTGCTCCTCTGGTTGTCTGTAAACTGGCTTTACCCTCCTGCTCATTCTCTGATGAGTCAAATTTACCTGTGACACACGCTCCTTCTATATTTTAGTCAGAGTTACAGTTTCACTTTTTGAAATTCATCCTTTGATGTAGGATTGCTTTAAGGATGCAAGAAGATAAGAGACCCCAAACAATCCATTTCCAGTGTTGTCTCAGTAGCCAGTAGCCCTCAGAGTTGCTATTGCTTGGTCACACAGGTCCCCTCAGGTTGGCCAAGGCTGGAATGGTGACCCTCCCAACAGTCTCCTTTAATTCAATCAGTGGCCCTCAGAGGTGCACAACCTCTTCAGACCTTGGGGTTCAGACAGGGGCTTTGGAGAGTTGGGACTGGGCCTGTGGGCAGGTTCTGGGCTTCCAGCTGCATGTGGACGCATCACTTCCCTTCCTGTTGGCCACTCCCTGTGTCCATTCCATCCTCCTGCTTCTCTGACAGACAGTGTCCCCTTTTTGTGATTTCCTCCCCCAGCCTCCAATCTCCTGGGAGAATTCTAGGAGGGACTGTGCTAGCCACAGCACCCCACCACCACCCCAGGCCCAAGGCAGGCTTCCCTCCTGGGCAAGTACAAGCAGGCCGAGAGGCTGAGGCTGGTCACTGAGTGTCCATTCCAGCCCTGGGCAGGCAGCAACTCCAACCAGGAGAAAACCCGGTTGCCTTGAGTGGCGAGGACTATGCTAGGCCCCAGGGAAGCACAGAGGGTCTTCCTCCTCTCTCCTCTTCCGATGTCCAGAAAGGTACACCAAGAGACCCACCCAGAGAGCCAGCAGCACAGTGTGCAGCATGTGCAGTGACTTCACCGCCCCGAGCCTCCGTTTACTCATCTCTACAAATGACAAGAATCGAGGCCCGCTACGATGCCAGCCCTCGACCAGTCCCGGATGTTGCTGTTCACGAGGATGATGGTGACTTACTGCAGAGTGGGAGGAGGGACTAGGGAAGCTGTTCAGATAAACTGGATGTTTTGGAGAAGATGAAGGATTAAAGAGAAAACAGGGACAGGTGGTGGGTGGGGTGAGGAGGACTTTTTATTTTATTTTAAATAATCCTCTGGTGTAGCTGTTGGGGGGTTATACCCTTTGAATCCAGGACAATCTGGGGATCTCAGTGACCAGGGGCTTTCTGGATGGAAAGGCACTGAGGCTTGGCTCTGAAGCACTCTGGGACCTGCCCAATGAAGTTCCTCAGGTTGAAAGTCTCGACTCATCCAGAAACTTCTCTCAAGTGTACAGTGCTATCCAAATGAAGGTACTGAGGGAATAGAGAGGTTGTATAACTTGTCCAAGATGGTGCACCTGATACATGGACCCCAGAAGCATACCTCCTAGCTCGGAAAACCATTTCCTAACCACCACACAACATTGCTTTTCCAACCTGGCTGACTTTAGACCCCAAGTCCACCCTCCCCCCAGTGTGATGTCGTTCACTTGGTCAGGATGCCAGCACCCTGATTCGCTTCTTGCTACCCTCTCATCTACCCTACTATGTATCCCGGAACTCCTTGCCCTCCCTGGGTCTCAGTTTCCTCTTCTGTTCAGGGAAGATCCAGGCCCTTCTAACTGACATAGAGCAGTCAGTCAGAGGGGTCTCCCAGCCCCAGGAAATCCAGGTCCATTGTCACCAAATGCTGGATGGAAGAAGAGCAGGAGAGGGACCTGGAGGGGATGTCCCTCCCACAGTCAAGCGTGCTAGCATCCCTGTCTCTGTTCACACACCTGAACTTCAGGAAGACTTCCGTGCCTGCCACCACCATCCCTACCCCTTCTCACCCTGGCTGCCCTGGCATTTATCAAAGCAAGGAAACCTCTGTCATTAACTCTCCAGCCTGCAGAGCCAATTGCCCATGAGTGGACAGACACCTGCACCCCGGCAGGTCCACAGCTGAACTGGCTCTAACTGCCTTGCAAAGTGACACCACCATCTGCTCTATCATCCACCCTAAAACCCAAGTGTCACTCTCGCCTGCCCCCCAACCCCCTCCTACCCCCATCACCACCCCACATGCAGTCAGTCACCAAAGCCACTAGGGTTGCTCAATGTTGTCTGTTCATTCATCTCCACCACCTCTGGGGCCAGAGTCTCAGTGGCCTCTTTGTCCCTCTTGCTGCCTCCCCATCTCACCGTAATCCAGGCTCTATGTGGTGGCCTCACTTTCTACATCCCACCTTGACCTCTGTCTCTTGCCTCCAGCCCTTTGCCACATGGCTACCTCCACCGGGAACCCCCTTCTTGCCCCGTTCCTCTACCACACTCTCCGTCACACTCCCCAGCCTTGTCCGGGCCCTGCTGCACAACAATGCGAAGCCTCTTGTTCAAAGAGCAGGAAATCAGTGGTGATAAAGGCACTAAAACATAAAACTCTTCTTTTTCACAGTCTGTACCTCTCATGCTTTTTAGTTGCGGAAATGTTGTGTGGAGCCAGCGTAGACTGTCACAGTTAACGGCTTCCAGGACCCCCCATGTCACCCTCATATCCTGTGCCCTGGCTACAAGTGAAGTAGTGCCAGGCCTTTCCCCTTAACAGGGACCTATCACCTTAACCCACACTGAACAGGTGATATATCTAAGGGTATCCCAGCATCCTCTCTGGAGACGTGAGAGTTGCTGGGTACCTGAATGGCAGATGGCTCAGCTTGGCAGAACTGCCCACCGAATGGGCTATGGCACAGTCAACCCAGGATAGACTGTTAAGTCCGTGGCTGCAACTTAGAACAAAGCAGCCCGCGTGGGAAAGGAACATCAATCAGGCGCCCCAGAAAGGCCTGTCAATCAGCAGGATCTCCTGACAAATGCCTGTCGGTCAGCAAGACCCCCTGGCCAATCCTGGAGTTCAGCCAGCTCCCCTAACCAACTCCAGAGGGACAAGGGACCCTAAAATCACCTTTTCCTGTCCCAAGCCCTATCCCTTCCTACTGTAAGCCCCATAAAAGACCAGTCCGGTAAAGCTCCCACGAGGTTTCTCCTCAGACCCTCCTCCTGTCCACTCTGCCGGTCTGATCGAGTTCCACCTGGGAGTGATATCCTAATAAAGCCTCCTTCGGTGGCCTTTTAAAATGTGCCTCCTTTGGTTGCTACCTGCCTCACCTGACCTTACAGGGACAACCATAGTTTTACCCTTCCTTAAGATACCAAAGGACCCAGTTCCTGCACCCAGGTCTCTGCCAGGCGTCCAGGGGGCCACAGCATAAGGAAGTAAGCTGAAAGCCCATCTTTGAGGCAGGGAGGTGGCAAGACGCAGGAGCACAGTGTGAGCCAAGTCCCAAGCTCCCAGTGTGTGCTACTGTCTACAAGGACTTTACTTACAAAATAGAAATTCAAGGATAAACTTAATTAAAATTTTGATTGGATGTCTACAGAGCATTAAGCCTGAAGCCTGGGGCCCTCCACAGTTCAAACGGCCACAAAGCTGGCCCCATCCTCATCCCTCAGGTCTCAGACTCTGTCCCATCCTTTGGGAAGCCTCCCCAACCCCTAGTGTCCAGTAGGCCATCAGAGTGTCCCCAAACCTCACATATTGCCCATTTCATTTTAACTATCTCTTTAATTGGTTTAATCGTAATTACTTGTTTAACTTATTTTGTTAATTAAGTTTTGAAGATAGAAACTATGTCTATTTGGTTCACAGTTATATCTCTAGTAGGTGCCCGGGATATAAGAGGTACTAAATATATATTTGTAGAGTGAATGAGAAAGTTAATGCAGAATTAGGTCTCCCCTCTTAAAAGCTATGGGTCATTTTGGATAACAGGAAAGTCCCCAACCTTTTTCAGATATCTACAGAGAGGCCAGTAGGATGAGAGAGAGGTAAAAACCTAACCTCCCTTCCTTCTGCCCTGTCCCCTCTCATGTCCCTCTTGCTGGGTGTTGTGGAAATGAAAGAATAATTTACAAGAGGGAGTGAGGAGGCCTCAGGCAGAAGCTGGCTGTGTGATCTTGAGTATCTCCTGCTGTCTCTGGGCTTCACAATGAAGGCTAATAGCCCCAGGAGCTCTGACTTGCCAAGTGACATCTGTGGCTCTGGATAGGCTTCCGGGCAGCTTTCTCTCCCGTGGACCTCACCACCCTGTTTCTATGAGCTGTACACCTAACTCATGGTGTTTCAAGATGGGAGATGACATAACCATTAGGGTGCAATTTGACATTCTCTGGGGAGAGCAGAATTTCTTGCAAAAGCAGTCAACTTCTTAAGCAGTGCACATGGAACTGAGGCCCAAAAGTATGACTTTCCAAGGGGATGGTGGACCCAGAGCCCTGCTTAATTCAGACACACAGAGAACTAAGTCTACCTTGTAGAAGGACCTGGCTGCACCAAAGACCTTCCCCGCCCACTGAGGTTGCACAGGCCCTGCCTCCTTTAATCCTGTTCTTCTTCCACCTTCAAGAGCTCGGTTTTTTCTACTCACAGAAAGCACATATTTAGAATCCCAGCCTCTCCCCAACTCAAGATAGGTTCCCATGGAAACCAGCAGGAGGAGAGGCAGAGAGAAACTGAGGATGCAGGCTAATGGGCCCCTCCCTCCTGTCCCCTACAGTTTCGGTGCAGGGAAACACCAGGTTGAGATGGCAGCTTCCTGGGACCCAGGGCCCCACCCTTGTGAGGTGAGGCTTTATCACTTTACCACCTCCAGCCCCTGAGGGTTTCTCTACAAGTCCTCCTGCTGTCTCCACCTTGGCAACACAGCCCGTATAGGAGCAGAGCCCAAAGTCAGAAATCTGGGTTGAGGCCCTGCCTCAAGGCTTGGATGGGGGTGACTCTGGACAAGGTACCTAAATGTTATTAGGCTAGTTTTCTTGTCTTTTTTTTTTAATTTATTTTAAAAAATATTTATTTATTTATTTTAGTCATAGTTGGATACAATAGCTTCATTTATTTATTTATTTTTATGTAGTGCTGAGGATTGAACCCAGGGCCTCGCATGTGCTAGGTGAGGGCTCTCTACCACTGAGCCACAACCCCAGCCCATAGTTTTCTTGTCTTTTAAACAAGCCTAATAATGTTACTTACTCCACAATAGTAATTATGAATATTTTAAAAATGCAATAATATAAACTACTTAGCACAGAGTCAGGCAGCTGATAAACACTTAAAGAATGTGAGCCATCTTTATTATTAGCTGACTTTTGGGTAAGAAAGTGCGACAACTTAGAGATAAACCTCAGCGTTCACAGGCAGAAAGCAGAGTAAGGTGGGAGGAGGTAGGATGGCCTGATTCTGGAAAATTCCATCCAGCTCTGGAATTGGACAGTTCATTGTATCATTGGGAGGGGTGGAGAAACAGTGGTATTATAGAACTCTAAAGCATGCTCTTTCTTCAAATTCTTAGGTCTAACACTCCCATTAGGCAAGCTCAT
Source organism: Marmota marmota marmota (assembly GCF_001458135.2). Taxonomy (NCBI): domain Eukaryota; kingdom Metazoa; phylum Chordata; class Mammalia; order Rodentia; family Sciuridae; genus Marmota; species Marmota marmota. Next base: position 44,854,202 of record NW_026000016.1, read on the forward strand.
GGAAGCAAATTCCTTCTGGATTATATCCAGGGAAGGGAAATTACATCCAACCTCCATGGCTCACTGGCTGACCTCACAGAGGCTCAGTTTCCACCTCTGTCAAATGGGTGTCAATCTCGGTGTGGTTGTTGTGAGGCTGTCATGAGTGTTCTCTGGGCATAGTGAGGCCCTGTTCAGTGCAGGCTGATGATGTCACAGAATCTGGGATGAGCAGTTTACCCTGCTGCCCTGCAGGGGGTGGGGAAGGCCAAGTGCATCCGCAGGATGTTGAACCACTGGTGTCTCCCACCAGGACAGAGTCCTCCAGTGGGGTGTACCCTGCCTGGGATTGCAGTCTGCGGGAAAGGGGACAGAGGGCCATCTTACCAGGCCGAGGTTCAGAGTATTGTTGTCATCTTCAGGCATGGGCAGGTACACAGCCAGGGCCACACAGTTGGCAAAGATGGTGAGCAAGATGATGGTCTCAAAGGGTCTGGTGCCCGGGTTAAGGAGCGCCTGAACTGGGGTTATAATGCCAGGGGGATGGACAGGCTCCTGGGGACCCTTCCCCACTCTCCTGTGGGGTTCCCCGGAGACCTTGTTCCCTCTCATCAGGAACAGGTAAGTTCCACTTAGACTCTCAGGGACGCAAGGGCTGGCACCCAGCTGAGGGTCACTGAGCTTTAAGGGCTAAAGAGTCTTCTGGTTGTTCCACCCTCAGTGCCTACCCCTTGCCCCAAAGAGCTGTGGCTTCTGAGATTTTTGTCCTGACAACCGGTGGGGGCTCATCCAGAGAAATGGCAAGAGAGGCTGGGGCTGCTCCAGGTTCAGACAAAGTCCCCCACAGAACAGGGGCTAGAAAGAGGGAAGACAGAGACATGCAAACCAGGGTGCACATGCTTCACCCGCCAATAACCACCCCACTCTCCAGGCCATTTGCAGAGGTCTGCCTGGGCCCCTGCCTATCTTGACTTTCACACCTTAGGAAGCAAGTGCGTGGGAGGAGTTAGGGAAAGAGGGGCAGTGTGGGCCATTGGTGTGTGGTTCCCGCCTCTCTAGGTGGGACACAGGGCAGAGGCCTGCAAAAGGAGAAGGCTCAGAGGAAGAAGGCTGGAGAAAAGGAGGCAGCTGCCCAGTAGTCTGCTCCGGCAGCCAACAGGCAGGGAGGGAGAGGCCAGGGTTGACGTGGCTGGGCAACTGTAGCTGTGGGGAGCAGGGCTGACCCCCACTCTAAATATCTACTTGGCCCCATGTCCCTCTTGCCCTTCCAGTTGTCCCTCAAGCTCCTATCTTCAAGGAACAGCTGGTGGGAGCCCACACTTCCAGAGCCCTGCAGAATATTTCAAATTCTCCTGACCCTCTCCCTAGGAATCCACTTGACCCAGGCCCCCTCCTCTCTGCAGCTTCTTCCTCCTTCCCCAAATAGTCCAGATATTTTCAGCGTTCTTCTTCCCAGAGCTCATGTAAGCAGAAAGGGACTCGAAATCCCTGTCCCTGGGGTGGTATGTCTAAGCCGAAGCAGCCAGGCTTGGAGCACCAAGAGCAGGCCTCTCTTCAAACCCATTTCTCCCCCCCGCTCCATCCCCAGCTGGGACTGGGCCCCAGAAGAAGCCTTCCCACAACCCCTCCTGATCTTCTCTTTCCCCCTCTCGTGGAGGGTGAGGCTTTTCTCAAGGGGGCTACTGTAGCTCCCCCTCACCATCTTAGTCCACCATGAGACAATGATTTCAAAATCTGAGTAGGGTCTCAAGATATGGATTTGGGCATAGCTGGCACAGTCCCTATGAAACAGGCACTTCCCCAGGTCGCCAATAGCCTCTCTGGCTGTCATCTAGGACCTGAGTGGGAAGCCCTCCCACTCCTGCCTTCTTCTCCAGTGTGGTGGAGACCTTCCTTCCCAAGGGTGTCTCAGGTTGTTCTGTGGCAGTTTACCCCATTTCAAGTCCCCAATCACGCTAACCCTCAAAGTTTGAGCTCTGTGACCACCACACACTCCTCCCCCACATCATGCACCCTCTCCCTACTTCTCGAGGCCTTGAAGGATACTTCCATTCCACAATGCTGATACAGGCCTTCCTCAGGGGGTTCTGGAGGGTCAGGCAGAACAAGGCCCGGGGTGGCCTGGGCAGAATCTCAGGAACAGGCTTCTTGGGCTGCTTCTTCTTCGGCCCCTCATCCTGGGGTGAAGAGGGCTCCATGGCTTCCCTGGCAAACTTGCTTTCCCTGCTCCCCCACCCCACTGCCCTCTCTTCCCTGCTTCCTTGTGTCCCCAATGCCCCCCGCCTTGGGGACTGGGCCTGGCTGAGCCTGTCCTGCTGAGCCAGCCAAGCAGGGGCGGGAGTGAGGGTGGAGGATTTCTCTCCCTGCTCCCAGCGAGTAAAATTAGCCTCCACTCAGCTCCCTGCTGCCTGGCCTGAGAACCTGAGGCCAGGCAGCTGTCATTCCTTCGAGACCAGCCAGTGACATCCCAGATTGTCTCTCAGGAGGGTAGGATGGTGAAGGGAGGAATTTATACACAGATCTGAGATGGGGCAGGCCCAGTGGGAGGCAGGATGGAAGGTTTCAAGGCTGGACCAATAGAGTTTAGGAAGGGGTAGCCTGGGGCATGGAGTGTCACCCTTCAGAATGGCCTGTCATACCAAAATTAGGATTCCCCACCCCAACCCTAGGACTTCCCCACCCCAGTCCCAGGACACTGTCCTGAGAAAATGGTAGGCAGCCTAGCTCGGTGATCCTCCCCAGCATTCCACTCCCATCGCAGGACCTGCAGGGATCAGGCCAAGACCCCTCCCACCCACCTTCAACACCACCAGGCCTGCCTCTTGTCAGGGAAACATTGAACCCCTCCTCACTGGGCTGGACGTCTCCCAGGACGACCTCGAATGGGCACACCTCTGGTATGGCACTCGCACACTGTGTAGTAACCCTGGCTTTTTACCTTTCTTCCCCACTCTCTCCCACCCCTACCTGTACCAGGGTGTTTCTCTCTGGGACTCTGGCCCCTCCTGTGCACAGTCTCCTGGCATATACTAAGATCTCTGGAAAAAGTTTATGGACTGTGAGAGCTAGCAGAAAACTCAGCCCTCCACCGCAGTAAGGCCTTTGGGCTGGGGGGGCCAGTGAGAAAGGGGCATGGGGTGGGACTAGACAATGATCCAGGAATCACAAAACTCAACAATGCATTTAATTAGCCTTTTGGTGCAAACACAGTGCTAATGGACCCCAGAGGTTTATAAGTCTTAGGGGGAAAATGCAGTTCTCATTCAACCTGGGGAAAACCTGAGAAGGCTACACTGAGGATTTGGGGAGGCGGGGTGATGGCCCTCCATCAAGGAAGCCAGAGAGCGCCACCCGTGGTGCACACACATCCCATCCTTCCAAGTCTGGCTGTTCCATCGAGGCTGAGTGCAAAAGCAGTCTGGCCTCCCACCCCTCCCTCTGGGTTCCTCTCCCAAGTGATAACCGGTCGTTAGTATCTGAGGCCATCTTGCGGAGGGTCGGGGCATGGCGCATTCAAATCGGCTCGCTTCCAGCGCACTCTCAGAGACAAGGCTGCGCTGCGGTAAGGACGACAGAGCGACAAGCTGGCCCCAACTAACTTTCCCCAATGCGGGCCGAGGCAGAGAGGGGGGAGGCAGGTCCGAGGATGACGGCACCGCGGGTGACCCAGCAGCGCGCACGATGCTCCCCAGAATGGGACGGTGCCTGTGGAGGAGCAGCCACTGTCCGATCAATGGCTGGATTCCTCCGACTCGAGAAAGGGCGAGGAGGAGAAGCAGGAGGACTCGGTCGACTCGGGCACCAGGGAGTGGGGCACCCGGGCCCCACTCCCTGNNAGCAGCTCCTGCAAGTACTTGATGTAGCGGATGGCGGCGCGCAGCGTCTCCACCTTGCTGAGCCGCTTCTCGGCCAGCGCACCCGGGAGGTGGCCGCGGAGGCGCGCGTAGCCCTCGTTGACGCACTTGACGCGCTGCCGCTCGCGCTCATTGCGCTTCTGGATGAAGGCGGGCTCGAAGGGGTAGTCATAGACCCCAAAGGCTCCGGGGAAGGACATGTAGGGGAACACCCCCGCGTAGGCGTCGTAGTAAGGTGGCTCCGCATGGCCTGGGTACAGCAGGAAGGGTACGTTACCCAAGGACTCGGCGGGGGGCAGCGGCGCCTGCCTGGGAGGGGGCACAACACCCAGTTGCATGCAGCTGGGGGGCCCCATGGGCCTCCGGTCCACCAGGGCCCGGCAGAAGTTATCGTTCATGGTGCTGCGTGGAGCAGGACCCAGAGTGATACCCTCACCGAATGGCCCCTATGTGGGGTCTGCAAGGTGCTGACACGGTAGACAAGTCACATCAGCAGCAGGAGCTCTGGAGCACCAGGATTTACTAGGTCCTCTTTTTGCCTCCAGGTGGCTTCCGGGGACTCCCTAACGCCATCCATTGCTTGGGACAAGTGTGGCCACTCCCAGAGGCTCAGAGGATACCCTTTCCCATCCAGCTTATGGTGCTGTGGATCTCGGAGGGCCCTGGCCCTTCTCCCCTGCACCCATGGGTAGGGCAGCTGAGCTGCCTGCTCTGCCTCCTTCTGCAGTCCAGAATGGGCACCTTCCACTGGCCCTAGCTCCAAGCCTCCATGCCAGGGGTCCCCTAGTGCTTAGTTCTTATTTTTCTTGGACTCGGGAATCCCCAGACTGTTTAGGGGCCCGAACTGTCAGAAGTGCACCGGCTCAGCAGAGGGGTCCCGGGGAACGTTTCTAAAAAGGAGAAGAGTGAAAATATCAGTTAGGAAAAGTCTGCATTGGGGACTTCTTTGTGACACGCTCATCTTCAGAAGGGATTGTAGCATCATGCAGGGAAGCCACAGAGGCTTTTGCAGAGGTGGAAATCTGGGTTAAAAATCTTGTGTTTGCCCCTTAATAGTTGGGTCATGGTTTCCATATGTGGAGACATTAAAAATATCCTTCACAGAAGATTAGTAAGAAATGAGAATCAAATGAGAAAATATATATATCCTAAAATCCCTCCTACAGTGTATGACTGATAAAAATACCCAGCGACCACTTTTCAGACTGTTTGCCAAGATCAAATATAACAATGCCCCATAATGTTATTTCCTTTGAAGATGGGGATCAAATTTATTATTTCCTGGGCCTTACATTTAAAAGTGGCTCAGAAACTGCCTATTGAATTAGCAGTAGGAGCCCAGAAGCAATCACAAGTTACCCACAGGATATCACTCTTTGTTGAAGGAAGTGCATCTTTCATTACAAGAAACTCAGGTGTCATTGGCACTTTTGAAGCCCTCTGTCCAACAGAGACACAACCACTAATCCCTTTCTGTGTCCACTTGGGGCCAGGATATGCCGTCTCCCTCTATCCTGGGTTTCTCCTTCATGGCACTTTACAGAGGTGCGTATTCTTTCACCTCTGTATGCCCAGAGCCGTGCCCAGAGCCTAGCCCAGCGGATGGCAATGTAATACGTGCTGCACAAACCTATGGAATACCCGAGAGGGGATTAGGCAGAAAGCTGGGCTCATCAGGGTGGGACTTAATTACATGTAGCCTTTCCAAGGTTTTATAAAGCTGTTATTTCAGAAATAATTGGTCTGTGTTCGGTTTAAGTGCCACCAAGCCCATCACCTGTGGTTATCAGAGCCAAGGAAGTGTCATTTTTTTTTCTAGAAGTCTCTGATCCTGTTGTCCCTTCCTGTGTGTGTCTACAGAGTCCTTAACTGCCATCTAAGAACTAATCACATCATCTTGTCTTTACGGAAATTCTCGGGTTTACTGAATGAGTGAGCGAGTGGGTGCTGCATCTCTCACAGAGTGTCATGAGGCTTTGGACAGTGGACACGGCTTCTCCATGAGACAGAGGGACCAGCTCTCTCCCCGCTGGGGAGGCAAACTCAGTTTCTCAAGAGTCTTCTGCACCTTATTGCCTTGTTCTTTTGCAGGCCCAAGTCTAGGATTGTCCTCCATGGTGAACAAGAACCCCTGCCCCAACTCCCACAACCCCCAGAATAAACAAGGACTCAAAGCATCCTGGGGCTTGGTGCGGCTGTCCACCCCTGCAATCCCAGGGACTCAGGAGGCTGAGGCAGGAAGACTGAAAGTTCAAGGCCAGCCTTGCCAACTTAGTAACATGCTTTCTCAAAATAAAAAAGGGCTGGCGATATAGCTCAGTGGTAAACACCCCTGGGTTCAATCCCTAGTATGGAAAAAAAAAAAAAACCCTTCAAAAAACAAAAACAACCATCATGGAAACTCACATTTGCACTTGTTTTTATGTTTCTTTTTGCACTTGCTTTTAAGTGGAAGCAAATGCATGAGACATCAAGACAATTTAGTCTATCCCTCCCCCTCTCCCCATCGTTTTAAAGAGACGGTTCTAGAAAATTTCTCCCAAACTGATTCTTGGCTCCACCAGAACAGTCTCCTGATACACTGCTCATTCCTGACTCACTTCTTGGCTGATGTCTCCTTGGGTTTTGGAGGCCTCTGTCCACTTTTCTGCTTTGCTCAATCTTGCCATCCAAAGGGGAGGTGCAGACCCATTCCCACCCTGAGAGCCTGGCTTTCCAGCTCTTGACGTGGGTTTTCAAAGTTGTGTGTTCTGAGACGTCACCCAGTGTGAGCACCAGGGTGGGTAGGGGCTAGGCTTTCACTTTCATGGATAATCCTCTCTGTCCCTCAGTGCTGGGCACATAAAGGGTGCTCAAATTATTGGCTAGAAGTGCTCTTCTGTAACAACTTGTGTCCCATACTGTACTCCCTCCCACGATCCCCATCTCTTTATAGTTGATGTCATTATCAAAGTTTTATCTGATACAGGTTGGAAATTTATCTTAATGATTATTAATAAATTCAACTTAATTTTTGCTCAGGTTGAATCAATATTCATAACATTCATTTAAAATAACTTAGCTTACATATTCTTTATATTTTTTCCCTAAAACTATACAGAAAAATGATTCAGGCAAGAAACCTCACAGCAGGACTATTTCTTAGCCTGTTCTGTCTTTACTGTTAGAAAGAGAAGCACAGGTAGGACACACCTGTGAGTGAATTTTTTTATTCTCTAACATAAATCCTCTGTCCCAAAGCAGAAACTGAGCCACATGGTGTAGACCATTACCATGAAGGGGCATGATATTCATTCATTAAAGACTTACTGAGGAACTTCTAAATGCAGGGATGGCTACAGGTATTGGGATAGATTGTAGTAAAATAATGATAATTACTGCAATTGTTACTTATGACACTGTGCTAAGGGATGCATGCAAACCATATTTGAATTCTCACGGCGTTCTTCTGAAGTAGTTGTTAACATTATTCACTTTTATAGGTGAGAAAACTGAATGCCTAGTTATCTTGAACTAGTAAATGCTAATTGACTCTATCCAGCTTCTCTTCTCCTTCTCCTGGTATTTCTCCTACTGCCTCTCATCTGATCGAAGGATCAGAAAGGCTTGCACTGACCTAAAGAAAGGATGTTATTAAATTATGATTTTTGTTGGAGGGGTGTTTGCTGCAGATTAAAATTATATTGTTATGTTTTCTTTGTTCTGAAAAGAGGTACTGAAGGACACCTTGGTCATCCTTGGGAAGGCAATATGCCTTCAAAGATGTTCTTCAATGTTGCCCATGGATTTCTGTTGCTGGAAAGATGACTGAGGCTAGCACCTGGAGCTTAGCCCTGGGAGCCTAATGAGGAGGTCCCTTGCCTGAGCTTAGAAAACCCAAGGAGGAGCTGTGAGCGGCAACTTTCCCATGGACTGCTTCCTACCCTGGGCAGAACCAGCCGTCAACAGCGCCACAGTGTGGTGGCAAGGAAAAATGCAAGTAGCGAATGGGAGAATATTGCAGGAAGTCCCTGTTACTGCTCCCCTTAGGGGTTGAATCTCCTTCCAGGTCTTTTGGAAAAATCAGAACAAGGAAGAACCCTCAAGAACCCTCATGTTTGCCAAGATGTACTAATTTTCTTCTTGAGTTTTTGAAGCAATTCACAACACTTAAACTTTCATTATATTCAATAAAATTTGCATAAATGTATTTTGTTATTGATTTTGAATAAAAATTAGTGCATTGTATCAGGCAACTTCCTAGGCAAAAGGGTGGTTCTTATATTCCCTATAGCAGCTTCTCCTCCACATGTTAACTATCATAGAAAGAATATAGTTGATACAGGGAATGCAATTGACTGAATTATATTATGTGCATGTCCAAATATGCAACAATGAATCACACTAGTATGAATAATTGTAATGCACTCATAAAACAAATTTTAAAATATATTTTAAAAAAGAATGTTATGGAGTGAACCCATGGATTACCTCAAGTAGCCATGGACTGTTACCTGCAGACAGTGCTGTCTACTCTTTCAAGGGGACTTGGGTCTCCTCTGGGATTGGGGGCACCTCCCAAGCTCCCCAGCTCTGCTCTACTCTCATCTACTTTGCCCTGGCAGCAGGAGAGCTGATGTGCTTGGCAAGAGGTACCTGAAGTTCTTCTGCAAAGCAAGCTCCAATGAAATTTCCCTTTTATGTCCATGTTGTGTGACAGTGCTGTCCCATACAGCTAGTGGAGGGTCAGCTATCACCAGATAATGTGTAGAGAACTTTATAATCTTCAGTCCAACTTGCAACAGAGAGGGGAAGTGGTCACTGGGGGTCTCCTGGGCCTCTGTCCCAATTTTTGCTGCTTCTAATTGTGCCCCGCCAACATGGGCCCCTTCCTGTCACATGCTTCCAGAGGCCCTAACTGTGCACACCAGCCAGGAACAGATGGCACATTATTGTAACTTGCTTTGGCTGGTCATCATATCTCACCTGCTGATCCCTGTCCCAACACTCTTCCAGGTGCCCAGTGTTCACTGGGCCCCCATTTGTCCTTTCTCCAGCCTTATATTTTTGGTGGCCAGTGGGCAGTCCTAGCGTTCTCTCTCTAGAGGTCTTTCTGACACTGTCCCCGAGCCCAGGTTGTAAACTGTAAACACAAGACCTCTCGTCTTAAATTTCATCATGAACCCACAGAGTTCAGGCTCAGTAGATATTGTTGATGGACACGGTGAGAACTGGCAGAGGCAGGGGTGAACTTTGGGCAGGCTGGGTCACTCACAGAGCAGACACCGCAGGTCTATCTTCCTTACTTTTCTGACTACTGTTTTTGCTGGGACAAGAATTAGGTGTCTGAGATCAGAAGTTGGCTGAATATATCCAGCAGAAGACTGTGGTTCCAAAGAGGTTTGAGGCTAAATGTATTTGTCATGGTTCATCTGCTTCTGCCATCACTCGGGGACACCCCTGACAGGTGCTCAGTCCACAGTGGTGCTTTTCAGCAGCAATGAAACTGCTTCCAGGACCCGCCCCCCCCAACACTCCCTTCTATTCCTGCTGCCAAATACTTGGTGAAGGACTCAAAATGACAACTCTGGCTTTGTGGCATCCTCTCACCCAACTTCCTGCCTCCAAGTAAGTTGGTTCCCAAAAACCTTTCCCCAAAAACCTTTCCCCCCAAACCTTTCTGCCATCAAATAATTTGGAAAAAGCTGCCTATATTCCATCCTCGGAGATCAGTGGGGCACATTAGCTTCTCAGAGGCCTTGGAAACCCTGCAGTAAAGAAACCTATTTATGTTTAACCTAGAAATTCTAAGTAGACTACAGACTTTTTATTTTTTTTTAAATCCTAGCCATGCGTCATGGCACATACTGTAATCCCAGTAACTCAGGAGGCAGAGATAGGAGGATCACAAGTTTGCAACTTAGCAAGACCCTGTCTCAAAATAAAATATGAAAGGGTTGGCGATGTAGCTCAAAGGTAAAGCATCTCTGGGTTCTATCCCCAGTACCAAAAAATAAAATAAGAAATCCTTAAGCCTACGAACATCATAAAGAATGTACTGCAAAAGATTCTACCTTAAAATCTCCAGAATCATTTTTTTTTTAAAGAAATGCCACCATCTTCCTTGAGCATCTTACAGACTGAAATATTTCTTGGGTAACTTGCCACTCCCACCATATACACATTAACACCCCAAAATACAATTCAACATAAGCAGTCATTTCAGAATCTTGATGATACTGCATGGGGAGAAGTATCTACCTCCTTCGGTCATGTGAAGGAAAAGGATAGCCAGGCCCCATGACCATGAATTCATATGCATCCTTGGGGGGGGGCTAAAAACTGCTGGTGATTCTGGATGGACACAGGGCAGGTGTGTTCAGTGCCACTTGCTCCTTGACCTGCACCCAACAAGGCAAGTGGTATATGAGGGCCTCAGCCCATGGCCTGCACACTGCCCTCTGCGCTTGCTCTCCTGTCGCAGGGTCTGGAAACCTTTGGTTGGTCCCAAGCCACTTCTTTCACCAAGAAGAAAGAATCATGAAGAAAGAATCACAGAGCTTTGGCACAGACTGGCCAAGTCAAGCCCTCAAACATGGAGTCACTTTGGTGAGAATCTCAAGGAAGAGGAGCAGGATGGGAGAAGGCTAGTATGGAGTCGGTCGGTGCCTTCTGGGGTCTGCCACTTTGGAACTCTGCTTCCTTACCTCACGTCATCCTCACACCTGGGAGGAGGTGGGCATCCCTGATTCTGTTTACAGAAGAGGAAACTGAGGCTCAGAAAAGCTGAGAGAGCCACTCAGGATCACACGACTTGATTGCAATTTTCCAGGGTCTGTTTGTGTTGCCACGTGAGGAATTGCTTGGCTGGTAAGGGTCCTCACCTTTTATAGGAGTCGTGATTATCACAGGATCAGGGGGCCAGAGTTGGATGAGAGACTTGGTCCTTCTTAATTCTCTATCACCTGATTTGTAATTTTGGGGAGTCACAGAAAGACATTCTGAGAGGCATCTACCCCATTACCAGGCTTCCAGCTCTGAGCCCCTCAGGATGCTTGGAGGAGGGCCTAAGAGCATCTCACTGCCCAGAGTCCCCATGACAGAAAAACCTGGTGGTAGGAGTCAGAGGGTCAGGTCACACTGCTCCCAGTGGATCCCACCCTCTGCCTGTGCGGGTGGAAGAGCCTCAGGATGGCTGCTGATTTCTGTCAGCCTCAGTGTCCTCATCTGCATATGGGGGGGTATGGTGCCTACCGCATAGGTGACTGTAAAGGTAAAGGTCATGTACGGGGACCACATGGCACCCTCCAGGAGCTGCAGCTCTTGACCATCAAGCAGGAGTGACTTTGGGAAGAGTTGCAGCTCTAAGACTCTTGGATGTGGCTGCAAAGACCCCAAGATGGTGAGGGCCTCCCAGCAACATGGCAGCTGGCCAGGACCCTGATGGCCACCTCTAGTACCTTCCCATGGTCACAGCTGTCCTGACAGAAGTCGAAAAGGAAATGTCTATATATTAATAGCCTGATTTTCCCCCTTCAAATGTTTAAATGAAAAGAGGAACTGAATTCTAATAATTCTAATAAGTTGAAGGTATTGGCTATACCCCTCCTGGCCTGTCAATCACCAAATGTCTCCTGAGCTCTGTCCAGGACCCCTGCTGTGGGCTGGGCTCTGCTGACAGCCTCAGACTTCAGCTTAGAAGAAGATAGGACAACATGGCAGTCGCTGAGACCAATACACACCTGGCACTTATGTGCCACACTAACTATTGCAGGTCTGCTAGGAAATGCTCCCCGACCCTGTGATGTCAGGACTGATGTGTCCCCAGAGCACAGAGTGGAGACCAAGACACAAAGTGGCTAAGAAACTTGCAAAAGGTCATCAGCTGGAACAGGGCAGAGCTGGCATTCAAATCCAGGCAAGTGGGCTCCTTATTAAAGACCACTTGCTGTATGCAGGGCAGAGAGAGACCAATCCACCAGAGAGGTGAGAGCAGAAGGAGTCAGGAGGAGAGAGTAAAGCCACCAAGCACCATGTGAAGAAGGGTACTGTGCTCCTGAGTTCCGGAGCTGGCACGTGTGGTGGTACTTTGTGCCCAATATACCCATGAGTGGTTTTATGACCAAATGAGTAAGCTGGCTAAGTCACTTGTGAATTTTAAAGTTCCAGGCAAATATCAAAGGATTATCATTATTAATTTTTGTGATTGCCATTTTAAAAGGAGCCATCAGCCACTGGGTAAAGATGAAAGTAGAAAGTGCCAGACCGTTTCTCCAGTATCATTTCAAGCCTGCAGAAAAAAATTCATTCTTGTGTTTATCACCAGGAGATCTGCTACCTTCACCTTCAGAAACAGAGAACTACTGGCTCAGGAGTCACTGAGAACTTGAAATTTGGAGCATGCCTGGATCAGAGAACAATAGCTAACCCTCACATATAACTCCTTCCATGCCAGCCGCTATTCTAAACGATTCACACGCATGTGCCTACATACACTCATTCATTCACTTGTTCTCACTACAGGGTAGGTACTACTTTATGGATAGGAGAATGGAGACCCAGAGAGATAAAGCAACTTTCTCCAGGCCGCACAGCTGATAAGTGTTGAACTTGAATTTCAAGAGAACCTGGTATATATACACTTTGGTACTAGTGTATCATCATCATCCTGTTCAGGGACAAGTTTTCCTGGGCCAGAAAGAATAAGACTGAAATTCAGGAGAAAATGTGCCCCATACATTACTCCTACTGCTCCCATCACACCCTTGTCCCTGCTGTCAGATGCATTCAAAAGAAGGAGAAAGAGGCCATGGCTTAAAAGCCAGGACAACTGGACTCTTGTCTCAAAGCCACCATAAGTGTGCTAATGTGATTCAGTGGACAAATCTTTTAAGATGCAACTGCTCCTTTCCATTCAGAAAGCAGAAATACCTCCACAGGAGGCCATCAGCCTCAATGCCCCACTGGTGTCAGGCTGGCAGGGGACATAGGAGAAGGGAAGGGAAAGGGCAGCACGGCCCTGGGCAAGGTTTGAAGGGAGCCCAGCATCTGACCTGATTTCCCAGGGGAGCTGCTGCCTCCTGTTGTCCCCGTGCATCCTGCTTGGATCCCTGCCTTCCTGCAGCACTTCTGAATTTGCCAATGCTCATTTCAAAAAGGACAAAAAAGAGAGAAAAATCACCCTGTGGATACCCTGGAGGCCCGGTGGGATGAACTAGGTTGTTCTGTAGAAGAATCGGCTTTGCCCAGAAACGCAGGCTGGGGATTGAACCCAGGGGCACTTAACCACTGAGCCACACCCCCAGCCCTATTTTGTATATTTTATTTAGAGACAGGTCTCACCAAGTTGCTTAGTGCCCCACTAAGTGGCTGAGGCTGGCTCTGAACCTGTGATCCTCCTGCCTCAGTCTCCTGAGCTGCTGGGATTACAGGGGTGCACACGGCGCCCCGCGGTGCACACTGCTGTCCCCTCTCTGCAGCAGCCTTCTCTGCTCTGAGCTTGGGCTCAGGGAGACGCTTCTTCCAGGAGCATGAGCCTCACCTCTCCACCCACCGAATCCCCCCGCCTTTAGGAACCTGTGTGGGTCGCTTCATGCTCCTGGAGCCTCCCTGCCCGCTCCTGTGTCTATTCTTTTTCTTTTTCTCCCAAATCCTAGATCCTTTGCATGTTGGTCTCTCATTGGCCACAGCTGACTTGGGGCACTCCCGCTGTGTCCTCTGGCCTTGCCACACACTGCCGTCTAGGTCTCTCTCAAGGAGAAGGCATTCTGGAAGGGCAGGAGCTGACCTTATGCACCTCTGCATCCTGCAGGACCCAACACTGTGCCCGATACTCTGGAGGTGCCCAAGAAGCTGCCCAAAGAGCACACGTGCTTCAGTGGCCAGGCACGTGGTCCTGGGCCTGTGACACCCATCCATGCATGGTTACAGCAAAGGAGGCGCTCTCCACAAACGGAGTCTGCCTGGCCTGACATCTGCAGCAGAGCAGCTGTGCCGAGGTCAGGGACCTGAAAATACAAAACTCAGCCATGCAGACTGCTTTCTCGGGAAGGATAAAAAGCACCGGCTCAAGGGGAGGAGATTAACAGGGAAGACCCTTTGGAAGGAGAGAGCCACTTACTGGGCATCACCCATATCCTAGCAATTTATTTAATTCCTTTAATTTCCCTTTCTGGTCACTTTTCAATCCCATTTTACAGATGGAGAACTAAAGCTCTGAGAGCTTAAGTGAATTCAAGGCAAGATCATATTTCTAGTAAATAGCAGGATTAAAATAATAAAATATATGGTTTTCATACTGTGTTAGGTACCAAACACTTTACCCATGGGATTCTCACAATAGAGTTATGAAGCAAAATACTGTTATGAACCCATTTAACATATGCTGGATAAGCAAATAGCCTGTGGTCATGCAGCTGTGCAGTGATGGAGCTGAGTTTTGAGCCCAGACAGTCTGCTCAGAGGCTTTACCCCTCACCACTGCCTGGCATCTCCCAAGTTCAGACTAGACCTAAGCCCTCTCCTACCTGGAACCTTCCCATTTTAGCTCCTTATCAAGAAAGCCTTCCCCAGAAGATTTCTACCCAGAAAATCCATGATGTCATCTCTGGACACTGACAGGCCAAACCCAGTGGGCTCTCCAGAGGACAAGTCCATGGAAAAATTCCTGGCTGGTGGCAATGCCCTTGGCAGCACAGCTAATCTCCCCTTCCCCCTGGGAGGTGGGCGCAGCAACCCCAGCCAGCAGGTGGCTCGGCTCTGCTTTCCTTTCCTTTGGGTAGGAAAGCCATCGGGTGACTAAGCCCTGCATAAACAGTGCTCCCAGCCTCCCTCCTCTGGCTGAGGGGCATCTCTATTTCAGGACGGAACTCTAGGGCCTCATCCCTCAGCCACCACTTTCGCGCGTGGTTACCGGTTCCTGGGGTTCCCTCCTCCAGCACCGCTGCTCCTGGGCCTCCAGGGGGACGGCAGAAGCTCCCGTGCTGCTCCACTGTCCTGCGGGGCCTCTGGCAGCCTCTGGCCCGGCTTCCCTGTCACAGCACCAGGAGCCAGGTACACTTTACCTGATTAAGTTTCAAACGGCGACACACCCAGAGAAGGAGGGAGGAGGGGTGGGGGCGCCTCTGATCTGGGACCGGCTCCCAAGGAGGAGAGAAGGCCACTCCTGGCCTGCTGTGATTGGCTGCCCCAAGTCCAGGCAGGAGACATGTAGCTCTGGGCTGGCGCCTAGGAAGAGCAGAGATGTCGTCCTCAGGCACTGCCCAGCTGGAGGCCAGGGGGGAGGACATGTGTGGTCCAGGGATCGGGGCAGCCCAGGTACTCTCCGATGCCCTTGTGCAGCCCAAGGGCCTTGAACACAGGGTCTCTGTGGAGGGGGATGACAACTCTGGCATTGCTTTCAGGACACCAATTTGGGGGTTGGGTGGTCACTGAACACTCCTGGGGTTGAATGGAGGACAGGAGGGCTGCTGTGGCTCTCTAGGACACAGCTCCAGGGCTGTGGGGGTCTTTGCACAGCCAGCACTAGCTGGGGACTGCAGGGCACAGAGAGGCACGTTTGCAGAATTGTCCAAAGCAGGAGCAGCTGGGCCCTTGGAGAGGACCCAGGCCTTGGCCCTTGGGGGTCAGCTGAGGAAACTGGTGTCCAGAGAAGAAAGGGACTTGTCCAGGGGCAGCAGGTAGCTGGTGTAGCCTTCTGCAAAGAAGTCCCAGCTCCGTCTGGTGGGAACCTGGAAAGCCTCATGATAGCAACTTCGAGAAAAGGGGTCGGGCCTCCACTATCCCACAGGCGCGCCCTGGGGAGTGGGTGGGGTGCCAACAGGACCCTTCTGCAGCCATGGGCAGACCCGCCCTCCCCCACCCAGACACGATAAGAATGATAGACAACTATGCCTGCAGCCAGTCTCTCTCTCTCTCTCTCTCTCTCTCTCTCTCTCTCTCTCACACACACACACACACACACACACACACACACTCACATATCCCATGAGATGAGTTACTGTTCCCATTTTTCAGGGGAGAAAATGGAGACAGCTTGACATCCCCAAGACCACACACAAGAAGGGTCAGGGCTGGGATTTGTTGCTGGGCAGCCCAGCTCTGTGGCCACATTCCCAGCCACCCCCCCACCCACAGTAACTTGCTGGGCCGGGAAGGTACAGGGAGCCTGGGATGGGGCACCTCTGCAGCAGCACAGTCTCAAGAAACCCTCTCCTGGCCCTTTTGTCCCCATCTAACCAGCCAAGGGCCCAAAATCTAGAGAGAGCCAGTCGCCTAGAGATGTAGCCCTGAAAGTGCCTCGGGTGGCATTGTCCAGGGCCCAGGCCTGCAGTATTGACACCATGCTCCTTCCCAAACTCCTGACATCTATGGGGCCATTTGTGCTCAAGGTTCACCTAGTATTTTTCTTTACATTTCTCACTCCCCTGCCCTTTTCACTTGTCTCTAGTATCCATATTCACAAAATCATGAAGCATATATGCTTTTTCTAATACACGTTAAAATAATCACATAAATACTTGAGCGAAAAATAGTCTTCCATGTACCACTTCAAATTGCCTTGCTCATGTGAACTCTATTCTGGAAACCTTGGCTGGTTTAATGGCTTCTCAATTATCTGGAGAAGCAAGGCTCAGAGACAAGGTCCACCCTACCTGAGGACACACAGCAAGTATCAGAGCCAGCACCAGGGCCAGGGTTCCTGAGTGCCCAGCTTGGAGCCTTGACCCTTCATGTCCCCATTGATACAATAATCTGAGGAGCCCCTAAACCTCTGGAGCTCAGCACCTTCGGGGCCTGCCTCTAACCTGCTCTATGCTCAGCTCCTTGCCCTGGGAGGGAAGACCAGGGGCTGCAGGGCCTTCTGCCAGCTGAGGGGGCTCCAGGAGAGCTTACCCCTGGGAAGCTCAGAGCTGAAGCTCAACAAAGGTGGGGTGTAGCTGAGGAGCAGGGTTCTGGAGTGTACGGGCCCCTGATAAAGGTGAGCAGGAGGACTCTGCTGAACTCACAGGGCCTTGACGGATGGGTGGGACACTATGCCATGACAGTGTCATCGTGTTAGTGTCATAGTGCCGTGGGCAAGATCAGCCAGCCCTGGCTGGGTGCCTCCAGTGAGGG
Source organism: Marmota marmota marmota (assembly GCF_001458135.2). Classification (NCBI taxonomy): domain Eukaryota; kingdom Metazoa; phylum Chordata; class Mammalia; order Rodentia; family Sciuridae; genus Marmota; species Marmota marmota. The sequence continues at coordinate 44,871,130 of NW_026000016.1, forward strand.
CTGCTGAAATAGTCTTTGACACTTTAACATGTTCCTTACAACAGTCCCGCGTGCAGCTAGTTGGCATCCCCGTTTTACAGCAAGGAAGGGGGAGACGGGTAGGGTTAAACCTGACTCAGTGCTGCTGAGCTAGTAAGGAGAAGTTAGGGTTCGCACCCGGCTACTGGGCTGAGCTTGGGGTCTAGCCACCCCGCTTGCTTCCCTGAGTGGAGGCCTGGCCTTCTTGGGGAGCATCTGCCCGGCCCCCCACCTGGCAGCCATCATCTGATGAGCACTTACTCCAGGCCTGGGCCACGGTACTGACAGACAAGGGGACTGGCTCAGAGTGGCTAAGGGGCTGCCAAAGGGCTCAGCTGGGCTGGGAACTCAGGCCGATGCTGGCTTTCGGGCGCCCACACTGTCTGTTTACTCCACCTACTGACTCCCGGAGCCTGTAGGAGGTGCTGTGCTGCCAAAAGCAACTGTCACAGCAGTCACCAAGCCTGGGGTGGGGCTCCCTCTTCCAGGCCTTCAGCTACTTCTTGCAACTCTGCTCTCCCCTGGCCCTGCCACACCAGGCAGGGATGGAAGCAGGGAGCTGGGGAGAAGCCTGGGCCAGCTCTGGCTCAGACCTAAACGAAAGCCTCAGAGGGCAGCACAGGACCAGTGGCCTGCCTGGACCAAAGACCCAGCACCCACCTAGTAAGCATGTAATTGTAGGGACATCTAATTGCCCCTCTTCTGAGGGCTTGCGGTAACTCCTTCCGACTAGTTCTGGACCAAAGCCAAAGAGGCAGGCAGATCATGGCCTTGAGGCCTGTTAGTCTTCAATAAAACACCAGTGCCTTAGGAGTTAGGGGCCCCAGGAAGTTCCGAAAGAGGAAGTGATGTGGTCAGGTTAAGGGCAAGGTCTCTAGGGGTTCCTAACAAAAACTTCAATATCGGGAGTGAGAATTGCCCAAGGCTTGCGCTGGGGCAGTGACAGTGTGGGGCAGGGGAGGAGAGATTCCAGAACTATTTGGAAGAAGAGTTAGTGGGACTTAGTGAGTGGCTAGATGTTGACAGGTACAGACAGGGCAGAATTGAGAAAGGATGGCTCCGCGTTTCTGACTGGATCAGCTTGGTGGGTGATGACGCTGCCAACCAAGGTAAAGAACATAACAGGAGCTGACGGGGGATGGGGGGCGAAGGGAGTAGGCTGTGGGGCTCCCAGGGGGACTGTCCAACGGAGAGCCGGAGAGACACATCTGGGGCACTGGGTCAGGCCTGCACTAGAGACAGAGTCTGGAATGAACACCACAAAGCGACAAAAGAGAACAAACTCCCAGGGAGAGTATTTTGATGTTAATTTTTAGATTGAGCCAACCAGGCTGAGAAAGGAAGTCTGGGAAATAGCAATGTTCAGCTGGTCAGAAAGAGCATGGGGGCTCGAAGGCCAAAACCACAGAGGCGAAGCTAAGGGAGAAGGCTCAGCAGTGAAATATAGCAGAGGTTCCGACAGATGAGAACCAGGGACGTCCTCTGTGACTGGCAATTGCAGAGCCATCTGTGACCTTGCTGAGAACTGTTTTAGTGGAGCACAAAGGGTGAGGTCAAGCTACAGAGGGCATGGGGTGAGTGAGAATGGATGGTGGAAGGCGTGGGGACAGGGAAGGGACACTCTGTAGCTGCAGCTGGGTGTGGAGCCCTAGAAGATTCTTTTCAGAGCAGGAGACTTGAGCATGTTAATAGGCTGAGGATGGGGCGGGGAATGGGATGAGGTTGAAGAGATGATGGCGATCCAGGGACTACCATGGGAGAGTGGGTTTGCTTTGGGCAGGAGAGACACACTATCGCCAAGACCATAGCAAAATTGGTCATGAATGTGAATGACAAGTTTGCAGACGGGGGTAAGGAAACTGAGGTCACACCTACAGGGCCTCTTAAAGCAGTATGCAAGATGTTCTAGGGTGGGGTGAAGAGAAAATACTGGAAAGTTTCCCAGTGGTCTTGAAAGTGAACCTCAAGAAATGGTGAATGGATTCAGCCTCTTATAGCAGCCCTGAGTAGCCCAGGGAGGACTAGAGAGGTCAGGCTGGGCTGGCTTGGGGTTCTGCTGGCAAGAGCACAAGGGAGATGGAATCGGTCTGGGTGAGAGGAAATGAGCTGCTTCTACTCCTCGATTCGATTCTCTTTCGTTTAGGCAGAGGGCAGTGTGCTGGCTTCTAAATCCCAGTTTTCAGGTTCTGATTATCAAGGCCAAACTCAACCATCTGTTTATCCTGGTGGGACTAATCCACTGCACAACATCATGGCGGCCAGTTTGCTGAGAGATAAAGGATTTCTGAGTGTGACACTAAAGTTATGTTCTTCTGCCATGGACGAAGAATGCTACTTTTGATTTTTCCATCACTGGACACAGAGGTTCTAATCTCTGTTCAAGCTGAATAACTGAGAGATCACTACCTTTTCTTCTGGGGGACTCCCTGTTCCTTCATTATTCACAGAAAGAAAACAAGTTGTGCTCTGGGATCCAAGTCTGAAAATTCAGGCTTTGGTGTGTGAAGTTGGAACACATTTAGATATGTGGTTACTAGTAGTATCTTATGTAAAGGGAACACTCATTCCTAATATTTTGTGGATTTGCATATACCAAGCTTATTTAGATTTGGGTTAATTTATAGTTAGCAGTAGTTTTTCTTCAAACCAAATCTTTAAAACTACAAAGCCTGGCTGGATCTCTGAACAACTTACCCAAGACCCAGAGCATATCACATCCTGACTTGAAAAGACGCAATGGCCTACTGCAGCTGCCAAAGCCACATCTGTCCCTCATAGGTACTAAGAAAACGTCAGGCAGATGAACAGAGTAGAAATGTAACTAGTACTGGTCCCTCTGTCCCAGACATGCATTTATGAGATGTGTCTTTGGATAACCCCATCACAAAGCTCAGGCCACCTAAATACACTTGTTCAGGATCCCACGATCGGTGTACGCCATTCCGCTCCTACCCCCTCTAGCACCTTACATGGCTCTGAATGTGGGCAAACCATGGCAAACCGAAACCTCACAAGTTCTCTGGCATTCCACCCCTCACCAAAAACCCAGCATGGTCTCCACACAAAGGTTTTCAACCTATGTCCCCATGGACTACCTTCTAGAACAAACTCTGGTCCCACCAGACTGTTTCTATAGGTCCCTGTTTCTGTCCAGGTCTGTGAGGCCCTCTCTAGAAGGTGCTAACACTTCCTTCTGAGCTGCCTACTCCCACCCCTCTCCCAACACCTGCTAGTTTTCATCTGGGGACACTTTGCAGTGAGTGCCATTTACTGTCTTAAGTGCATGAATACGATAGCAGGCACTGTGCAGAGCAGAGAACTCTCCCCACAAGAGGAAGCCAACAAAATCTCAGGACATGCCAGGTGTGGTGGCACACACCTGTAATCCCAGCAGCTCAGGAGGCTGAGGCAGGAGGAGCACAGGTTCGAAGCCAGCCTCAGCAACTTAATGAGGCTGTAAGCAACCTAGTGAGACGCTATCTCAAAATAAAAAGGGCTGGAGATGTGGCTCAGTGGTTAAGTGCCTGTAGGTTCAATCCCTAGTACCAATCTCAACCCAACAATTCCTCAGCAGTGAAGGAGCCCAAGGGTGGCAGCACTCCAGCCTACCGGTCTTTTCCCTTAGGAGGTGACAGGGCTTTCCAATGAGCCCTGGGCTCTGCCTGAGTCCTACATGGCTCAGCCACAGTTACTGGGCCTTGCAGGGCTCTGCCTTTTGGATTGGACCTACTAAGGACAAAGTTTTCTGTCCCCCTCTCTGGGATCCCATCCTTACAGGTGAAACACTTACGTTCCCCAAATCTCTTAAAATCCAGAAAACAAGAGAAATAAAACAATTTAATGATGGCTTCCTTGATGTACAGACAACTCTAAGACAACAGAGAGACAAAGTTTCTCTCCATGCACTGGGACAATGAAATTCAGGGACAACTGGCAATCCAAGGATAGGAGTTTTGGTATTAAAGTCCACTGTCTGGCCTGTCACGTGGTCCAACCAACTTCTGGCTCAGCAACTGCAGACACAGGGGAGGGCTGAGAGCCTGCCCGGACTCCTGAGGCGGAGCGGGGAGCCAGGCGGCAGAGCAAGCAGGAGGCACGGGCCGCCATGCATTGGGGACAAGGAGGCCAGGGAGAAGGAGCCAAGCTTCCAGAATGCCCTGAAGACCTCTGTGAGCTCAGTGGCACGGGCTCGCCCACCAGTGCCAATCCTGAGGGCTGGGGCCGGCTAGGCCAGGGCAGAGGTAAAGGGGCTGGAAGGGAGGTGGGAGGAAGAGCCGCAGCAGACAGGAGCACCTGCAGAATGCTGGGCCCTGCTCCCTCCCAAACACTGAGTTCTTGATGACACAGCTTTATCTTGCAAAGGGCAATGACATCTCCATGATGTGGAGCTGGAAGGGGTAGCAAAGGTGGAGCCAAGAGGGACAGACGCCACCCAACCCTGAGACCACCTTGGATAATCTTCATTCCTTTCTGGACTTCCTTCCCCCTGCCCCTCTAGCCCAAAGATCCGAGAAGACAAGAGATCAGAGACCCCATCACAGTCCCTAATTAAAACGGTCAGGTATAACATTTCCAAACAGGGAGACAGGGGAAAATGCCATGAGCTTTTTACAGGGAAGACCCAGGGAAGACTGGCTGAGGCAAAAGAGGAAGCGGCCCCCGGCTCCTTCCAGCTCTGGAAGTTGGCAGCCATGGCCTGGGTCCTTGACTTGACCGTGCTGCCCCTCTAGCTGAGCATCTTGTGCCGATCGAAAACTGTCTTCCGCTGCTCCTGCACCTGCAGCTTCCACCGCTGCTGGGCACCCTCCACACGCTCCAGGACAGTGTTTGCTCGGGGGCCACTGAGGGATGCAGCAGCCGCTGCCAGGGACCGAGCATCCTGTAGTGGGAACAAAAAGATGATTAACCAGAGGGTCAGGGCCCTCGAAAGCCTGCCACGGACTGAACGTACCATGAGCAATCCTAAAGCCTGCATTCCCGGGGGCTGTGGGTTCCTGAGGACCTTGCTTTGTCACCTGCAGAACCTCATGCAGCATGTCTGGCCTGCTGGAGGCCTTAGTGTCTGTAGATCTGCAAGATGGGGAACCCTGCTTCTTCTGAGCCAGGAGGAGCGTGTTCTGCAACTTCAACACAAGCTAGTTCAAGTCAGGCTCCCAGCCGGAACCCCACAGGCCCAACTCGCAAGACAAATACTAAATGTTGGCCTCAAGACCCCAGTGACCATGCAACCTGGTCACTGCAGAACCCCCTGCCCTGCCCTGTTGCCCAGGGAATGGCAGATGGGGGGAGGGGCCTCCTGAGAAAACTGCAGAGCAAAGACTGCAGCATCTGTTCTACTGGGAAGGGGACATAGCACAGCAAGCTTACCTTCCCTGAGAAAAAGGGGATGTGACGTCACTCGGAGAGTCTGGCAGAGACGGAAATTTGGGGCTTAAATCTAGTATTTCTATCCAGGGCCTGCTGTGACCTGCTCGCTCCTAACGGCCACGGACATTCCCCCCTGATGGCACCTTCCCTGACAGCTCCGGTGCTCCCCCTGCCCCTTGCTCTTAGACCTGTTTCTGTCATCAAAAGCCCTCCCCTAATTACCGCTTCTCTATCTCTGAAGCTCCAGAGCCCATGCATTTCCTGCAGGACCCGAACCTGATCTTTGGGGGGAATTAGAGCCCAGGGCCAGGCCCAGAGCCCATGGGGATTTCCTCCCTAGCTCTCCCTGCCTCTCATCTCCTGCCATACATCTCTTAAGGGATTAGCGCACCCCTCTAAGCCCAGAGCCGCCCAGTAAATGCAACTTTGCTTCTAATGCCCTGAGCTGGCACAGCTTCTGTCGCCACACAGCTGCCAGGCTAGGGAGAAGGGAGGGATTGTGAGGGGTGAGGTGAGGGGAGGGGCAGCAGAGATGGGCTAGCAGCGCAGAGAGGTGGCTGTCTAGAGAAGGGGCTGGGAGTTCACCATCCTGACCACTGGGATCCGAGAAAGCTGTCTCATGCACACTAATTTCTAGGGCGACTTAGAGTTGGACACTGCCCTCTGGGTACCCCCGACTCTGATAAAGATTCTCAGAAGGCTGGTGAGGCTCAGGAAATGCCTGATGGGCAGGTGCTGGAGCTTGGAGTCAGGATGCCTGGATTCTGTGCCGGGACCAGCCTCAAACTCTCCTGGGCCCATCTCCCAGGTGGAAGCACAGGTCCACTCTCGGCAGGTAGAGGAGGAGGTGTGGCCTCAGCCACTTGGCAGTGAGGTCCCTGGGCAAGTCACTTCATTTCTCCAAGCTTCAGCATAATAAACCTAGTCTTTGAGATTCCTTCCTCCTGTGCTGTCACTCAGAATGCTCTTTACCTGATGATCTAGTAGACCCACGCACACGGAGGAAAAACACTTCCCCAAACGGTACTGACTATGATGTCCTCATATTCTCTGCTCTATTTCATTTCATTTTTTAAAAATTCTGGTCATGACTCCCAAGATTCATTTGGTAATCTAATGGATCGTGACCCATGGTCTGAAAAACTCTGGTTTATGATTAGTGGCCAGGTACAGCAAAGGTCAGTACGTATGGCAAGCACTCGGTAAACTATAGTCCCAGAGTAGTAGTTCAGAAATGTCCAGTTTCCTTCTGCCTTGGCAGTTTAGCCCAGTGGTCAGGAAGGCTTTGGAATCAAACAAATCTGGCTTTGACTCTTGGCTCTGACCCTACCAGATACACGACTGTTGGGCAAGTGACCTTACTCTGAACCACCCGCCTGCCCACAGGCAGAGACTCAAGACAGCTTCTTAGTGAGACAATGAATGTGGAGCTGTTGGCAGTGCCTGTCTGCAGCAAGCATTCACCAAGGGCAGCAGTGGTCAGTCAGATCCCAGATCCAGGATCCACTTAGGTATGCAAAGGGCTAGAAAGTGGCCGCCTACGGATAACGATGGTGGCTGCCCTACCATCTCCCAACTCTGCTCTTCCCAGCTCAGCCACACCCCTGAGCAGGCTATGCTGTGGACAGCCCCACCCAGTTCCACTTCTGCATGGCTGCTGAGATAAAGTGGGCCCTGAAGACCCCCGACTAGGAAGCTACTGGCTCACCAGGATTTGGCCAATCTAGCTCAGGGGCTTCTCTTCTGCCTGATTCCCAGTCTCATCCATTCTGAGACCAGTGACTCATGTCAGGGCCTTGTCAGGGTGCCTGGATGTGAGCTGGGGAAGCCTGGGCTGGGGTCCTTGGGGGCCATCCAAGAAGGGTTGGAAAAGTGTCAGTCATGCCTGCCTTCCTTGCGAGGCTCCGCTCAAGAGTGTCTGGAGGAGCAGAAGCCAGGGAGAGCCAAGAGCAGAGCATTAAAGGAACACGCTGCAACTCACCGCATTACCACAGCGTCATTTGTCAGCCCTTCATGTAAAGTCTTAGCAAACAGCTCCTAAGTGGAGGAAGCTGCTGCTGAGAGGCTCCGTGTTCCCAGTGCTAATAATCTGATTAAAAGGTATTAGAGACTCCACATCTGTTCTCAAGACGGCCCAGAGCAGGGCCTCCATCGCTGCCTCCTCTACACAGCAATGGGTGGAGGCAGGGAAAGGCCACCAGTCTCTACCCTTGTCCCTCGGAGAGTCTCTGGGGAACTCAGGGGGACAGAGGGAAGCTAGAAGAGTGGGTAGGTGGAGCTCCTGCCAATCAAGTGGGAGCAGCTAAGGTCTTCAAGGGACTAGTGTGAGTCTATGCCACTATGTACCAGGCACTATATATGATTACTCCCAGGCTTAAGCACTGGCAGATGGGTAATACCATTCCCATCCTAAGGATGAAGAAACGAGGCTCTGAAGGAGAAATACTCTTGCTACCCAAGATCATAATGCTGTTCAGGACCAAGTTAGGACTTGTACCCATGTCTGCATATCTCTTATCCTAAGGCTCAACTGTGTCCTTCTTTGGCTGATTTTTCATAAGAGGGGACCACCATGGATACCCAAAGAGGAGGGCTGGTCCCCCACCACCCCGCCCCCATCAAAGGTTACAGCAAGAACAAGGCGCCTGTGCAGGAACCAGGGACTGGGAATTGAAGCAGGTCTTCATCTCCAAGCAGGAGGACCCTGGTACCTGTGTAGGTAAGCCTGACCTGAAAACACTGTTGCAGGTGCACCCTCTGCAGCCCGCCAGAAGCTCTGGCTCTCAGACGGGCCTGTTTTCCTGGTGATAAGCACATGAAGGGAGAGTTTTCCTGGTGATAAGCAGATGAAGGGAGAGACAGGATCCGCCCCCTTTGCTGCCTCCCCTTCCCATTCCCAACCTACCCAGCCAAATAGTGAGGAAGGACCCTCAGTCAAGCCCTCTGCAAAGATGATTAGAGTCTCCCTGCACTTTACAAATTTAACCCAAACCTACTCTACCAGCCAACCAAACAAATCATGCCACTCCCCTGCTCAACACTGGGCTAGAAACCAGCTACTCACAGGTAAATCGCTCCTAACCACAGAACCCAGACCCCTGAGCTGGCTGAGCCCATTCCCACCTCACCATCCACATGTGGCCCTGTTCATCAGTCACACTGGCCTGCACCCTTTTTCCACCCGCAGTGGCCACCTCACTTGTGACCTCACCCCTGTGCTGCCCCTTGGCCTCCCTTCCAACAACCAGGAAGCTACTTACACGTTAAGACTCGAATGAAATACCTCATTGTTAAGGATGAAAAAGCAATTGTAAAGCTTCCCTGCACATCCCACAACAGTCTTGCTGAGGGGAAAACGATCTATTACCTCTACTCCACGGCTGGAAAACTAAACCATGAGGTCAGTGCCAAGGACAGTGAGTGGATAGCTGGAACTCCAAGCCAGGCCTAGGATGTCACAGCCCTGCCCTGAACTACTTACTGTGCTGTATGTGCTGTTCTACCCGCCCCCACCCCCCAAATGTTCTAGGAATGTCTGTTGAATGGCACACCTTTTAATTCTCTCCAGGGGGAGAGACCTTATCAATGGCCCTCACTGATGCGTGTCTTTTCCATGATTCACTCCAAGAGTGGCCCCGGCCTTCTCTTCTCCCAGGCCCTACGTGTTCCCAGTTCCCTTGGTTCTCATCGTCCTTCTAACTCCCCTGCACACCCCTCTCCCACAGGGGCCAGAACTATACCCACTGCCCAGCTAGGCCAAGACCTTTGAGGATCCTGTGAGAGCTCAGCGGCCCATGCTGGGAGTGGCGGAGACAGTTAGAGCTGCAGACAAACCCTCGTTTTTCTCTTCAAAGAGGGCCAGACCTATACATCTAAAACAGCTCTGTTGCCGTTTCTATCCCAGCAAACATGCTGGCTTCCTCCTTTCAAAGGGGCGTCTGAGCCCAGGGATTAGGCCTAATGCTTCTGGAATCCCAGGGGAGGCAGCGCCCAGCACTCAGGCCCACTGAGGCTCTGCCAGCCGTTCAAAGGGAGCATGACAAGCTTTCATCTCCCGCCACAGCCTTGGGCTGAGCTGCGGGGGAAGGCTCCCCTTCCTCTTCCAGTCCTCTAGCCCCCTGATGAAAGCTCCCGGTCACAGGAATTGGGGGGATGGAGTTGAGGGGCCCCAATCCTGAGAAATACTCTGGTCTTCAGCTCTGGGTCCCAGGCTCCTGAGAGAGGGGCTGGAAGCGCTAGAGCCTAAAAGCCTTCCTTCTAAAGTCACCCAGTTGTCTAGACCTACACAACCTCTAAAGGAACTTCAAGAAGCCAGGTTCCCACTTTTCTTTTCTTGGGATGTGGCCCCGGGAAGCCTGGCCTTTTCTGTCACCTTCGTGGGTGACACTCTCCAGCCCAGAGACATGGCCACAGCCCTGGCTTTGCTGTTGCCCAGCTGGGGCGTCCTTGGGACTTTCCTCTGTGCTTCCCAACCCCGCACATCCCTTTCCTCACGGGTGCTGGGGCTGGGGGCAGCAGACAGTCCCTCACTGTCCAGGACTAAGGTTGTTGGGTATCTGTAGGGATGAGGTCGGTCCCTGGGCCTCTCTAGCCAATGCCCTTCCATCCGCCCTGCAGCAGCTTAGCACGCCTCCCACCCATCTGAGCTGGCCCTGAAAGTCCCCTTCTGCCAAGAACCTTCCTTCCATGACTAACATGAAGAGAAAGACCTAGGAAAGGGGACCCTCCTAGAACAGCCAGTTTCCTCACCTGACCATCATGTCAACAAGCCAGATCTTACTGATGGCCTCCATGTTCCCTATTTGCCTCGATTGGGTTGCTCTGGGACTGAGTCCCTGAGGGCTGACATGGGTGTGTGTCAATCAGACCCCTGCGGGGTCTGAATGCAGCAGGAGAGGATCGGAACTGCTGAGCACAGGACCTACAACTAGGACACCGCACAGAATCAGGAGGCGAGGGATGGAAGGCAATGCCAGATAATGGGGTTAGAGGACCCTGATGACACCCATCCTTCCTGGACACTGCATTCGTGCTGGACTGGCCAGAGCTGGCTCTGCCTCGGGTCAGAAAGAAACTGAAGACAATTTTGATGATCTTCCGACCTTGGGGTGAGAGGCAAGGGTGTTATCCTGAGGGCAGGAGTCACCTCTACAGGTGAGGCACAGGCTCACCAGCCCTGACTTGAGTGCTGCCTGTGACAGCCTGGTGCGCTCAGGGGCACCCCTTATATATGGCTGGATGGTGACCTTAGAGAGCCCTCCTTCTACCCAGCCAAAACTGCGCCCAGGCGATGTCCACCCTCTGATTCAGGTCCCACCTCTGGGAACTGGACTGACCAAATCTAACCCCTTCTTCCTCCCCAAGGTCCTCCCACAGACAGATTCCAAGTGGGGAACACCAGGTCTCTTGTAGGAAAGACCTGGGCTCAGACCCGCAGACGGCAAGTTGCCCTTCCCCTGGCTCCATATCTAAGATGGCAGGAGACACAAAAAGGCCGTGCCCGAGAGCCACACATTCCAGGGAAATCGTAGCCTGGGCTGTGTAATCATCGGCTGCATCTCTCAATTACTCCCCGGCCAGGGCTGCAATTACCACATTACCCCTAATCGCCCAGTGTTTATTAGTGATGCTCCTCCCCCCTCAGAGCTGCTATTACTCTACATTAATAACTGGGTGGGCAGGCAACCTTCCTCTCCAACACAGACCACCCAACTGCCAGCCCCACCACGTCCCAGGCCCCAGCTCCAGTGGGGCCAGGCTCATCACCTCTGCTCCACCTTTAGCCAAATTCATGCCAGCAGGAGGCTGGGGGCAGATTGGGAATAGACCCATACCCAGAAGCAGCAGGGCCACTAGGAGTGGCCAGGCTTCCCTGTCTCCCTGCCTGACCCACCCATGCTGACCCTCGTGAGATCACCTTGGCAGCTTCACGCACAGACTTGAGCCCCCAGATCCTCTTTTTGGTGGGGAACCTGCCTCCAATCCAAGACTTGAAAGCTCTGAACTGGGGCTGTCCAGGGGGCAGTCTGGCCTAGCCTGGAACCCATGGTGACCCACACCTCACTACCTTACAAGGGAGCCTGCTCACAGTACTGTCTGCAAGGAGAATCCTTCTTACATTGTCATGTCAAATCTCCTTCCCCAACTCCCATCTTTGGGGTCTTCTGTTCCCCGGGGAAGGTCAAGTTCTACTCTACAAACACCTAAGGCATGTGCCTTCTTGAGTTTGTTTTTTCTTCACCAAGTTAAACATCTCCCAGTTTCTTCAACTAAATCCCCCAGGACATGACTGAGGCATTTCCCCTCTAGGCATTCCTGTGGACATGGGAACAAGCTCACCACGATGTGCACCGCACCAACAGGTGTGTTCCACCAGCAAGGTCCTAGGGACAAACCTCAGAGACAGTCTGGAGACAGGGTTGGCAGGCTGCCTGGCATCAGTGCTTCCCCATCTTCTTTGTCATATAAAGTTGACCTCTGAGACCTTTATTAATCTGACCTAAACTCCCTAGCCAGCTCCACCTACCACTATGCCTAGGTGCCCACCTTATTTTGGGATGATCAAATTCCTCACATGTGCACAGCATCGATGGCACTGCCACCCAACTCCTCCGACTCTAGAGCTCCTAGGACTGAGGTTTGCACTGAGTACTCAACAGACATTTGTGAAATCACCAAACCAAAGGATAAACCTGATGCCTCCAAGGCCACCACTGACTTGTCACCAATGCCTGAGCAAGCAAGATACCATGTGTATCTACGTGTGACAGGCCCTGGTCGGTTTACTTCCACTGTGCCTAGAAAGAGTATGACACAGAGCTAAGGCTCCCCAAGCTTGTACACCGAGGCTGGTTGGTGCCACATGTCAGGAAAAGTTGGGGCTATCTCCTGCTTCATCTGGGAGGGCAAAGGGCAGTTCCTTGCTTGAGTCTGGGTGATGTATAGGAAAATGGGCAGGAGAAGAGCATGGGGGAGCAGAGGGAAGCAGGTAGACCCTGATCCCCACCAGGTGCAGAGGAGGCTCTCTGGGTTGTCCTGGGGATTTGTGTGGGCAAGTCCAGGGCCTCATTTACCTCATTCTCCTCTTCATTGTGCAGTTGTTCTGTGTAAGCATCTGGTTTTCGAATCAGAGGGTCCACCAGCATCAGGAAGGCCATGTACAGCAAAAGGGCCCCCACCACGGACAGGTAGATGACAATGATGACCTGAGGAAAAGACCCGGCTTATGCTGTGAAATAACACCCAGGGCCAGGGGAGTCACGGGCCATCTGTGCTTGGCTGCCAGCAACTCCTCCACTGTTGCACTGGGAAGACTGGGAAGTGGCATGGGCCTAGAGGGCAGGAGGGCCACGAAGGACAAGGGACAGCCCCTGCCACAGACTGACCAGGTCTGTCCTAAGCTGAGGGAGCCCCACAGCAGGGAACTCTGGAGGTATAAAGATACTTCTACCCTCAGGCAGAGGGTTAGGCAGTGGTGTCCTCACAGCATGAGGTCCCTTCCTTGCCATATAGGAGAGGCAACATCCGGTTCTGAAATAAAAGTCTCAGGCATCTAGTTCCCAGTAAGTGAGGCCCACTGGAGCAAGTTCAGAGACAGAAAGGGGAAGCTCCAGGAGAGGAGTACAAAAGGTGTGTGGCCTGGATGACTGGACAGGGCGACAGCTACTTTCTCCTTACAAAACAGGAAGAGGCTGTGGCTCCCTGAAGCAAGTAGAGGGGGTTGAAGACCACTCCCACTCCAATATGCCTCAAAAGTAGGAGGCTGAGGGAGGACTCAGCAATGTCTTTAAACTCATGAGAGTTATTTTCTGATGCTATCTAGAATTGTCATGTAAAGCTTCAAAAAGGAAAGGTGACTTCATGGCCTCTATGAGATGGGATGTGGTCAAGTCCTACCTGGTGGCAGAGGAATGTGGTGTCCTTCCTCATTCTCTATGGTGGCACAGGTGAAGTCTACCACTTTTTTCCTGAATTCACCCAAATGATTACTGAAAACAGGGCTCAGGAAAAAACAAAAAAGCCCAGGTTCTGGTACTGGCACCCGGCACCCAGCACTGGCCGCAGATCTAAGGTTTTCTTAGAGGAGTCTGACGTCACTTTGGAAGTCTGATGAGACCCTAAGCTCTGAGAAGGCAGCTTTACTCCCAGCATGGTGTATGGGGCCCAGAACACAGCAGACATCCAAAAAAGATGTACTGAACAAGCTGGGCACGGTGACTCACGCCTGTAATCCTAGCAGCTCAGGAGGCTGAGGCAGGAGGATCACAAGTTCACAATGAGGATCAGCCTCATTAACGTAATTAAAAAAGGGCTGGGGATGCAGCTCAGTCATCATTATTATTTTTTTTAAGAAAGGGGGAATTAAATAAATGGAAGCGAGAGGAAGGAATAAAACTGGAAAGAATGGAAGGGGAAGGGGAGACTCCAGCTGCTCTCCCAGGACACTCTATCTGTCATTGTGTGGGAGCCACTGGAAAGATGTCGGAGAGGAGAGCCAGCTCCAAAGATGTGCGAAGTGAGACCCTGTGTCTGTATGAGGGCCCAGAAGCCAGTCCCACTCGCCACTTGGAATGTTCCAGAATAAAGCAAAAACTATGCACATAGAACAGTTAGGGGCAGGGCTTTCTGGGCCCTGGAGGTACCTTGATGGTGGTGGTGCTGCGCTCCTCGTACTTGCACTCACACAGCAGGCAGTAGGCCTCCACGTCGTGGCCGGGCACGGGCATGGGCTCCACCACGTGCAGGCAGTTGCTGGAACACAGACAGGGCGGTAAGGTGGGGCCGTGGGAAGCCCCCACAGACCCAGGGCAGGAGGCAGGCAGCCAGCGGAACTGAGGGATAGGGTGGGCATAGGTGAAGGGTGCTCCCAGGGAGGGCAGAGGGCTTACAAAGGGCCAGGCTAGCAGAAGCCCCTTCCCAGTCCCTAGCCTCATGGGCCCCACCATCAGTGCCAGTTATCCAAACTATATCTTCAAACCAGCAACAAAACCCATTATTGCTCCCCAACGCTCTGCCCAGCTGCCCTCTCCTCCCATGCTATGCTGTCCCTGGTGGCTTCATCATTTGTCCAAAGGTTTCTACTCCGAAGTTGATGTTTCTTAGATTAGGATCTCTAACCAAGCCCCGGATCCTCTAAGCTGGACAATATTGCCAACAATCAGAGGATTTGCTGTTTAGTGTCCCAGAGGGGCCATACACTCTACACTCAGCCTGTGTACTCTTTGCCCCTAGGTCCCCAGGCCTCCATGCTGACTCTGTGGTCTGTTTCCAGTGGCAGAGAGGACAGCTCTAGCATTCACCCTGCTGACCAAATCATGCCCCCTGAATCACCTTCAACAGCATTTTTGCCCCCACCCATAAATTCACCAAATGCCAGCAATTTTACTTCCTTAAAAATTCCTAAAATCATGGAATAAAGAAAGAAAGAAAAAATAAATAATAAAAAATTAAAAAAGAAAGAATGGAAAAAACTTTTTCCACTCTCTCCCAGTGCTGTGTCCCAGCTGAGGTCCTCATCATCATGCCCTTGGACAACTGCCCAGCCTCCCTACTGCTCTCCTACCTCTAGTTTGGCCTTGCCCGATACTACCTTGACAGGGCAGCTGAGTGACTGTACCAAAATGGAACTCCTGTCAAGTCAGCTTTCAACCAGTCAATGCCTCCATAGCAAGGGCTAACAAAACTGTCCCACCAGTCCTGGTCCCCTCACCTGCCCAGCTGCCCATGCCACTCCCAGACCCACTCCCCACCCTCCAGCCAGCTGACCTGCTGGACTCTTCTCTGTGCAGCCACATCCCACGCCCCCACCAGGAACACAAAGCTCTGCCTATCTCCTCTTCCACTCTGCTTCAGCTAAAAGGTCTGAATTCTGTCCCCAGTCAGTTCCCCATCTCACCATGAACCTGGCCACACCACCCTGTCTTCACTTGTACTGTCTTGCCCAATGGACATGAAGTCCCTTAGAAGAAGGGTCACATCTTACTCATCTCCATACTCCCTGTGTGCTGGCCATGGTGCTGGCCAGAGCAGGGCTGTGATCAAGTGACTGCCAGATGTATACATGTGCCACCCAGTGTCACCAAGCAGTGATCCTCAATGAATAGGGGTCGGGGTGCTAAGATTACAGGCCTCAAACTGAGGAAGTGGGCTCAGGACAGCAAGGTGGCAGCTCTTCATCAAGGTGGAAAGGCGGGGACCCCAGTCCAGATCCTGGGCCCCAACATCCTGGCAGCTGACTCAGCCTGGGTGGGGCCTGTGCCTGTGCTGGGCTCTGCACCTAGCCTCTTGTTTCCAGCCTTCCCTGGATCAGCAGGTTTCTGACTTGCTTGGTTCATAGACCAAGGTGAACAAGCAAAAGGCCCCACAGAAACACCACTACCACTAGGGAAAAATCAAACAAAACCTGCAGAGGATCACAGAAGTGGGCCAGGCATCAGCCTGTAATGGGCGCCTGGGCCTGGGCTCAACTCTGACTCTGCCACTAAGTGTCTGCCCTGGACTGTCCTTTCCTCTGTGAGAGGCCATGATTGTACCAGGTGACATTTAAAAGGCTCTTCCAGCTGTGAAGAAGTCCTGAAACAGTCAAGCAGAGTCCTGAAAAGGGCAGAGCTGACCTCTTGGCTCTTAGCTGGGTTTCTGACAGAGGCACCAAGGGTGTGCAATGGGAAGATCCTGTGTTGAAATAACAGTGGGTGTCCTCTGAAAGGAGTGTAAGTGGCACAAGTTATCTAAATCTCTGATGATCCCAGTTCCATCCTTGGGTAGTAGCTACCACTGACACTATTCCCTGGTGTAGGAATTGGTCTCCCAATTGTATCAAAAGGCACCCTCTAGGCCCTGCACACTGTCTCTGGGAGGAGCTAAGGAACAAGGCCAGTTTCAATTGTTCCTCATTCCATTCCTGGCAATGCTGACTTTTCTGTACCATCTAGTCTCTACAAGCCACTTAAGGACAAGATCCTTTATTTTCCTCAGCTATGTGGAATTCTGGGTTTGGAAAGCTGCTCTGGTGCTACAGGAAGATCTGTGGGTTTCCCACCAGGGCAGCAGGAAGGGCCAACCTGTGCCCTTCAATTTGGGATCCTACTGCCCAAGAAAGCAGGCTGTAAATGAATAAGAGGAATGGCAATAAGAAACAGAATTTTTCTTTTGTGGTACTAGGGACTGAACCCAGGGCACTCTACTACTGAGCTACATCCCAGCCTTTCATTTTTTGTTTTGAGTCAAGGTCTTACTGAATTGCCCAGGCTGGCTTGAACCTGTGATCCACCTGCCTCAGCTTCCTGAGTAGCTGGGATTACACATATGTGCCACCAGGAGTTGAAATATTTCTGTCTTCTCTGGCTTTCCTGGCAATCAGTGAAACCAAAATCTTTTCTTGCTCTCCTAAGGGTCTCTGCTGGCTTTTTGTGATTAGTAATAAGAGATTTCATGGACTGGTCAAGGGATATTAAGGATAGAAGGTAAAAGAAAAAGACAGACTGGATTTAATTTTTCTGCTCGTCTACTTATTCCATAATTGTGGGTAATTTATTTACTCCCTCTAGGCCTCAGTTTCCTCATTTACAATGGAGACTAAAACTCCATTATACTTTCAAACTGTGGCTTTTTGGGTAGCATAGGAAACACTATGCAGGAGGGGGTAGGTGTGGTTGACGGACCTCTCAACCAGAGCAATTTTGATTTTATGGTTCACACATTTGGTGTCTCCATAACAGATTTTGTTTGGAGAAGGCTGTATTTTAACATGTCCAAAAAGCAATGAACTAGCTAGCCTACTATGTTCCTTCCTGCTCTGGGACTCTCTCTGTAACTCATCTTGCCAGACACACCAACAGGGCAATACTGATGGGCTTTGGGCTTTTTGATATGCATGTGATTTTAGACTCTCAACACTAGATGGCAGAATACCAGCAACACAGGAATACTCGTGGCTTGACCATTAAATCAAAGGACTGAGCTCTGAAGGTTCTGGCTTTACTCTGCACAATCAAGAGGATGGGGCAATCATTCTTTCTGCAGGAGATAAAGGCAGCACCGGAATGAAAATGTGGCAGACAATCCCACAAAACCAAATGCCAAATGTTTTCTCTGATATAAGGAGGTTAATTCTAGTGGGGATTAGACAAACTCTAAATAGGGCAAAGGGAAGGGAGGGTAGGGGGAGAGGGCATAGGGGTAAAAAAGATGGTGGAATGAGATGGACATCATTATCCTAAGTACACGTATGAAGACATGGATGGTGTGACTATACTTTATATACAACCAGAGATATGAAAAATTGTGCTCTAAATGTGTAAAGTATAATGCGCCCTGCTGTCATATATAACAATTTAGAATAAAAAATAAGTTTAAAAAAAAAAGAAAACGTGACAGAGACCTGAAGACCCAATCAAAGTGATCCCCAATTCTAGCCCTAGCACTGAGGTCTAGGATCAATGTCAAGACCCCAGCCAATCCCTAAGAGGCTCCAAGCAAGAGTTTGATGATTTCCAAACAGGGCCAATGTTGCTGAGTCCTAGAATCCTATACTCTTACCTCCCAGCACCCTTAATGGAACTGTCCTGAGGTTCTTTATGTAAGATTATTCTTCAAGAAGCTCCCTAATTCTGACTTTTAAGAGGAATGAAGAGACTAACTACTACAGCCCAAAAGTCCACAGAGGATACTGCAGGCATCCAAGCTTCAGTTTTCAGGCAACACCATAGCCCCAGGACAAAGATAATGCTACTAAAATCTGCCAGTGTCTGTCTGCACAAAAGGCATGAGATGCAGCCTTGGTATCTAGTGTAGGGCTAAGAGAGTTCATTGGTGTCTTTGCTGATGCTATTCGAACTATGACCATAACATATAAAGAGGTACTAGGGTCCCTCCCAGGCCTTCATGCATAGAGCTTATAAATCCATCAGGACAGCAGAAGCAGAGGAAACAGGCTGGTGCTTTGGGAGGAGCCCAAGTTTCCCAGGGCTATGGTATAAGTTTGATGATGGCTCTCCATGTGGCCTCTAATAAAGCATAATATATTCATAATATCAGCTAACATTTACATAGCACTTACTATGTGCCAGGTGTCATTCTAAGTACTAAGTTTTGTATACACACACACACACACTTCATATTCAAAATACTGCCACCATTTTATAGATAAGGAAATCAAAGTACAGTAGAGATTAGGTAGTTTGTCACATCATTAACAAGTGGCAAAGCTAAACCGAAAACCAGGAAGACCAGACCCAGAGTCCTGTGCATCCAGCTAGACTGCTTCTTAGAAAACTACAGTCCAACCATCTCAGACCTGGAAATTCAACCAGTTCCAAAATTTTCAAATACTGCTCTGTATCAGCTGTATTATAAGCATCTAACTTGAAGAAAAGGTGACTGCTGAGTCAGAATCTTGGGGTGAAGGAGGCTGGCAATCTGTATTTTCTCAAAGCTTATTTGATGATCCTAACAACAACCAAGCAGATGAAGCACTGACCCAGGCCCCATCTGATATTATCCCCCCCACAATGACCTCACCTGTGTCTGCACAGATCCCTCCAAGGATAGGGTTTCCCAGTCCTGAACCACCTAGATTAGTAATGTTCCTTTATCATGTTCACGTCTATTCCCTGAAGCTTTCATCCACTAGTCCCAATTCTATACCAAGAAACCAGAGTGTACCTACTTGGTCCCCATATGTCCCACCTCCTACAGAATGCCAGCCCTTCTCCCAGTCTTGGTCAGCCATAGAGTACCCCTGGTTCTCTCCTCTTCAG
Source organism: Marmota marmota marmota (assembly GCF_001458135.2). Taxonomy (NCBI): domain Eukaryota; kingdom Metazoa; phylum Chordata; class Mammalia; order Rodentia; family Sciuridae; genus Marmota; species Marmota marmota. Next base: position 44,890,272 of record NW_026000016.1, read on the forward strand.
GTTAACTCTAGTCCCTTATACCATTCCTTCTAGAACAGTGAGCTGAAAATTCCTTTCACCAAGTTGGTGTTCTTTACCTGTATGAATTCTTGGTTATTTCTCTATTTATTTACTTGTTTATTTTTGGTACTAGGGATTGAATTCAGGGGTGCTTTACCACTGAGCTACATTCCCAGTCCTTTGTTTTATTTTGTATTTTGAGACAGGGTCTTGCTAAGGTGTTTAGGGCCATGATAGACTGCTTAAGCTGGCTTCAAACTTGCAATCCTCCTGCCTCAGCCTCCCAAGCTGCTAGAATTTCAAGAGTGCACCGCTGTGCCCAGAATTATTTCTCTCTCTTAAAAACAAAAACAAAAACAGAAAAACAAAAAACTGAGGCAGCAAGAAGCAAATTCAAGATTCTAGAAGCATAATTTAAATTCTTTCTTTGAACCTCAGCCTATGCAATAATAAAAATGGGAACAATACCCTTCTTATTTACTTTAGAAAATCGCTATGAGACCAGCACAGAGTGACACAAGTAGAGAGTTTTGCAAAAGCATTGAACATTGCACAACATGTGGCCATAATATCTCTCTCCCAACTTCCCTATCATTTTGCATATATCAAGAAAGATCCAAAATAAAAACAAAACAACAAAATCTAGTCCTCTAGCCAGGAACCCCTCAGATGAAATGCAAGACACTTGGGTCCTGTTTCCAACAGGTTATAGACAAAGACATTCCTTTGTAAGGCTCTCCATAGAAACAGGAGCAAGTTCATTCGTCAGTCCACAAACCCTAGTAAACACCCATAGGTGTAGTAATGGTGTAGCAGCCAAGGGCCAGTCCATGGAGGTGCCTTACCAGTCCTTCTGAGACACATTCTGGTTGTAAATGTGCCCACTGATGTTTCTATAAGGTGGACAGATGCATTTGCACCGGATATCTTCAGAACTCTGGAAGAGAAAACAAGTATCGGAAGGCAGGACACCTGCTTGGGTTGAGATTCTAGCAAACCTGCCAAAGTTTAGTTTCCTGTTCTTCAATGTAACTATCCATATGCTCGAATTCAGCAAGGACTGCTTCTGTATTAAGGATGCAATATCACAGCATCCTCAAGACAGAAATTGTCCAGCCGGCAAATGAGACCCAGAAAGTAGCTGAGGTTGCCATTCCCTAACTGGGATGTGTGTTCAGGGGGCGGCAAACCAAGTGACTGTTCTGTATCCTGAAACCCACACTATGTATGTACTTCTGTCCAATAGGCTGGGTGGCCAGCCTCTTCCCCTAATCCCATCTCCAACCTCCAAGGTTAAGAATGGGGGAAAGAAAAGGGTTCACATGGGAATACTCAAACAACTTCTCTGAAAGTTCTTCCCCTCTGGGACAGGTAAAAGACAGCACCACATATATTTTCACTCCAATTAGGAATTCCCTGGAGGGCACAAAAGCAAACCTGACTGAACCTTATTTCAAAGTCTTAGGGATCATTGGAATCTCAGATTCCACAGCCTCACACCAAACCCAGCTGGGGGTCCTCTACCCCTGAGGAATGGGAGTTATCTCAGGAATCTATCACTTATGAGGGTTCCCCTTATAAAAGAAACTTCCATCTGTACAGGACTTTACACTCAGCATTTTTATATCCTCAAGTGACTTGATTCTCCCTGAGTAAATATAAACACTACTATTTTACCCAGGACAAAAGTATGGATAATTTCCCCAAACTTGCTGGAATTCCAGCACGGGTCCTTCTGATCCAGAAGCTTTCTGGGTGCACTGTCCTCCCCTCTCCCCTCATCCTTTCACCCTTAGTGAAGAACTGCAGCTTTGGCCTGAGGGGACACCCCAACTATGATCCATAGAAGTGAGGGGCAGGGCTCCTGCAGCAGCCACCTCTGAAGAAACCCTGTAGGCGGGGTTGTAGTGCACGAGATGCTGCAGGTTCACCTCCCTCACCTTGTTGGCTTGAGCTGAGGGCACCAGCAAACCCCCGACCAAGACCACCAAAGACAGAAGCTTCATGCTTATCAGGCTTGCCGAACCAGCAAGACCGAACACCTGAAAAAAAAGATACGATGGAGTCGGGAAGTGACCACACCACAGCCAGCAGTTCTGCCCCTAACCATCTCGCCAGGACACCTGAATGGGACTGGAGACTGGGCTCCAGGATTCCAAGGCCTCTTACGCCCAGTCGCCAAACGCGGCTTTCCCCCTGTACCCAACACTCCGGCTCTCCACTGGCCACCTGGTGTGTCAGGCAACAGACCTCCTGAGGATACAGCCCTCGGGAGCCCCGGATGCTCCGTCAAGGCCGGGCTCTGACTCCGCGTCGCGACCCACCGCCCTCCGCCATCTGCGCCTCCGCCTCCCCGTCAGCTCAGGCCCGATTGGAACTCCAGGTGTAAAGTCTGGGAGCCCGGATCCGGCGGCGAAAGCCAGTGCCCTCGGCGCTCAGGAATTTGGGGCCGGGTTGGGACTCCCCCAGAGCCCCCAGTAAATCCCCACACCCCTCCCCCAACGCCGCATCCACAAACCTGCAAGCCCGCCGCAGCCGCTCCAGACCTAGTGGCCCCGCCCCTGCCCAGTTTCTATTGGTTGCCGGAGCAGCCGCTCAGCCCAGCCTCGCTATCACCAAGGTAACAAGACCCACCTTCGCCTCGGTTTGGAGACTCCAGCTCCTGGGAGAGGCTTGCATTTCTCAAACTAGCCAGGAAAGGGAACGTCGGGCTTCCGTACTAGAAACCGGAAAGGGTCTTGCTTTTACGTGGTCCGTAGAAGTCTTTCCCCTAAGCGTTTCTTGTGTTATACCACTCAGATGGCTGTTTTAAAGAGAAAGCACGTTATAAACTATAGCTATAAACTAGCAATAACAGTAATGATGAAGAGATTAAGAGGCCGGGCGCGATGGCCAGGCGCCTGTAATCCCAGAGTCTTCAAAGGCTGAGGCAGGAGGATCATTGCAGGTTTGAGGCCAGCCTTAGCAATTTAACGAGATCCTGTCTCAAAAAAAAATAATAATTTTTAAAAAGTGCTAGAGATGTAGCTCAGTGGTAAAGCGCCCCTGGAGTCAATCCCCAATTAAAAAAAAAAAAAAAGATTTTAAGGGGCTTTGTCCACAGTCATAAACTGGAAACGTTTTTTAGGAATCTAAAAATATGGGTATGCTAGGGAGGACATTCGCAGCACCAACTCGTCCCTTTACACATAGACAGACAAACAGCTGCACCTGAGAGTAGAAAATGTGAGGCAGTGGCAGGGGCAGCACCCTCAGCCTAGTCCTCTCTCCTCCATGCAAGTTCTAGCCCTGGCAAATTGGGGCAAGGTGTGCAAGGACAGGCTTCAGGAGTGGAGGTGGGAGTCCCAGGCTGCTAAGGGGCAAATATGAAGGAAAGAAGAGTCCAGGGCACCAGATCTGGTGTGAGGTGGCCAGGCTTCTGTTCTGGCCCTGCCGGTAAGTAGCTATGTTACACTGAAAAGACACCACCCCACTCCTCTGGGTTTCAGCATTTTTAGCTGTTGACAAGCTGTTTGCATTCTAAGATTCCCTTCACCTTTGATACCTTGGAATTTTTAAAGGGTGGATCAATATGGTTCACACTCGAGGAGCAACCATGTGGGCAGCAAGTTAATATAGAAAGTGATGTGTCATAGAAGAGTAAGTATTATTTTGAGCACTATTGTGCCAGGCACTGAGCTAGGTGCTAGGGATGTAAATCCTACCCATGTTGTCATGGAACTTGAAGTTTATTAAAAATTGAATTGTAATGACAACCAACAATTATAGTTCAAGGTGGAAAAACCTTTGCTGGGGAAGACTGCGGAGGCAGGTGAGAAACCTAGATCAAAGGCCAGGGAGCCCTGGGTGGTGGGCTTGAGTGGGTGAAGGGCTACATAAATTGGGCCAGTGTGGTGGGAAGAATAGTGCCTCCCCACAAAACGTCCACATGCTAATTCCTGGTACCTGTGAATATGTCATATTATGTAGCAAAAAGGGACTCTGCAGGTGTGATTAAATGAAGGTTCTTGGTATGGAGAGAGTGTCTTGGACCATCCGGATGAGCCCAGTATAACCAGATGAGTCTTAAAAGAGGAATTTTTATGACCATTGAATCAGGGTGTTTGAAGCTGATAAAGGCAAGGAAATCAATTCTTCCTAGAATTTTTTAAAGCTTTGCAGACAACTTGATTTTAGTTCAGTTTCACTTGTGTTAGACTTAGGACCTACAAAGCAATAAGATCATAAATTTGTATCACTTAAGTCACAAGGTTTGTGATAATTTGTTAAAAGCAGCAAAAGGAAATTAATAGTTAGGATGAGTGGGTGAGACTTGGGATAGATTGCAGGAGCAGGGTGATGGTGAGGAGGGCATGCTAGAGGAAGACGACCTAGGAAGTGCAGAGCTGGCTCTGGGGAAGTGCATGTAGAAAAAGAGCAAATGGCTTAACTTGGCTTCAACCAGGGCAAATGAATGAGAGGGCAGGAAGATAGGCCAAACCTGCCTGACTTCAGGATCAGAATGTGAGCCAGGAAGTGGGCAGGAGCCACTGGCCTGGAGCTCCTGACAGGTTGGGGACAGGTAACCCTGGGAATGTACTCTCTCCAGCACAGGAGACAGGCCAAATGGAGCTTTGGGACATTCTGTCCTTTCCTCTAAGAACTATTAATCTTCATCCTGCCACTCACAAGTTTGGAGTTTTAAGACTTAGACAACAATCCATTCCCCTGGCCTGTACCAGCTTTTACCCAGCAATCCCAACTTTGACCTTGTAAGGCCAGGTCTTGGCATCCATACCAGAACTGAGGGTTTGGCTTCCTATTCACTCCCTGCCACCACTCCTGATGCTCCTGGACAGCTGTCATCACCCCCAAACTGTGCTTGCTCTTCCTGGAATCAACTATATTCTCCTGCTTTCCTGCTAATGCCCAGCAAACCTTATCTGTTCCGTGATGCATAGCCTTTCACTCCTAGGAGATGATGAACTTCCTAAGTTTTGCATTAGCAATTACGCTTTAGATATGCTAAAGGATCACCTAACCAAAACAGAGAAGAAAGCCCAAGGGGTAGAATTTGATCATTTGTTAGAGACTCAAAGGAGCAATAACTTGAGATACTAAGGAGCCTTTGGCCCAGGGGTTATAGAAAGTTACCACTCTGCCCACAGATGGCAGATCAAGGTACCTGGGCACCTCCTTGAAATGGGATGAACACCCTCCTTGGATACCCTGAGTACATCCTGCTCTGACCAAAGCAGGGTTTCTCAGGCATCAGGGAAATGGGGCCACAGAGCTGAGGGCATCAGGGGGCCTGCTGTACAGCACCCTCTTCCAACTTGGTGATGGCCTGGACAGGCACACTTATTTTTGCCTGGAGTTCCCAAACTTGACTCCTCACAGACACACTGAGCTCCAAACATCAACTGACTAAGCAGCATTTAACCAGAACAATTATACTTTAATTAGACAAAGCTTGGAATAAAACATTCCACCCAAAGTTTCATAAATGACATAAACTCTCCCCAGTCTGCTATGCCTACGCACAGACATAAGTGAAACACACCACACATTTTAACAAGGCCCGCTTCATGCCGGGCATTCTTCCAACAAACATTCACTAGGCACCGTGGCATGCATGGTCCTAGGCGTGGAGAGTTCCTCGCTTTGTTCTGTTTCTCTTGGCTCAACTCCTACTTCTGCACATGCGCTTTGGGTGTAGAGTTTGGGGAACTGCGCCAGTGTAGAAAAACAGTTCACCTTTTGGTTTTAATTTTCTTAACTGCCATCAGATGTCTCAGGGGTTTGTCTGTTTTTCGGCTCATGGTCGTGAGTAGAAGGCAGGATGAGGTGCTGGTAAGTCCCTGAGACAACACAGGATCAGGGTTCTGGTTTGAACTGCTCCTGTCAGAGCACCAACACGTGGGGCCTCAGTTTCCCCCTGAAGACATCTGTTTAATTCCATTTTACAACCTCAAAAATTATAGAGGACCCCCAAAGAGCTGTTTTTATTGGTCCTAACTATATTTGCATTATTAAAATTAAAAGGAAAGCCAGGTGAGGTAATTCATGCCTGTAAATCCCAGTGTCTCAGGAGGCTGAAGCAGGAGGATCGAAAGTCTGATAATAGCCTCAGCAACTTAGTGAGGCCCTAAACAACTTAGTGAGGCCTGACTTAGGATAAAAAAATAAAAAAAGTGGCTCATTGGTTAAATGTCCTTGAGTTCAATACCCAATTAAAAGAAAAGAAAAAAAAGAACAAGTTAAAAAACAAAAGGCTTATCTGAAAAATAATTTAAATTAAAAGTGAGAAATTCTAAAAATCATTTATTTGTTTAGAAATAACAATTCGGACCAATGGTACAGAATAGAGGACACAGAGACCAATCCACAAAATTACAACTACCTTATATTAGACAAAGGTGCCAAAAGCATGCAATGGAGAAAGGATAGCATCTTCAACAAATGGTGCTGGGAGAACTGGAAATCCATATGCAACAAAATGAAACTGAATCCCTTTCTCTCACCTTGCACAAAAGTTAACTCAAAATGGATCAAGGAGCTAGGAATCAAACCAGAAACTTTGCTTCTAATAGAAGAAAAAGTTGGCCCTAATCTCCACCTCGTGGGGTCGGGCTCCAAATTCCTTAATAGGACACCTATAGCACAAGAGATAAAATCAAGAATCAACAAATGGGACATACTCAAACTAAAAAGTTTTTTTCTCAGCAAGAGAAACAGTAAGAGAGGTAAATAGGGAGCCTACATCCTGGGAACAAATATTTACCCCTCACACTTCAGATACAGCTCTAATCTCCAGAGTATACAAAGAACTCAAAAAATTAAACAATAAGAAAACAAATAACCCAATCAACAAATGGGCCAAGGATCTGAACAGACACTTCTCAGAGGAGGACATACAATCAATCAACAAATACACGAAAAAATGCTCACCATCTCTAGCAATCAGAGAAATGCAAATTAAAACCACTCTAAGATACCATCTCACTCCAGTAAGAATGGCAGCCATTATGAAGTCAAACAATAACAAGTGCTGGTGAGGATGTGGGGAAAAGGGTACACTTGTACATTGCTGGTGGGACTGCAAATTGGTTCAGCCAATTTGGAAAGCAGTATGGAGATTACTTGGAAAGCTGGGAATGGAACCACCATTTGACCCAGCTATTCCCCTTCTCGGACTATACCCAAAAGACCTAAAAAGAGCATACAACAGGGACACAGCTACATCAATGTTCATAGCAGCACAATTCACAATAGCTAGACTGTGGAACCAACCCAAATGCCCTTCAATAGATGAATGGATTAAAAAAAATGTGGCATTTATACACAATGGAATATTACTCAGCACTAAAAAAACAACAAAATCATGGCATTTGCAGGGAAATGGATGGCATTAGAGCAGATTATGCTAAGTGAAGCTAGCCAATCCCTAAAAAACAAATGTAGAATGTCTTCTTTGATATAAGGGGGGGTGACTCAAAACAGAGCAGGGAGGAAGAGCATGAGAAGAAGATTACCATTAAATAGGGACAAGAGGTGCGTGGGAATGGTAGAGAGAAGGGGAATTGCATGGAAGATGGTAGGAGGCCCTCATTGTTATGCAAAATTACATATAAGATGGTGTGAGGGGGAAAGAAAAAAGAGAGAGAGAAAAACATGTCACAGTAGATTGAGTAGAAAGAGGGCAGGGGAGGGGAGGGGGGATAGGAAGAGCAGCACAATACAATAGACACTAGTATGGCCCTATGTATAAACGTAGCTGTATAACCAATGTGATCCTGCAGTCTGTACACGTGGAAAAACAAGATTAAGATTACGTACCCCATTTGAATCAAATGTATGATATGTCAAGATCATTGTAATGTTTTGAGCAACTAATAAAATAATTAAAAAAAAGAAATAACAATAAGTCTATTGCATGCATAGATATCTTTCAATTAAAAAAACTGTATTTTTGAAACAAAAAAACTGAATGACAAAAGGGGCATCCATTGACATTTTCTTGTAAGTCCCCTTAATGTCTGTTTGAAGAGAAGATAACTGTATTCTGTCTGCTCCTGCATTCAGTTGTGGTATCACATGTCATCTAACCTTGAAAAACTCCACTGTATGCTTATAGAATGAGAGTGGGAAGCCAAAACACTTCTTTTTTTTAATTGATTTTTTAAAAAAATAAATGACAGCAGAATGCATTACAATTCTTATTGCACATATACAGCACAATTTTTCATATCTCTGGCTGTATATAAAGTATGTTCATACCAATTCATGTCTTTATACATGTACTTTGGATAATAATGTCCATCACATTCCACCATCCTTGCTAACCCCCTTCCCTTCCCCTCCCACCCCTCTGCCCTATCTCTTCCTCCCATGCTCCCCCCAAAACACTTCTTAATGTTGCTAGGAAAATAGTTTGACCTCATGATTTATCTGAAGAGACTCATGAGGGTCCACATTTCACAAACTACTAATTTAAAGATCATGACGTTGGGCAGGCATGGTGGCACACACCTGAAATCCCAGCGATTTGGGAGGGAGGCAGGCAGATAGCAAATTCAAAGTCAGCCTCAGCAATTTAGAAAGGCTCCACGCAATTTAGTAAGACCCTGTCTCAAAATAAACAAGATTGGAGATGTGGCTCTGTGGTTAAGCCTCTCTGGACTCAATCTCTAGTACCAAAAAAAAATCTAAGGTTTTTATAAGATCTGTCATTCTGTGATCTTTCTGAGAATACTTTCACTTTTTGGTAGGTAGCATTTGTCAAAATAAACTTTAGGAAGTACCCTCCCAGGAGTGCTATCATGGGATATTGCTGAAGGTGGGATAGAGGTGAAATGTGAATTCTATGAATAAATTAGTTTGGGAAGCCTTAGTTTAAAGTAAATCAATGGGCATATTTTGCTTCAGGATGTTTTAGATGCTTCAGTGTGCTAACACATATTATGAATCTCTTAAACTTTATCATTGTGCATATTATTTGTCAATAGTTTTGACCACAAACTCTCTTTTGAAAAGCACCTTTCAAGACTAGTGTGCCAGGAACCTACTTTGAGAAATGTTGCTGCAGTGGCTGCTAGGTCCTTGTCCTGAGTTTTAACAGATCAATTTCTATCATTTGGACTGAGTTTTTTTTTTTTTTTTTTTCTCTAAACAAAACTCCACATGTTTGTTGGTCCATTTAGTGCAGAGACTTATGATAGCCATTTCTGGGGCTAAGAGAACTCAGCTCTGGGAAAACTGCACTTTGATGAAAATGAAACAGAAAGAATATTAGTAATTATAGTAATAGTTTTATACATATTATATTTGTTGAGTGAACAAAAATTAATAATAATAACCATGTACTGAGCACCTACTACATGCCAGGCACTTTAAAAAATATATAATGGCTGAGCATGGTGATACACACCTGTAATCCCAGCAACTCAGGAGACTGAGACAGAAGGATAACAAGTTCAAGGCCAGCCTCAGCAATTTAGCAAGTTCCTAAGCAATTTAGTGTTAGAAATACTGAGGTGCTGCAATAAATCAAACACAAGCTTGGAAGTGGGTTGGCAAGGCAAAATCATACTTCTTTAGAAGGGTAGGCCCCCAGAGGGAATCCAGGGAGCAAGCACACCTGAGCAGGCAGTCTGCCAATATTTATCCCTAACAAAGCACTGTTCCTTGCTCTGATAGGAAGAGTTGAGGTGTAGAAATCTCTGTGATTAGCTAATCTAAACTTGGGGCAGCATGGTAAAGGGCTATAGTTGTGATTGGATACCTGTTGGGGAACTTAAAAAATGACTGCATTCTGACCACTCAGTTTCCTAACTAAAGATGGCTCCATTATATACATGAATCTTAAGTTACAGTAAATATATCTGTGTTTCATGACAGTTTAAACTAATAGAAAAGAAAACATAAGGGCTAGAGTTGTAGCTCAGTGGTAGAGCGCTTGCCTAGCATGTGGAAGGCACTAGGTTTGATTCTCAGCACCACATAAAAAATAAATGACAATAAAGGATCATCAACAACACATGTGTGTGTGTGTGTGTGTGTGTGTGTAAAGAAAACGTGAATTTTTTTTTCCTTCGGCACCAGGAATTGATCTCAGGGGCACTCAACCACTGAACCACATCCCCAGTCCTATTTTATATTTTATTTAGAGACAGGGTCTCACCAAGTTGCTTAGCACCTTACTGTTGCTGAGGTTGGTTTTGAACCTGTGATCTTCCTGCTTCAGACTCCTGGGCCGCTGGGATTACAGGCGTGTGCTACCATGCCCAGTGAAAACATGAATCTTAACATTAGTGAGATCCTGTCTCTAAATAAAAAAAAGCGGGGCAGGGGATATAGCTCAGTGGTAAAGCGCCCCTGGAGATATAGTTCAGTAGTAGAACACTTTCCCAGCATGCCTAAGGCCCTTGGTTTGATCCCTGTCCTCTGGCTTCTTGTCTTGCCAGGTGATCTCTCCCTTTTACATGCACTCCTGCCATGATGCCATCTGTCATGATGTGATGTAACCATATTCACCAGAATATGATGAGACTTCCTGATTTTGGAATTTCAGTTTCCAAAACTATGAGTCAAATAAACCTCTTTTTCCTTATGTATTATCCAGCCTCAGGTGTTCTTTTATGGCAATGGAAAAGAGAGAAATAGATAGCCTAGGCAGAAATAACAAATATACAGATGTTTCTGTTTATAATTTTCTCACTTTTCATAGGAGTGGATAAGGTAAGGACTATGGATAATTTCTTCACTTTACAGTCCCCTGTAATTCTTTATCTAATGAGTATTATCATATTTTATCACTTTTTTAAGAGAAAAAGAATTATTCATTACCATTAAGCTTGGCCAGTGTTTCCCAGATCATTTATGTTTAGTCACATTTTTTCCCAAGCCTATCTAATTATCAAAATGTTTTCTGCTCTTATACAAATTTATTTTTTTAAACTTAGCCTTGATGTGCTGGTTATACCTGGAACTCTATTTCCATGCTGTGAGGAAGTTGTATGTAGTCTCAACAGAGATATCCCCCAATTTATGATTTATTACTTATGACCAACACTAATTAGGGACTACCTGACTGTTCAGACACTACAGGATAATGCCATGATTTGTTACAGTACAATTTGTACTGTCAGGTGAATAATAACTCTTGATTTAGTTAAGCCTTGTTTTGAATGAAACTCTTAGCATTTCCCTATCAGTGCAGTTGGTGGCTACTCTCCCCAGCAGCCACCAGAGGTGTGGACAAAAGGGAATCCACTGCGAGAGTCCCTTCTGGGTAACCTCATCTTGTATTTCAGGTCTGACTTCCAGTACACAATCACAGTGTGAAAATTTAAGAGTTTTTCATACTTAACAGATGGTGGTGCGGTGGGGGGCAACCATACCTGGCGGCCTCCCATCCTCCCAACAAAGAAGAAGGACAGAATCCAGTGCATTTTCCAAAGAGGCTTCCTGTGGGGAGTTTTAACAGATGGGTTCAAAGCAGGCAGACATGAATTCTAGGAGGTCACACATGACAGAAGCAGCCACAGGCACGTTTGCACAGGCTATGTGGGGCCTGAAGGTCATCAGAGCCAGTCAAGTAGGTTGGATCTAGATGTACCATTGGGAAGTGGTCACCAGGGAGCAGTTGTCTGAGGCAGATATCTGAAAGGAACACTCTGGAACTGGGGCAAGGGAAACAACTGGAGATGTGCCAAGGGTCACTGAGCCCTGGTTCTGGTATGAGAAAGTCCCACATAAATTTAAACTGTTGAGGCAGTTTATGATTTTTATGTCAAGGAAACATGAAATTATAAGCATTCAACATATGTATTAATAACTAATGTAACTGAATTTTACTGTCAGGAGTTACAGGGAGAAAAGAAAACCCAGTCCTGATATATATATATATATATACACACACACACATACACACACACATACACACACACACACACACACACACACATATATATATGTTTTTTTTTTATGGAGGTGTAACAACTCTGTGGTAAAGTATATAAGGCCCAGAATACAGCTGGATGAATTTTATTTATCTATTTATTTTGGTATCAGAGATTGAACCCAGAGGCACTCAAATACTGAGTCACATCCCCAGCCATTTTTATATTTTATTTAGAGACAGGGTCTTGCTGAGTTTCTTAGGGCCTTGCTAATTTGCTGAGGCTGGCTTTGAACTCATGATCCTCCTGCCTCTGCCTCCCAAGCCTCTGTGATTATAGACATGCGCCACCGTGCCCAGCTGTCAAACTTAGCTTGGGAGTCAGGAGCCCTCCGTCTGTCCTGGCTCTGCTGTCAAGTCTCCATGAGACTTTGAGCAGAGCAGGACTCCCTATGTGGATTTCAGTTTCCATAACTATACAGTGAGAGCGTTAAACTAGATTGTTATGTCACTGAATGTACTATGTGCATGCCAGATGATTCATGGGAGAATCATGGAGAACATGGAAGAACATTTTTTATTTTCGTAGGTATGCATTTTTGAAACATTCATGAACTATAATCCGGGAAAATGCATGAATCTTAATTGAACAGCCTAATAGGTCTTCACCTATTTATGTAAATCATTCCAGTTCTCAAACAAGCACATGTATGTAGCTCTCCCAAAGTCACCAGGATTCTGATGGCTAACAACATAAATGAGTTTTGTCTATTTTTGAATGTCACGTAATTCAGGCACAATCTACTCTTCATCTGTGCCTGGCTTTTTTTTTTTCTTTCAAAATTGTGTCAGTGAAAATTATCTATGTTGTTATATGTGGCGGTAGTTCATTCATTTGCATTGCCAAATAGTATTCCCTTATAGGAATACACCACAATTTACTTATCCATTCTGTGGACACTTAGTTTGTTTCCAGTTTGGGGCTGTTGTGAACAATACTGCTATTACTGCAAATGTCCTTTGGTGGACGTATACACTCATCCCTCTTGGGTACATATGTAGGAGTAGGATTACTGAGTGAAGAGTGGAGATGTGTTTTAGGGGAGGACAATAAAGCTGGTACAGAACTTTTTCATATCCATCTAGCAGTTTCTGGCTAAAAAGGGAGTTTTTAGTGTCCTGGCAAACAAAAGCCTAGAAGGAGAGTTAGAGGGCACACTTTTAGACACAAAACTTCGAAGAAGAGAGAGCACAGGCTGTGTAAAATGCAGAAACCAAAAACTGTGTTATGGGGGCTGGGGTTGTGGCTCAGCGGTAGAGAGTTCGTCTAGCATGTGCGAGGCACTGGGTTCAATCCTCAGCACCACATAAAAATAAATAAAATAAAGGCATTGTGTCCAACTACAACTAAAAATATTTAAAACAAAAGAACAAACAAAAAACTGTGTTATGTGTATAGTTGTGGGGTGGGGAGGAGGGTGCAGAAAGGGAATACTGTAATCAGAATGATCTTGCAAGGTGGAAATGGAGGCTGAGTCTCCGTTTTCCACTTATGCAAATATAGGAGAGAGAAGGAAGTGTATCTGTGGATGTGTTGGTGGATAGAATGGCCTAATATGACTAGAAAGACAAGCTGATCTGACTTAGGGCTGACTTAGGGCTTCAGACCTAGCAGCTCGTTTTGTCTAGAATAAGGCAGCATTGATCGATCCACCTCATTTTGCATCAGCAGCTGGGAGCTCTGCTCTATTTAGGAATACCTGCCATGAAGACAAGACTGCTTTATGGGGCAGTGGCCAGTGTGGTGAAGGCCTCAAATCCCTGCCACAGAGATGGGAAATTGTCCTGGGAAAGAGAAATCTGAGAAGTATGACAGCTCTTTAGGGCCATCTGAAGGGATGCAGTGTGGAAGAGGACTGGCTTGTAGCATCTGACTTCAGAAGGCAGACACTAGCAGAGAACAGACACTAGCAGAGAAACTGTTCAGCTTAGTATTAGGAAGAATGTTTCACCAAGTTATCTACAGTCAGAATGAGTTGCCTGGCTATGACTCTGGAAGTTACGTTGCTTTGGTTATAAGCAATAGAAACTGACTGGTCAATCTAAGAAAAACAAAAGTTTGTTAGAAAGAAGTGGGAAAGTCACATGGTTTTAAAAAAATGACTGAAGAACAAGGTATGGCCAAGTGCTGTGGTGCATACCTGTAATCCCAGAAACTCAGGAAGCTGAGGCAGAAACATCACAAGTTCAAGTCCAGCCTCAACAGGTTAGCGAGGCTCTCGGCAACTTAATGAGACCCTGTCTCAAAATAAAATAAAAATATAAAAATGGCTGGGGATATATTAGGTCAGAGGTAAAGCACCCCTGATTTCAATCTCTGGTATCAGAGAGAAAGAGAGAAAAGGGAGTGGAGGGGGGGAGAGAAAGAGAGAGAGAAGAAGAAGAAGGGGGTGGAGAGGAGGAGGAGGAAGAAGGGAGGGAGGCAGGCATGAAGAGGCATCCTCGGTTGTTATTCAGTATGGTAAAGTCCAGAACAGAAGTAGTTCCAAAGACTGAACTTTGTCTCATGTCTGTCCCTTGGCAGAAAGGTCAAGACGCCTTGATGGTAGGCCCAAGGGTATCCCCCAAGACAAATAAACAGTTAATAGTGGGAGGGCCAAACCACCAGTGTCCCCTACCATGTCTCTTTTCTCTGCCACTCAGGAGATCAAATAGCATTGTGGGTTTTTTGGTTTTGCTTTTTTATTTTAAGAGACCAGGTCTCACTCTGTTGCCTAGGCTGGCCCTGAACTCCAGGCTTCAGCCATCTTCTGTCTCATCCTCCCAAGTAGCTGGGACTACAGGCATTCCAGCGCCCCAGCTGGAGAAGCATTATGATAGTAACAGTCTTCAATGTATTCTAATTTGTCTTCACAAGTGAAAAACGCGCCCATCTGGTTGCTTAGTGTTTACTAGTAGCACATGTGACAGTCACGACTGAGTGATGAAATGCCAAATGGTGTGAGAACAGGCTTCTCCTAGGCGACAGACAAGCTGATGGACTTGTGCATTCAACAAACAGGTATCGGATGCCTACTATGTGTCGAGCCCTGTGCTAGACACCAAGACTCATTAAGCCAGTGCAAAAATGGAAAGGTTAAATATTTGCGGGTGTAGACGCAAAGGGCATGTGCATTGCATCTGGGTTGCAGTGGGTGGGACCGGCCAGGGAGGGATTCATTTCAGGCCAAGGCCCGCCCTAGCCCTAGCCGCGAGTCATCTGGCACTCCCGCTGTCCAATCCCTACCACCCCATCCCACAAGGTTCCACCCTGGGTCCCCAATGCCTGGGTTGTTTGCAGTCCAGTGGCAGGTGGCACCCCCATGGTAAGGACATTTCTGTTCGGGGGCCAGCAGCTGTCACCTGAGAAAGATTAAGATTCTCCCAACCAGGCGACAAGGCCTGTTGTGCCCCAGACAGGCACAGCTCAGATTCCCTCCCTGAGGCAATTAACCCAGGAAAAAATGTGACAAATCTCCCGGGGCATCCACCCTCCAGTCCAATGCCCGCTTGCTCTGGCTTTTCCTAGACTGGAGCGGAATCTGGAAGAATTTCTGAGAATGGAACCTGGTGGGGGCATCTCCCCTTTTTTTTCCTGGGGACAGGAGGGAGAATTTAAGATGGGCCCAAGCGGGGGACGACCCGGGGCCCCCAGTCCCTGCCACCCCTGCCCCGGCTAAAAGCAAAAAGCTAAGGTCACTGCAGAAAGCGGGCACCCACAGCAGGGGTGCGCTGGCCACTACACTCCCGAGGTACTGTGCCCTGAAGT
The DNA here is from genome assembly GCF_001458135.2 of Marmota marmota marmota. Taxonomy (NCBI): domain Eukaryota; kingdom Metazoa; phylum Chordata; class Mammalia; order Rodentia; family Sciuridae; genus Marmota; species Marmota marmota. The sequence goes on from NW_026000016.1 coordinate 44,905,961, forward strand.
CACCGCTCCGCGTCCGGGGCGGGGCGGGAGGCTGGGTCCCGCTGATCCCAGGAGACATAGCAGCACGGAGACACTAATCCGTTGTTTTTACACATAATCACTTCACACGCGAAGATCACCTACCTCAGATTGCTCTCATAGCTGAAGGGATCTGTCAGTTTTAAAGGCTTTCAGCTCACGTTCTCCAGGTCGATCAGGACAGAGCCTCCCAGGGCGGGACCAGCGGCCTCTCAGAGCCTCTCAGGTTCTAATCTCCCCGTGGCCACTAGCCCTGGATCAGGGCATCTCTTTGGATCTCACCTGTTCACTGGGTTAAACTGAACCCTATGCATCTCTCTTGAAAGAGAAAAGAGACTTCAAAGTGTGTTTGGAAAGTTAAAGCCTGCCAGGAGTGGAGGGGTCTCTTTGGGCTAGGAATCTCACACCCCTCTCTGGCATGTGAGTTTGCTCACCAAGGGATGCTGATTTCATTTAAAAAATGTTTTTAATTGACTAGAAGGAAACCAACCTAATTGCTTATGAGCTGGGGAAGGACCACATGGAAGGGCTGCTTATTGGCAGGGATTCCCTCAGGAAATGAAGGAGTGGGAAGGCCTGAGGCCTAGGGGCGACTTCTGTAAAAATTCCTGTGATCAGAACCATCAAATTTGATGATTAGAGAAGGAGATTGGGACTCATTTTGAGCCAACCCCTCATTTCACAGATAAGGAAACAGGCCCACACAGGGGAAAGTGACCTGCCCAAAGGTATGTTGCTATTGGCCAGAGGCGGCTCTGGAATTTCTTTGAAGCATATTGAACCCAGTTTCCCTGACCTGGACCTCAATCCTGGCTCCCCAAAGCCTCACCCCACATGAAAACAGGTTTAGGGATTCTTGTTTTTCCCCCAGAGAGTTAATGGGATTGTTTCCTGCTTCTAGTGAAGGCACTCTCTGAGATCATTTCTCTTAAGTTGGAGGAGCCAGGGGTTTCAGGGGTTAAAGAGTATTTCACTGGTGTGGGATTTAGCAGAGGTGAGATTTTCATGAGCACTGTGTACTCTATCGGTTTACAACATGCTGTTAATAGAGGCCATTAATCACAGCCAACTGCAGCTGGCTCAGCCTGGTTGGACAAGGACAGCCCGCCATCTTTGGGACGAGTACTGAAGGAAGAGCCTCCTACAATTACCTCTGACGCCTGAAAATCTGTCCCAGGAGAGAAGAAACATGATGACACTGGCACATATATAGCTGGTGTCTCATTCACTCCTGCCCAGTCCACCCCTAATGTCCCAACCTGAGTAAAATGCCCAACACGGCACCGAGTACATATTAGGTGATTAATGAATACTTGAAAAGAGACTAGATTTTGGAAGGCTTTTCCCCCAGACATCAGCAAAGAGGGAGGGAGAGGTTTTGACTGCCAGCTGCTGGGAAGAAACCCAATGGGACCAGTACCCCAACAAAGTAGAATCTGCAACTGGGCACTCAGAGGCAGATCTTTGCTTGCAGTGGGGCAGTGGTGTAGGGGCAGCGGCCAGGTCAGTGGGTTCAAGATGTCAGCTTCATGTCTGAGAACTTGCTTCTCTTTCTTTGATATCTGATGGACCCACACTCTCTCAGTCTTGGCTATCCATAATACCTCCAACTTCAGACCCCTGGTTCTCTTGGATCTGTTATGGTCAAGACCATATGGTCAAGATTCGGGTGGACTAACTAGGCTGATAGGCTTCCAGCAAAATCCTAGACAGCCTATTGCTAAGGAGATTGAAGTCCAGCCACCATGTCTCAGAATATCCCACCCAACATAGTATTGTACTCTCCAGCCAAACGCGGACCATCTGGACCCAATATGCTGTTAGATACCAGAGGAATTATCTGTTGTCCTTAGTCGTCTCCTTATTTTAATCTTGAGCTTAGAGCAAGAGAAAATGAATATAAATTAGGAGGAAAGGTTTAATCACTTGGATGAGTTTAGCAGCCATAATATATGTGGAACTTACCATCTATCAGCCTCTTTGACATATTATTCAAATATTATCTCATTTAGGACTCACAACAACACTATGAAGCAAATATTCTTTTATCCCCATTTTATAAGTATGGAAACAGAAGTGCAGACAGGTTAAGTTCTTTGACTAAAGTCATAAAGCAAGGAAGTGTCAGATCTGTGTTTGCAACTCAGGTCATCTGGTTCCAGTCCATGCTCTAAGCCACCCAGAAAGGATGGGCCTGGGAAGAACTTTTTAATAGTATGGTGTCAGTCTCAGGCTCCCATGCAAAGATCCCCCTCCCTCCAACCAGGTGTGTGCAGCCTTCCTGGAGAAGGGGTGATGCAGTGGACCTTTGGAGGCCCTTATAGTTGACAATCCGCCAATTCCCCTGGAGGATTCCCTGCTCTCAGACTTTATTCACTTGCTTCTCTTTCTGCACCATCCAACAGGCTGTTCTGAGCTGCTTGGTTGAGTTCAGCTGTTGCTGAGGAACAAGTAATGTACAAACCCTGAAGGATTACGGTGCTGATGAGGCAGCCATCAGAAAATATCATTTGACAGGGCCTCTCTCTTTCACAAGTCACAAGTCACGGGGCTGAGCATGGAGCCCTCTTCTTGTCCTCTAGCAGCCCTGGCCTCTCACAGCCCAGCCCTTCTTATTTCCACCTGAGCCTTCTCCCACAGCTGCTTTGGTTTCATAATATTTGTTAGACCTTCAAAGCCACCCCTCCCTGGTCCCATGTCAGACACTTATATAGAGACCCGGGAATAAGGAGTCAGCTTCCTTTGCTCTGCAAGGTGCCCCTTGGAGTGCCCACCTGGCAGCTCTTTCTACACAGCTCCACAGGAGGTGTTCTTTGTGTTGCTTGTCCAAAATATCTCAGAGAGGACAATTCATGAAGCCAGTGAGTTTCTGGGGGCAGGTTTTCAGGAATTAATTGGGGCTCTCATGAGAATTCAAAGTACACAGTTTAACTGGCCTGGCGTTCTGCAGATTTCTCCTGTGCATGCCCAGATGGTGAATGCTGTACACGGACCACACTCATTTATGCTGTTGTAACACAAAAGATGCCATCCATGAAACATAAATGAATGGCTGTGGCTATTTCCAATAAAACTTTATTTATGAAAAAAGACTGTGGAACAGATTTGGCCTATGGGCCACAGTTTGCTAGGCCCTGAGAGAAGCTGGTTTAGGGCTGGGGCCTGGGTGGGAACCCTATCAGGCACAGCTGTGTAGCAGGTTCTGTGTAATACCCCAGATGACTGAGGTGCACCCTGACCTGCACAGACAGGGGACACTGACCTGACCCATCCCAGTTCAAGTCGTTAGTGGACAGAGGCCTCTGGGAAGCACTGGGTAAGGGTGAAGACTGCTGTTGTGGAATGGGGTTGTGGGTGCTGCCTCAAGAGTGAGGAGCCCTCGGGTTTTTCAATGTTGCGTTCAGTCCTCCTCTCCACTCAGACAGCTACATTGCTAGGGAGGGAGCTCTACACAAAGTTTATCGTGGACAAACACCTTCTCTTTGGCTGCTGGGCCATATCAGCTCTCTGTACTCTTTCTGGCAGAGGCAGAGGCAGGAAGGAACCCCAAAGCAAATTCCCACTAGATTGTGTGTTTATTGGATGCTTTTTTGGTCTGGTGCTGATGTTCAGCCGCATCTGGGAAGTCCTAGCCTGGGAGTGGGGAGACCCCCAGGAATCATCTCAGATGTTATAGACCTACCTCATTACCTCGGGGACACCCCTCTCTCTTCTACCCCTAAGCCTTGCTTATGCTGTTCCTTCTGCCTCTTCCTTCATCTTCTTAGCTGAATTCTCCTCATCCTGCCAACTCCTCCAGGAAGCCTCCTAACATTTCTACCCTCCCCATAGTCTTAGCTAATGTCACCATGGGCTCCTATTATGTCCTAATAGTCCTCAACCATAGCCCTTGTTTTGCTTTGTTGTAACACTTATTTGGATTATACCTCTGCAAAAATGTAAGTTAGATTGAAAACTCCATGAGGAAAAGGACCCCAGTAACTCACACAAGATTTGGCACACAGAAGTTTCTCAATAAATGGTTATTAAAAGAAGAATTCATCCCATTTACGTCACCAGGCAGAACATTCCTTAACTATTGCAGAAATGAATGTGTCCATCGTGTTCCCTATAAACTTCCCAAGATGTCTGAGGAACAAAGGCCTTTCCCTGTGGTTTTATATACAATTTTTCCCTTTAAGCTTTAGATTCTGTTCATTGAAGTACAAACATACATGTATCATGGGTCCCTAGAGGTGTCTGAATGGAGGCCAAGTTCTTGTCTTAGTGGACTTCATTTAGGGAGGAAAGTGGTAAGAGGAACGTTTTCCTGGACTCCTTCTGGAAGGGAGACTGACTATCCCCCTCTGTGTTTGGGTACCATATTATTTCTCTGTGACTTAGTTTCCCCCTTTAAAAACAGGAAGGTACAGTGTGTGTGGTATGTGTGGGGTGTGTGTGAATGGAACCTCCGTAGAGTGAACATTTCCCTCTGGAGTCTGAGCAGGTTTTCTCTGGAAAGGAGAGTTTTCTAGCTCTTTGGTGTTCTTTGGAAAACTCCAATTGTAGTTGGGATTAGAATTTCCACACCATGGCAATTTACCTGCACCCCTGCCTGCCACCAGCTCGGGGAACATGGGTCAAGCTCAAGCTTGTGGCCTAGAGATCCTGATAACACCCCTCAGATTCAGCAACTGTATCCCAAAGAGCAAGAAAAACCTTCCAGACACCTCACTGACCTTCCTAATTTCCCCAGAAAGGAAAGGAGGAACAGAGATGGGTCCTGTAGAGCCAGGGACATTGAAGTACAAGTTGAAGTTACCACTGAGAATTTGAATTTGGGCAGCAGTCACCTGTGCTGATCTCTGTTCGCCCTTTTCTTTGGGGCCTGCTGTAAATGGCCAGTTACAGCCCGTGGATGGTACCGGGTCTGTTACTGAGGAGCTGTTGCCTCTTGACTTCAGGTTTTGTGCCATTGATGGAAAAACCCTTGAGGTATTCTTGGGAGGCAACTGGAATGAGCCTGCCTGGCAGGCTGGGGGCGGTGCTAGTAAGGAGCAAAGCAGTTCCTAGTCCCGAGTACAGTATGTTTATGGGGTAGTAAAAGCAGATTGCAAACAAATATATCATTGTCTTTCTATTCTTGCCTCTGTGCCTGTGACCTGTTGCCTCCTTGGGTGGTCCTTGGGACAGGGATTTATTCACCCTAGTTCCCTTTGACTTCAGATTCCCCGCCTAGGAGGTCTGCCTGATAGTTCTAGCTAGGTTCTTCTCCCTTCTTTCCTCACCAGAGAGTATCCCTGGTAGAAAAGCTGACAAAGCAACTAACAGACCGGGCAGCTCATTCATTGCTAGGGTAAGAAGTGCTAAATCTTCTCCAACCTGTCAAGGGCAACTGCTTGTAGGTCATTCAGTAGGGCAGGTCCCTCTCAAGTTCTGAGACTGGCGTTGCTGGGCGAGGAGCTTAACCCCAGCACCTGCAGTTCTGAGCAGCCACTCTCTTACCCCCCTGCCCACCCCCTCCATTCCTTGCACAGCTATTTGATAATCATGTGATGTGCTTAGTGTGTCCCCATCTCTGTCCTTAAAGTTCCTGTCTCCTGGCAAAACACTCTGGGCTGAGTAATTCCTGGACAGAATCCAGGCTGAGGTGCTCTAGGGATAGCAGAGGATGAAGGAGACACTGTCCTCTCCTTGGGGAGCTCATGAATGTTGTGGATGAATTGGGGCAGGGGTGAGGCACACAGGTCCAATCCCTGGCCGTCTTCTGTGCATGTGTGTGATGCGGGAATGGCAGCAGATGGAGGGGAAGGAGGAAGAAGATGCTGGGGCGGGGGGGAGACGAGTCAAGAGATCCTAGCCAGGCAAGGTTTCTGGCAGAGACAGGCTTTCCATAAACTGTCAAGAATGTTGCTTGACAGGAAGAAAGAGATCCAGGTTCAGAGCAGAATAAGTGACTTAAAAACAGGGCTCAGAGGTAGGAAAGGAGGCATTCTGCAGAAGGACTAGAATAAAGTCCTTGTAGGTACGTCAGGCTAGAATACAGATCCAGCATCACCAGATTTTCTCTCTCTAGATAAGACATTTAGGGAGAAGGATGAGATAAGAGAGGCTTCACATTCCAGGGAAGGACTCAAGATCTCAGACTAAATCTTTGAACGGTCAAGGGTCTGGTACCCAGGTATGTATGCATATGCATTTATGCATGCTAGACAGTCAATATGTGGGGTTCGTGTGAATGAGCAGCAGGGAAAGCAAGGCATGTGTGCACCGGTGTGTGAGCAGTGTGTGGGGATGGGGTGAGCTGCAGCGACAGCTGTGGCAGCCCATGAGCATGTGTGAACCCCTACTGAGGACAGGGGTCGCCAGTGGAGATTGCAGTTTGGTGTAAAAAGATCACTGGCTTAAAAATAGGAAAGAATGGCAAGTCTGTAGGAAGAGGGGCAGCCCTGTTCCTCTTCCCTGTGACCCGTGTCTTCTTATTTCTTCAGGCCCAGCAGTGACCCTCTCCCTGGTTCTCCCTGCAGCATATCTGTAGCCCTCCCTTCTCCTCCTCCACCCCTGCTGTCTCACTCATAATCCTCTCCATGCACCCACATCCACTTCTACCCTGTCCTAGAACCTCCAAGCTACAAAAGATACAGGAAGACTGATGTAGATTTTTGACCATTAGTGCCCAGAGAAGAGCACAGACCCCTAGCTCCACAGCTTCCAGGGTTTCTGATGTCAAGTCCACCAACACTGTGCCAGTGAACGATGTCACAGGTGGGTTCATCTCAAGGAAGCAACTGGACCATTAACCATGGTGCTACTCTGTAGAAAAGCCCAGACCCCATTTTCTTCTCCTTTGGTCCCAGCCACATCTCCCTGTGACTTGCTCTCCATCGTTTCTCCCTGTCTTTGACTCTTTGATTCTTTGGGCTTTCTGCTCTGCTTCCATTTCTACTTTCCCACCATTCCCAGAACCCCTCTCTATCTGAGTATGCAACTCTGACCCAGTGTCAGCTCCAGCAAGCTGGAACTTACTTTGGCGTCTGAGAGCTGCTGGGTACCGGGGGTAGGCAAGAGGTCTCAGGCTCAGGGACAGCAGACACAACACATCAAGAAGATACTCAGGTTTATTCCTTCCTTCGCTATGATTGTTGAACTGGGCTGAGTGCAGGAAATTCATCAGTGAATAAGATAAATACACTATTCTTGCTTCATAGAGCTCTCAGTCTAATGGAATAGGTAATACTACAAAAAAAAAATTATCCACTCTCTTTTTTTGTGAGTGTGTGTGTTTGTATATGTGTACCGGGGATTGAACTCAGGGACACTCAACCACTAAGCCACATCCCCAGCCCTATTTTGTATTTTATTTAGAGACAAGATCTCATCGAGTTGCTTAGTGCCTCACTGTTGCTGAGGTTGGCTTTGAAACTGCAATACTCCTGCCTCAGTCTCCCCAGCCGCTGGAATTACAGGTATGTACCATGTGCCGGCTACCACCCATATTTAAAGCAGCACAATTCACAACAGCCAAACTATGGAACCAGCCTAGGTGTCCATCAGTGGATAAATGGATAAAGAGAATGTGGCACACATACACAATGAAGTGTTATAGAGTCATAAAAAAAAATGAAATTGTGTCATCTGAAGGAAAATGGATGAAACTAGAGATCATTATATGAAGTGAAATAAGACAAGCTCAGAAGTTCAAGGGTCATATGTTTTCTCTCATATGTGGCAGCTGGAGAGGGAAAAGGATAAGAAAGTTGGGGTGGATCTCATGGAAATCAAAGGGAGATCATTAGTGGAAAGGAATCAAGTGGTAGGAAGGAGGGGGAAAGTGCTGGGGAGTGAAACTGGCCAAATTATATTGCTATACTGTGTGCATGTACGCATATGTAACAACAAATCCAATTAATATGTACACTATAAGGCACCAATAAAAATGTGGAAAGAGAAAAAAATAATTACCTAATTATGTAATGATAAACTGTGACATGCCAACAAATCCTGCAAACTCTAATGGCACACACATCTAGAATCCAGTCTTCTCACCATCTCCACTGTGGTCCCTGGTGTCATCCTCTCCCACCTAGATTATTGCAGGGGCTCCTTGTGTGGTCTTCTTCCTTCTACCCATCCTTTCCCCTAGCCCAGAAGCCAGAGTGGTCCTGTAGCAACCTGACTGAGGTCTCGTGACCTGTGCTCAAAACACTGCAATGGTTTTCCAGAGAAAAAGCTGAAGTCAATGCCATAGCCTATGATCCTATGTATCAAGTCCCTTACCTCTCCCTTATAATATCCCTTCACACCCCCTCTGCTCGCAGCCTCACAGTCTCCAGATAGAAAATGTGGAATTTAAACCTGGTTCAGTCTTGTTCCAAAGTCTATGCCCCTTTCACTGATAATATTATCATTCCTTTTCACATAGGAGGCAATAGATGTTCAAGGAGTTTAAGTCACATGGCTAGGAAATGCCACAGCTAAAACTTGAACATAGGTCTGCATAGTTGTAACTCCTGAGGTAGACTCCTTACCACTTCTAGAGGGCCCAAAGGTCCTCTGATATAGATCAAGGAACAGTGTCATTGACAGTTCAAGGCACTTCCAACATACCAAGCCCTCCGTCATTTGCAATTATACTTAGCTTGTAATTTGGGTCCGTTTTAGCCCAAGGTGGTTTCACCTGATCTCAGAAAGTCAGTCAGGAAATGAAATTTTTTTCTTTCTTTAAATTCTCATGCTACCCAGAATGGAAGGGCAGTTTTATATCCGCACGTTTTTGTGGCATGGCTCCAGGAGATCTGCTCCCAGACTCCTGCAGAGAAGGCACCCAGGGTTAGGGTGAAGAGAAGCCAGTGAGAGCCTTCATCTTATCCTCAGGGAAGCATCATGAGGGGACAGAAGAAAGGCCATCAGGGCAGATTATTCTGGGAGAGAACCATCAGGCTCAGGGCACCATGCCCCACCCTCATGTATCCCATTACACCCGTGCATTGAGAAGAAACAGAGAAGGGGGTCCCAGAGAATCTTCTCTCACATGGAGATGAACACCAGAGTTACTAACTCTAAGAGGGACACGAGGCTGGAAAATGAATGGACCTCAGGTCTTCAGGTTCTCAATGTCATGTAGTCTGGTGCACTGTCAAGTGGTTCCTGATTGAGTTCCTCTCGGGGGGGGGGGTCACCAATCAGGTCACCAGACAGCAAAGCCCTTTTTCACCATGGGCATTAATGAGATCCAGCCGGCTCCTGTCAATCTCTCAGGAGCAAGCATCTAATGACCTAGGCTGACAGGTGGGTCCCCTGGGACATGCTCTGAGTTAGATCAGGGACTGCCTGGGGCACTTTCCAGAATTAACTGCAGGAAGGTGGGAAGCATAGGAGTTTTAGGAAAAAGGAAACAAGGACCAAGGAAGAGAGGAAGGAGCACCCTGTGGATTCCTGAAATCACTCACTATTGCAGGCTGGGAATTTGGACAGGATAGTGCCAAACAGTGTCATAGAGCTAAACAAACCAAAGGGTTTGTCACTGGTCCCGATAACTTGCACTGATAATATTCTTCCAGTGGTGGAATTTTCAATCTTTTTGTTTTTAAGCACTCACTCTCTTTTTGTTAATTTTTTTGGGGGTACTGTGGATTGAACCCAGAAGTGCTCTACTACTGAGTCACATTCCCAGCCCTTTTTATCTTTTATTTTGAGACAGGGTCTCGCTAAGTTGTCCAGGCGACCTTGAACTTGAGATCCTCCTGCCTCAACCAACAAAATTGATGGGTTTAAAGGTGCACATCACAGCACCTGGCTCTTTTCTTTTTCTTTGATCTTTTCTGGTTCCGTAGGAGAAAGTTCTCTAAGGGACCTGAACCAGGTCGCAGGTGAGCAGGCCTGGATTTCATGTGTTTTATAAATGGCAACTGGACAGGTTTGGAGAGAAGAGAGTTGTCTTCCCGGCTCCATTCCCAGCTCTGCCCCTGCATCAGTCAGGGCAGCTGTTGCCCACATTCACATCCTCTCTGTTGTCTTAAGTTCCCTCTCTTGCAGAAAACAGATAAGAATCTCACCCCACAGGGTGATTATCACACCTGTAAGAGGCCAGGGAGGCAGCAGCCTCTCAGCCAGGACACTTAGTTCCTGACCTGGCAAAAATCTTCATGTCCATCTGACCTTGCTGTCATTCACTGGACTCTGACAATGGCACACACTTTCCAGAATGTTAAATTTAAGTTTTGGAAAAGAAACTCAAAATGTATTTGGGCCCATGTTTGAGAAATTAAATAATCAATTACAGTAAAGACATTTGGGGAGGGGGGTCAAAGGAAAGCTGTGAACTTAAAACAATAAGACACATGGGGTCCTTTCTAACAATTTGGCTTCCAGGTTGTGTAATTCTCAGTGAGTCCTATTCCCACCCCAAATCTCCTTGGTCCCTTTTGTGAGGACCCCCTCCCTAACCAGTCTTGTGGTTTCATTGTGCAGAGCCATGATAGGCATCTTCTCCACTGTCTTCTAGACATTATAGTTACATACGAGTGTCCACATGTCTCTAGCCATACAATCAAGTAGTGGTGGAGAAACTGTCTTTGTCCCTGCCCCAAATAGTAGTCAGGTAACCCGTGTGCAGCAGGTTCTCTCAGACCCTATTGTTTCAAAAGATAAACGCCAAGTACTATTCTCAACCCAGTGAGCAAGATGTAATTCCTATCTCATGAGCTTGCATATTTAAGTGGAGGGAGAGCCAATCAACAAACACATCCCTGAGATAGATAAGATCATTTTAGTGACCGTAAGACAATTTCAATGACAAGAAGCACAGTTACTAGGTAACTGGATAGTCTAAGGTCACATCTAACCAACATGAAAAGGAGTCATCTAGGCAGAGGCAACTGGAGCACAAATTCCTCCCTATAAACCATGTGGAAATGGTATAATGAAAGGAGATGATTACAGGAGATAATAATACCAGGTAACTCGCATGCACTGTCAATTTGGGGGTGGGAATAGGACTCACTGGAATTACACAACCTGGAAGCCAAATTGTTAGAAAAGGCCCTGTGGGCTCTTGTTGTTTTAAGTTCACAGTTTTTCTTTGACCACCCGCCTCCCCACATGTCTTTACCATAATTGATTATTTAATTTCAATCATTTACTTTCTCAAACATGATGCCAAATAAATTTTGAGTTTCTTTTCCAAAAATTAAACTTGACCCACTGCCAGTTTTTAATACATGCTCGTTCCCATCTCTCTGTGCTATAGAGTGGCTGTCGGAGCTAACCACAGCAGTAAGGGACACTGTTTACTGGACACCTGACAGTGGAGATCATGTCTCCCCAGTCAGCCAGCAGCTCCCTGAAGGCTCTCTGCTTCTGATACCACACATGCAAGGCAGGGGCTGTGTCCCCCATCAGAGGAGGAGCCTCCTGAGGCTAGGCACTGTCTCCTCCCCAGCCCTCAGAGGTCCTGACTTTGGAATTTTAGGCAGAGGATTTTCCTCCCAGGGCTGAGGCTTCCCAAGGACCTAAGGGGTCCAGTAAGCCCCAGCCAGCTCCCTGCTCAGCCCTCAGCCTGGCTCCTGTCTGTGGTGGCCTGCAGTGACTGCGTGTTCCAGGGCTACACCACTGGTCAGGGATGGGATTTCAGCCTGATCTTTACCACCAGCTGCATGTGGCTAGGCTTCTGGGAATTTGGAAAGTTGGTGCCAGGGGGAGGCTAGCTGATCCCAGGGAAGGAGCCATGCTGGAGGCAGGGGATTGTCACAGGGTCTCATTCCCAGGATCCTGTTTTCAGTGGGCCAGAGGAGTGAAATTTCCCAGGGACAAGTCATGTCCTATTTAGGCCTCAATTTCTACCTCAAGTGGATCTGTCCATAGCATCGAGCTTTCCCTGGGTTCACATTCAGGTTTATACACAGAGGTTGCTAGCACCTGCCCCTCCTTTAGGAGCCCCCAGTCTGCTGTGGGAGACACAGCCCCTGCTCTTGGGTGTGCTAGTCTGATGGAAGAAGACGGAGTCCTGCTTCGGATTATTTTTCTGCTCCAATTTAATCAATATACAATACCTCAGGGCTGTTTCTAAAACACACATATTATTTCTCTGCCTGAAAACCTCCCACAGTTCCACATCGACTCCAAAACAAATATGGAACTGCACAGCAAGGTACAAAAGACACTTTATAACCTTCCCGGTGTGAGGCCCACGGGGTGGGTGGGCCTGTTGATGAAGAGCTGTTTCCTGCCTTGTCAAGGAATTTGACCTCCTTGAGGCTCCTTTATGAGAATCTGTGTGTTTGGCCAGGACTCTGTGCTTAAAGGGAACTCCCTCTCGCAGAGTCAGGGGAGGGAAAGGGTAGGTACAGCTTCTGACCATCTCCTCACCTTGGGGACTGTGGGCTCCGGAGAAGCTGCCTTGAGATGAAGATGCACTCTAAGAGTCCTGTTCCAGGGTGTCAGAGCCCCAGAGAGGTGTAAGGGAAGGAGAGGCACATTCTGGCACTAGGACAAATCCCAGGATGTGGAGGAAGATGAAGCATGTCTCCGGGACAGGTTGCTGTCACTGAGGTGAATTAATGCTGTCAGATGAAAATGCCACTTAGTCTGGGGATGATAGGAGGGCAAGGGAAGTTAGCTTTGTAGACCGGAGAGAGAATGAAGTCTGGGGCAGAGGCCAGGTTGCTGAGTGGAAGAGAACTAGGCAAGGAGGTCAGGCGGGAGGGCGCTGGTCGGTGGAAAGGCTTTGTGTGCCGTGAAGGTTTAGGTTTACTGTGTGCAGGCTCCTTGCATGAGCCAGACAGGGGCCTCTTGACCCTGGAGGAAAAGATTTCACTCCAAACCCAGCCAGAGGGAGCCGATTTCTAACCTGAGTCTGAGTGAGGCTGGTCTGCTGGGGCTTCTAGGGACCAGTTCGTGGACTCAGGGTTCCTGGTTCTCCCACCCCAGTCTGCCTGCGGTGCCCTTTTAGTCCTCCTGGGTCCTCCAAACTGCCTCACTTCTACATATTCAGCATCCCCAGCTTCTCCTGGAGTTTCTCCACCTGAGAAACTTGGAGTGCTTGGAGTCACTCGGGCCCTGACTCAGTTGAAGGCTGGGTGAGGATTCCAGAAGACTGTCTAGGTGGTTTCTCCAGCTCCCTCCCCATCTCCTGCCAGAAGAAATCTCTTGCTGCTGTGCTGCCAGGAGAGATGGCAGCAGCATGGTTGCCAGGGTATGCAGCATGACTGCCACGAGGCCAAGGTGGGCTCCACGCCCAACCTCATCATAGCGCTCAGGAGAGATGGGCGGGAGGACGTCTTCTTCCCAAGTGGCTTGCTTCCTTCTTGTTCTGGCCATAAGAGGGGAGAGACCCCCTCCTCAGAACCCCTGGAGACCCTCTGCCCTCCTGGCTTCTGTCTAAGGTGTAAACAACCCAGGGGTGGAAAGGGCATGCTCCTTAAAGGGCTCTAACATCATGTCCCAGTGAATGATCCACAGCATCACTGAAAATCCACTGATGGGAATGGGTGAAGGGGACAAGTGGCTTAGACATTTATGAATAATGTTCCTTCTCATGCCATGCCACTGGCAGACACCGGGAATTAACCACCATATAAATCCTGTCACCATCTACAAATGCCTGATGACTACAGGGCATTTTGTCCCTATGAACTAAAGTGTTGAGTGGTTCAATGTAAATATTTAAAATAAAGTATCCCATGTTTCATCTCTCATTCTCAAAATTGCAAGTGGTCAGGTCCCTTTCAACTTCTGATAAATCCTAACACATCTTTTGACAATAAGGTTTATGACCAAAATAATGCAGCCACGAAGGTTGCAAAATGGTAGTCCTTTTCTATTTTATTTTTAAGATTCTGAATATCTGGGCCATGAGACACAAGCGTAGTAGAATCAGACTGCCTGCCACTTCCTGCTCCATCATTTACCAGCTGGGTCACAGCAGGGGTGGTACCCATCGCTCTTAGCCTCTGCTTCCTTCTCTGCAAAACGGAGACAACATGTTTCTACTTCACAGGTGTTATGTGGGCTGAATGAGGTCACCCATGCAAAGACTGTCACACAGTAGCTGGAGTCCTAGTTAAGTGCTGCAATTTGCTGGGATTATGATGATTAGGCAAGTGTGTGTAAAACAACCAACTACACAAAATGTGACCTTGGCAATTAGAGTAGGTTTGAGCCTGGAGTAGACCATTTACCTCCTTACCCCTTCATAGAGACCTCAAGGGAGCAGATTTCTGGAAGGACTTGGCATTCCAGAATGACCTAGAGAGGTGAATCTCCTGCTTACCACATCAGTGGGCCTTCCAGCAGGTCTCTGTTCCTTACCAGCTCCCTGTCCATCTTGGAAAAGGAGGGAGCTACATTAGATCCACAGGATACTAGTCATTAAGAGCAAAGGCTTGGAATGGGACTGTTTTGGTCAACATTTTTCCTGTGCCACACACTAGCTGTGTGACCTTGGGCAAGTTGCAAAAATCTCTCTCAGTTTTCCCTTTTGTAAAGTGAAGCTAGTAATCAATTTTACCTTAAGGATTCACTGAGGGATTAAATGGATTAATAAATATAAAGACTTATAAGAATGTCTTTGGAACAAGAGCTCTATTAAGGTCAAGAACTGTTTTCTTATTTTTTATATTTTATTGTTCTTGTGAGATGATCTCAGAGGTCCTGCTCTGCTCTGGTCACCTGTAAAGATCTATACTGCTTTAATAAATCATGCATATGTGGCCTCAGCCCTCTTCAAACTGAGTTGGGGCATCCTCCCCAGCCTCTCCTTCCTTGGGGTCCAGAGGACCCTTTCTGTAGCCCTGGGGCCAGCTGGCCTGCTGGCCAAGGCCTCTTCAGATTAGAGGATGGACTCCTGACTCAAGTTTCTCTGTGGCTGAAAGCTGGCTTTGCAAGCATGAAATTGCCCTTGGGGTCTCCAAGGTCTTCATTCCTATGAGGCCACATGGGATTCATTACACTGCAGGTGGGGTGAGAAAGATGTGAGCTAATGCTGACTGCGGGCTGGACTGGAGACAGGCAGGCACACTAGCCAGGCAGGCAGCTGGGGTGGCAGATGGGTGGATGGTTCTAGCAGGCAGACCTGAAGGCCGCCCTGACAATGGCGCGGGAGAGGGTGCTGTCAACCCCCACCACCCCTCACCACTCAGTCTTTCTGGGTGAGGCTGCTGTTAGAATAGTCTTATGACCTAACCCAGATGTCTGAAGCCACTTCCAAAGGGCAGCACATGATTTTCTATCTTTCAGGAGAGTCCAGCTCTTTTGGTGGCAGGGTATGTGTATGTGTGTGTTTGCACGTCTCTGGTTAGACCCGCATTTTACCAACCCATTTCCCCAGGCACAAGGAAATACTGTTCCATGGAGAGCTGGAGGAGGGCCATTTTCAAAGGCAATGGTAGCCTGCAAATGAATTCAGACTCTCTCCTTAAACTCCACATTTCTTGCTTTTCAATCTGTGGGACTCAAGAAGTCACAGGATTATAAGATGTTAATGATGGCCAGGATCTGGGAGACCCTCCCATCCACCCCATTCAATGGAGAGCAAGGAGGCCCCAAAGGAAGACTTCAGGGGCCTGAGCCTCTTGCTCCCTATCATAAAATACATTTCCTCTTGTGCAAAAGGGAGAGTTTTAACATATAGTAACCATCTCTCCCCAAAGTCACTGAGCCCTTGCTGTCAGGCTTTGAGGAAAAATGAATAATACAAATCTCCTGCTCTGAGCTCTGTCCAGAACTTGCTTTTTATATCCCAAAGGAAAAGTCTAACAGATGTTACAAGGCTCTGCTCACCTGGAGAGATGACAGAGAAATGTGACCACTGGTTAAACTCTAGGCACCAGGAAAGATCACTGGGAGAGGGTCACAATGCCTCATCTGTTGGCTTGAGGGCTAGCCAGGAAATTCTCAGCAGGGACTGGGCATCACCTTCCACCCCTTTCTCACTGCCAATCACAGTAAGCACCACCAGTGGCTAGGACAGGACCTTCTGAACCAAAGATTCTCACCCTCACGTGGATGCCGGACATCCAGGCATAGCTACATATGATTGGGCATTGCATCTAATAGAGGATAAAGGCAGTGAAAAGTATCTCCCCATCTCTGTTCCTTGGAATCCTAAGATTTCTATCTTATTGCAATGAGAGAGATCCAAGTGTGATATGCAGTGATATCCAAGTGCAGAGATGAGAATCACCCCCAAACTTTGCTCCTCTTAAAACCTGGGAAATAGAGACCAGGCTATAGTGGACTCTCTGACTCATAGGTCTGTTGTTCATTCCCATCCACTCCCTGGGGTCCAAGAGAGGGTCTGAGTTGCTATAGGCCCTCTGTATTTGGCCACACCTGCAGCTTCCCTCTCCCCCATCCCCAAATGCTGCAGCACTGTGGCTTCTGAGATTCCCTGGAGCACAGCGCTTGCCACAAGCAAGAGTACCTCGGGGTAAATGGACTGCCCTCCTGGGAGCCAGACTCCTGCCTCTCATGGCCACCATTCTCCAGTCCCTTCTTCTGCCACCAGAGCAAGCTTTTAAAAATTGCAAATTGAATCCTGTCACCCTTCCTGAGTACACAAACCTCAATAGCCCTTACCAGAGAGATCAAAATGCCTCAACGGTTTCCAAAGCCTACCTATCCAAATTCACTTGGTGCTGCTATCTCCCTGGTTTCCAAGCTTCGGCTCTCTGACTCTCTCGGTCCTTCAGAGCCTCTAGTGCAGTTTGTAATGGGGAACCTAGCATCTGTCTGTCCCACTGAATGGTAAACTTCATGAAGGGAGGGCCCGGGAGTTTGCTTCCCCTTGAGTTCCCAGGGCCAAACCTGAGCCAGGGCCCAACACCACATAGGTGTTCAACACATATTTGTTGAGTAAATACAAGACTGGCCCGACACTCAGAAACACACAGAGGGGAAACACACACACAAATGCACGTCACAAAGAGGTTGAAACTTCCCCTCTCAGATCTCAGGCAGAAGGAGCTCCTGTGGAATTAGCAAGGTACTAAGGAATCTGTGGGAATATCCAGTGACACTCCCCATCCCCGCGTTGGAAACATACACCCACTTCTCTTCTACTTCACCCAAACCCACCTTTTTTTGCAGTGCTGGAGATGGAACCAGATCTCATGCATGCTAGGCAAATGCACTGCTGCCGCCCCACTCCTCCAATCCTCTCACCCACCCCCTTTTTATGGAGACGGTTCTCAGGTCTTATGATGTTGCCCTGGCTAGGCAAATTTGACTGAAGCAGACTCCCTGCCGTAGTCTCCCAAGTAGCTGAGATGACAGGCACCAGCTGGACAGGGACAGTCTCCAGCTGCTCACCTGAATCCTTGACCACATCTTGCTTGTAGGAGCCAATAAACCAGCTTTCTGTCCTTAAGGTAAGAGCAGGTGGCTCTTCCAAAGCAGACCTTATCCCCTCATCTCCTGGGCCTTGCCTACCCTCCTGATGCCCGAGAACATCTACTGCCAGTGAGCCTGTTTCCAATTTTCACTTTTCATCCATGCATCCTTCAACTCATTTATCTCGCCCCAGGGGTGGAACAAGCCTGTAACCCCAGCTATGAAGGAGGCTGAGGCAGAAGAATCGCAAGTTCAAGGGAAGCCTGGGAAATTTAGCAAGACATTTTAAAATAATAATAATAATAATAATAATAATAGTAAAAAAGGACTGGGGATATAGTTCAATTGTAAAGAGGCCCTGGGTTCAATACCAAAAACAAAACAAAACCCATCCATTTGTCCTGCCGGCTTCTGCCCATCCAGCTGGGCAGGCCTCCTCTTCAATTCCTTAAAAACATCCTGGGCAAGCTCACCTTCCCTGGAAGATCTCCTGGCTTTATGGTTCTCAGGTGTCCCCTTTCCCTTCTGCTCTCAGGTGGAGCCTTCAGGATCGCCCCTTCTGCCTATTTGGGACAGCAACTAATTTGCAAAGTTTGTCAACTGTTTGGTTCCACTTTAGGGTGTGATTCTCAAAAGGACAGCAGCTTTTTATATCTGTGTGACTTATGATGTCAAGGGTTCCAAGGGATGAGTTTAGCTGAAAATTTAAGGATTTGGACTGAAGACACCCCTGCTAACAGGGATCAGATAAACCAGGTACCGTGGAGCAAACATGCTCAGGCAATCTGGTTAAGGGCTAAAAGTGCTGCAAAACCAGGAGCTGGATGGGCACATGTCACAGGACCCTTCCATCTCTGACCTCCTCCCAGGCAAGGGTGTTAGCTCCAGGGTCAGGAGTGGGGGGGCCTGGCCCTGCCAAGCCTGGCCAGAGGAGGAGGGAGGCGGGGTGAGTGGGAGGGGCGAGGGAGCCCAGGCGCCTGCAGTGACCTACATCTGCTCCAGCACCGGCTGTCCAGCACCAGAAGGTTCAGAGGCTCTGGTGAGGAGCAGCAGCTGGAAACAGGGAGGAGGGAGTGGACAGAAGGAGGAAGGCCAGTGGTGCACCCAGGTAAGTGGGCCCTGCACATCTGGCTGTTCACCCAGGCCAGGGACAGTAGAGGTGCTGACAGTGGCCTGTGCTCTAACTTTTCTCCTTAGGAAGGGTCAGACAGTGGGCATGAGATCAGCCCCAGCAACATTCTCTGGCTTGTGGATCAAACACTGGGGTGCATACACATTGCCTTCAGTCAACCCCAGGATATTTGGAGGAAAGAATTTCAGTGAGTCCTGACTGGGTGATTCTGCCCTGGCTCTGATTTTCTGGGCACTGCTTGGTTTAGAGTATGAAATGACAGCCAGATTAAAATCTCACTAGCAGTCCAGAATGGGGACCTTGGGGCTGGGACTTGTAACATCTTAATTAATAACATGGTCAAGAAGTTGAGAGAAACTGTCTGGCTCTTCCTAAGTGGAGAAGTTGGAGGTGGCAGGAACCTGGATCTGCAGAACGGAATAGCAGCTGGGGCAGAGGGTGGGAGAGTGTGGGTCCTGGGGACAGGCCAGGGAGACACAGCCTGGGGGACCAGGCTGAGAGCCTTGTTGTTCTGAAGTGAGGGCACAAGTCACTGCTTTTGCTCAAGAGAATTAGGATTTTTCTCAAAAGTGGGATTGAATCATGGAGGGAAGAATTCCTTTCCTTCTCTGTTCCCTCCAACTGAGTCAACATTCCCCTGATCTCCAACCACACAGATGTCTTACCCACGTGTCATTGACCTTATACCTGATCTAACTTATTCCTGAAGAGGACAGTGATCTAGCAGGTGGGGTGGTTTACCCTCAGACCCCTAAGCTCCCCAGGGTCTTGCTTCTCTGATTTTCCACTAAACCTGTAGGCAGGAGACTAAGGGAGGGGGGCCAGCACCTGCATGATAATTCATGTGTGACAAATAGCCAAGTAATCAGCTGATAGATGGTGGTGGTGATGATGAAGATGGTGACTAAGATAGCTGTGTTGAACTCAGACTACTCCAGTGTGGGGGTCATGGGCAGGTGCCAGTGCTCGCACCTCTACAAGACAACTGTCCTGGGGAAAGGGTGGTATAGAGGCCGAGGCACCCCACAGTGAGGCCTGGCCTGCTGGGTCCTCCTCATTGGCGGCTCTCTCCCCGCCCTCCCTCATGATTCCCTTCTGAGCAGCGGCTGTGACGTGACGGCGCCTGTGGTGCCTGTGACCGCTCCAGAACGCACTTGGCGCACCATGGCATTCCAGCACACTGGGGGGCAGCGGCCGGACTGCAGAGGTGAAGCTGAGGCTAGAAGTGCCAGTGGGTGGGCATTTGTGAAAGGGAAATGAGGAATTTGCTGTCATGGGCGATTCTAGATGGATGGCTCTTTGGGCAGGAAATGGAATCTCCAAAATGGAACCGCTTGGCCGTTAGCCAACCACACAGGAGGTGGGCTTGCTGGAGAATTCTTTGAAGACTTCCCCAACTCACTCATGGCTCCATCCCATCCCAGAACCAACCCACCCCTTCTCCTGTGTGGAACACGGCATTGGCCTTAACAGATGGATTCAGTGGAGAGGAAATCAGAGGAATTGTGGTGGTGGAGGTTGGGAGAGGCTGGGAAACACTCGTGATCACCTGACACTATAATTCACTGGCCTCAGAGGGGAGCAGATGGATTTATGGTGATCCCACTGGCTGGGCATAGAAGAAGCTTAAGACTCGCCAAGTCAGGGACACTCCTCGGCAGACCTTGAAGGATTCCAGATTGGTTGAGGGTGGGAGGTAAAGGGCTGCTGGACTCTTAGAAAATCTCAGAATTGGGGGAGGAGCCAGGAGGCTGGAGAATGTCCTGGAGGATTCACATTCCAAAGTCAAGAGAGTAAGGCCATTGCCATTAAACAGATGGAAGAATCTCAGATAAGTGTGATTCCTCA
This sequence comes from Marmota marmota marmota, assembly GCF_001458135.2. Taxonomy (NCBI): domain Eukaryota; kingdom Metazoa; phylum Chordata; class Mammalia; order Rodentia; family Sciuridae; genus Marmota; species Marmota marmota. The sequence continues at coordinate 44,926,266 of NW_026000016.1, forward strand.
GGTTTGGGAAAGTATGTCTCACCCTCTCAGAGGTCATGGGTCTAGACCCCACCACGGTAGGCAGGGTCAGTGTTGTGCTTTCCTTTACCTGGGAAAGGTACTGATTGGGCAGCAATCTGTCCTCCCTGGTGTCTCAGAAGTTAGTTTGCTAGAGACAGAATTGGACAAAACCAAACAGCAGCTGGGCATGGTAGCACATGCCTACAATCCCAGCAATTTGGGTGGCTGAGGCAGGAGGACCACAAGTTCAAAGCCAGCCTCAGCAACTTGTGAGGCCTAAGCAACTTAGAGAGACCCTGTCTCAAAATGAAAGATAAAAAGGCCTGGGGATGTGGCTCAGTGATAAAGTGCCCTGGGTTCAATCTTCACGTTCCAAAAAAGAAAAAGAAAACCAAATGGCATCTAGTTGGGGTTAGACTAACTCTTGGGGGTGGCAGCTTCTCCTAACTTCCTCCCCAGATATGGGTGGATGTACTGATGGTGTGAGATGGGCTGGGGTGAGAACGGCCTGGGCCTCTGATAAGTAATTCATCTTCTACCCTCAGATATCAATTTCTACCCTCAGAAGAGCCTAAAAGGAGCCAGAGCTATGGCAGGTGAGAGAACTTACCTCCCCACCTCCCCTCCCAGCCCCAACCCCTGGTTGGCACCCCTCAGGGCGGAGTCGGGAAGGAAGAGAGGCAGGAGATTTGGGGAAGTCTCCTGTCTCTTTGCTTTTTTCAGTTTTGGCTTGGCTTTGCTTTCCTGAGTGAAGGGTGCAGAGCCTCCCACATGAGCCCTTGCTTCCTAAGAAGGAACTCTTCCTATTCTCCCTTCCCCAGCTTTTCTCTAGTGACATGCTTGGGACCTTCTTAGGGTGCTCCGTGCCACATTCTAGGGGCTGGAGGGCCACCACTGTATTTCCACTAGAAAGTTAAAAAGCACTGGTCACAGGGAGGTGGGCCACACATCTGTGCCCAAGGTGGAAGGGAGAAGGGGCCTTGTTCCTTGTCTGAGAGGTTGGACGTTTCAGTCTACTGAAGGGCACCTGAGAACGGGAAAGGGCAGGCCCATCTCCCCCTCTCCTACGTTCTCCAGGGAAGCTGGTGAAGAAGTCCTCCATCCCCGGGGTGAGCATCCGGCAGCTGGTGGAGGAGATCCCTGAAGGTTGCAGCACACCGGACTTTGAGCGGAAGCCCATCACCTTGGCTCTGCAGGAGGGTGAGGCCCGAGGGCAGCGCCCAGGGGAGGCACGATGCCTGCTCTTCCACCTCTCATCATGCACAGGGGAGAAGACGTGGGTGCCCACTTTCCTGAGCACCCAGTCCCTGTGTCTGTCACCAGGCCATATGTCTCCCTCCTGTACTCGAGGGATGTCTGCCTGCCTGGATTCCCTAGAAGGGACAAACAGTCTTGGGGAGAAGGGAATAAATTGAGGCCATCCTGTGCTGATGGAGAAGCTGCAGCCTCTTTTTCCTCTTCCCCTTCGGCCTTGAAGTCACTGCTGCAGAGAGTCAGTGTCAAAACCCTTCCATCCAACAATTGTCTCCTGACAGCCATGTGCCCACTGGCTCTCAGGCTAGGCTCAGGAAAGCCATGCTAGAAGACCACAGGAGAAAAGTGCCCAGGAAGGTAGTGGAAAGGGCTGGGAGTGGCACTGTCCCCAGCACAGTTCCCTGCCATGGATTTTAGTTCGTGAGATTGTGGCGTGAGAGCGGGTCTTCTGCTCTCTCGCTTCCTTTTCCTCTCTTGGCCACATTCTTTCTACTACACAAAGGATGTTTTGTACAGGCCTACGTCAGGGATGACAGACAGACAACACAAAGGGCACATCCTATCTCGGACAGGTTTTATTTGGTGGGCACGGCACTTGAAGTTTTCGGAATTACTTGCCAGCTTGTAATAATTGCAAGTTAGATGCTTGTTGAAAAAGCTGATCTAGTCCCTCCGTTAGTTATGCTTACAATTGGTTTGCCAGAAATTCTTACCAAGAGCCGCCCAAGGAACAATGGTACCATGCTTAATATTTCTAAATCCAAAACAAGGTCGTGAGAAACTGGGGAGGGCCCTGGGGGCTTCAGTCAAAATGCTTTTCCCCCGAGATGTTCCTGGGGGGAGGCCTAGGGGATGGTTGAGGCTCTCTTGCTTCCCAGGCTCTTTTGCCTGCCATAGAGGTTGGGTCTTTTCTGAGGCTGGGGTCCTGTGTCTTAGGTCTGGCTCCTCTGGGCACCAAACAAACAGCCACTTCTTTCTAATTCTTTTCTGAAACACTCAGAATTTCATCTCCCTCCCAGTCTTGTGGGGGATCCTTACACATCCACTCTCAAACAGGAGCCATTTCCTCCCAGCCCTGCTCGCCTTCCCTTCTCACCATGGACAGTCTAGTTGCCTCTTTCCTTCATGAAGCACAGGCCAGCACTGCTCTGGGTGCCCAGAAATTGCTGCTTTCCACCTGACATCCTGGGTCCTGGGTCACGGGGACCAAGGCCTGGCACCTTTCTTGCAACAGGCAGTTGAAATACGTAGAGTGGGGAGGATGATGTAAATTAAAATCTCCACAAACTCTGCTGTCATTCCACCCCAAATTATCAGTCTCCCTACTGGCCTTTTCCTGCCACAGGGAAAAATGCCATCTTTCGGGCTGTGGTCTGCGGAGAGCCCAAACCCGAGGTGCGTTGGCAGAGCACCAAAGGAGACCTCAGCAACTCTAGCAAGTACCAGATCTCCTCCACCCCTGGCAGCAAGGAGCACGTGCTGCAGGTAAGCACCGCAGTTCTCCTCTGACAAGAGTCTACTCTATATTCCTGTCCCCTATGTGGCTGCAATCCCCAAACAAGTAAAAGATGAATTACTAGTCGAACTGGGTCCATTCAATTCATTCCATGGTTCAAGGCTTCCTGAGCCACAGATATCTCTGCTGACAGCCTAGGCTAAACTGCCTGGGTAAAAAATCTCAGGCCTACCAACTTGGCTTTGGGAAGTTACCTCTTTCCACCTCTGTTTCGTCATCCGTGCAATGGGATAATAATAATACCTACTTTAGGGAGATGTTATGAGGATGAAAGGTTTACATAAAGGTCTAGCCAGAGTCTTGCCTGAAGTGAGTACACAATCTTTGGCTTATGATTTGACTTAAGATTCTTTTACTTTATTATGATAAAGTGCAAAAGTGATGTGCAATTAAGTAGAGGCTAGACTTCAAAATTTGTCCTTTACATTTTGATCTTTTCCTGGGCTAGCAATGTGCAGTACTATAGTCTCGTCCTAGGCAGAGGCACAGAACCACACCTCCCCTACAGCTATGTGACCCCCATTGGGGGTGGACAAATAGCTCATAATGTATGTTGTATTGCAGTCAATGAATTACATGATATATCCAACACTGTATAATAAAATAGTCTAGTGTTAGATGATTTTGCCTGACTATAGGCTAACTTAAGTGTACTTTTAGGTGAGCACATATAAGGTGGTCTAGGCTAAGCTAGGATGCTCCATAGGTTAAGGGTATTGAATGCATTTTCTTTCTTTGGGGGCGGGGATGTGTACTGGGGATTAAACTCAGGGGCACTCAACCACTGAGCCACATCCCCAGCTCTATTTTATATTTTATTTAGAGATAGGGTCTCGCTGAGTTGCTTAGTGCCTTGCTTTTGCTGAGGCTGATTTTGAACTCACAATCCTTCTGCCTCAGCCTACCAAGTGGCTGGGATGACAGGCATGCACCACCAGGTCTGGCTGAATGCATTTTCAATTTGTGATATTTTCAATTTAGAATATGTTTATTGGGATGTAACTTTATGGTAAGTCAAAGAATATCTGTGCTCAATCAACCTTGGTTAGTATTAGTACTATTATAGACACTAACCATGGCACACCTACCATGTGCCAGGCCCTGAGCTAAACATATGATATTGATTAGATGATTTAATCCTGACCATTCACTACTTTTTGAGGTATTATGATCTCTATTTTACAAGTAAAGAAACTGAAGTTTAGAGAGATTAGGTAACTTGCCCAAGGTTCCACAGCTAGTAACATAGAATAGAGATGGTTTTCAGTTCCAGATCCATCTGACCTCCGAAGTGAGTTTTTCTGCTATTTCACTTTTTTTTCTGATGGCAAAGACATCCACCCGCTGAACAGGTTTTTGTTTTGATGTCTATATTTTCTGATAAAGACTGAGCTCCATGAGGACAAAGACTGTGTCCTGTCCATCTTTCTATACCCAACATACTGTCACGTCTAGGCCATGGAGGAAGGGAAGTGATAGTCCTGTTCCCCTGCCCTTGGTTCTCTGCAGATCAACAAGCTGACAGGCGAGGACACGGACCTGTACTGCTGCATAGCAGTGAACATGTATGGAGAGGCCACGTGCTCAGCAAGGCTCACTGTCATTGAAGGTGGGTTTGTCCCCAAAGCCACTCACACACTAAATCTGCATGCAAGTAAAATCTGTACTCTTGGCAGTAGACAGCCTGCTGTGGTTGCTCAGAAGGATTCCCTTTTGGTCCAATGGAACCAGGCCACGACCTGGAATTTGTTTTCTAATCTGGGTCTTCTGCTCGTTCACTTCCTTTTTCTCTCTGGGTCTCAGTTTCTCCACTGTACAAAGGATGTTTTGTTCAGGCCTACATCAGGGGTGACCGGCAACCCAACGAGCAAATCCTATCTCAGACAGGTTTTGTTTGATGTGCATGGTGCTTGAATTTTTTTGAAATCAATTGTTCATTTGTAATAACTGGAAGGTAATTGAGAAAGCTGATCTAGTCTCTTGATTAATCGTGCTTACCATTGGTTGGCCTACAAGTACCAGAAATTCTTATTAAGAACAGCCCAAGAAATAAAGGTCATTACTTCACACAGTTAGAAGTCCTGAGATGGGAGTCCAGGGCTCACTGCACAGTGCAGCTGGAGAGCTGGATTCCTCTGTCTCACTGCTCTCCATCCCTAGCAGGTTGGTTTATCACCTTGTAGTCACAGATGGCTGCTGCAGGTCCACACTTAATCCATGTCCAAGTCAGGAAGAAGGGGGAAGAGGTGGTCCCAGGTACACCTGACTCTCTTATCAAGGAAGCAAAAGGTTTCTCAAGAACTCCTGAGTCTTTTGCTTCCATTTCATTGACCAGAATGGTGTCCTGTAGCCACACTGCTAGTTGCAAAGAAAGCTGGGAAGGCAAGTATTTAGCTTTTCCAGCCTCTCCAATGGAAGCTGGTGAAGAGGCTGATGGATGACTATGGAGCAGTGTCTGACATTTGGCTATGGGGCCCATACCTTGAAATGGCAACTCTCAGACACAAACACCAGCTGTCCCTTTAGATGCCTAGTTTGCTGTTGTTGTCAGTGGTCACTTCACTCATTTATGCCACCTCCTTGACCATGTAGACATGTGAGCGAGCCTTCCCGTTGTGAGGAAGTACTCAGGCAGGCCTTCCCAGGTCAGGCTAAGGTTCTGGGGTGTCAAAGGTCACTCGAGTTGGATCTCCACCTGCTCCATGCCTCGAGCTGGGATGTTTCTATGCTTTAGAGGACAGCAGGGTGGTCAGGGCTCTGGGACTGAGCAGTTTCTTAGGAAGACCATAAATGTCTCTTGCCTTTCTCTGCCTGTCTACACCGACGCCCTCCATTTCTCCCTGGATGGTCCAGTTGGCTTTCGGAAGAACCGGAAAAGGCAAAAGGAACCACAGGAGGGTAGGTGGATTTGGTAGAAATCTTCTTGGAGGTTTTGGGGACAGGCTGCTCCTTGCCCCATGTTCCCTATCTGCTCAAATCCTCACGCACACCTGTGGGTTATCACCAGTCCCCAGGAGAGCCTCTTCCAAAAGCTTGGTTGTCAGCCCTGGACCACATAGACAAGCCTAGCCCCTTGGCCTCTCACCTGGGAGTGGGGTCTCATCCTTTCTACTTTTCTAGACCTAAGGAAGGAGCTGATGGATTTCCGGAACATGCTGAAAAAGAGGTGGGTCTGGGCCTGCCCAGGGGGGATTCAGAAGCTCCCATGGTACCCACCCCCTTCTCCCTTGTATCACAAGCTGGGCTCAGCCTCTGCCTTCACCCTCAGCAGGCAGCTAGACTGCTGCTACCAGGTGAGAGGCTAGAAAGAGCACTGCACTGGAAATTCTGGGTATAGCTTGGTCCTTGTCTACATCCTTGAGTTAGTCATCTCTCCTCGCTGGGTCCTAGCCTCCTCACTTGCAAAATGGGGTGGCCTACTAAAACTATACTTTTCTAAAATATTTACAGCAAAAGAATGATTCTACCCCACCCTGACCCCACCCAAGGACATCTTATTCTGAAATCAACAATACAAGTAGTTAGAAGCCGAGTTTCCCTGAAAGCTAGAGCTACCGAGTGCGGCTCAGCCCTTCTGGGTCCTTCTAGCCCAAACAGCGATCAGTCTCAGAGATTTGAATCCCTTTGCTGTTTCCTCAAGTGCATGTAGGGAAGCTTCTCTGGACCTCTCTGAGTGCCAGGACCAGGTGGTCAACACCCACGGCTCCTCCAACCTCTGACCTGCTGGCTCTGCTCCCCAGGGCCCCTCCTCCAGCTCCAGAAAAAAAGATGGAGACTGAGCAGGTGTGGCAGCTGCTGATGACAGCAGACCGGAAGGACTACGAGAAGATCTGCATGAAGTATGGCATCGTTGACTTCCGGGGCATGCTGCGCAAACTGCAGGAGATGAAGAAAGAGCGGGAGGACAAGATGGCCCAGGTACCCTCACCCTGCCCCACTCTACACAGCTACAGCACAGGGGCCTGGAGGGGCCTCATGCCTGGAATTGGGCTTGGGAAACCCAATATTATCAAGGGCTTGCCTCTATCTGGTTCCCAATAAAGTATCCTGCTAAGGACCCGAGTTCCAAGCTGACACCCAGGCTGTAAAATCCGATACTTGCTAAACTGGAATTTTAAAAAAGTGAGGCCCTCTGTGACTTGGTGTCCTCATGGGAATCATAGTTATAACTACCGTCAAGGGCACAGCTCAGTTCTGCCATGGCAGTGGCATAGGTTGCTGAGAGACCAAAGAAAACACCCAGAGGCAGTACAGGGGGCTTAAGGCTTCCTTGAGAAATGCTTATGAGGGAAGGTCCAGTGGTATAGGCTGACAGAGAGCACTGCCATCCTTCAGGGTGCTTCTCCAAGCAGTGTCCCCTCCCCCTCATGATGTTTTGTCCAGTGGCAGCCTGCTGGACAAGTGACACCCATTCTTTCCACAATGTCCTCAGTCACCACTGAGGACACAGGTACAGTGTGTACACTGTACACATTGTGTACACACTGTTTCCACAATGTACCAATCACACTGAGAGGCGGGGTTTATATATTAGGCTGCAAAAAAAGTGACATTATCAGCTTGAACTTGCTTACTTTGCCTGTGTGACCAGAATCATAAGGAGCACCTGTCCTGGTGTACGTGCAAGAGGTAGTTTTCTACAGATAACACAAACTTCCCCTAATTCCCAGCGTACATGAGAGAGAGTCAGTGTCCTAGTTTATCTAGCATTCCTGGCCCAGGCCTGCTCTTTCTTCCCTTGACTTGACCAGGTTCCTGGGAACTACAGGGGCATTTCAGGGACATGGTAAGATGTCCTCTTTTTCTTTAAGGATGATGCACCTACCTCATGGGGTTATTGAAAGGATGAAAATTTAAAGCAATTAGTCTAGTGCCTGGTGCATGGTGAAGGCCTAGTGTCAGCTGTCATCATCGTCACCAGACATGGGGAACCTGCCTTTTTAAAAAAGATTTCCAGGGAAGGGAATTTATCAGTTGCCATTAGCACTCTGATTCCAGCATCTTATAAACTCTGTAGAAAGTTTTTTCCTGCATCTAACTTAACTGTAGTATACGTCTAATTTTTCTTTTGTAAGTGGAAAACACATATTTTAGTTATCATGAAAATGGTATTTCATCACTTGGAAAATAGTATTTTATCACTTAAACGTCCCACCTGGGACTTCAGCTTTCTCTCCTCCAAGCTTTCCCATCTGCTTTTACACAGGACTCAGCACAGAGATTTTCATGCAGCAGATGCTCAATGGATGTTGATTAGCTGGAAAAACAGATAATTGGAAAAGCGCTAGAATGTTTTTAGAGCACCTGAGCACCTTGTTTGCCTTTCTGACCTGATTTCTTGGAAATTTTCCTTCCTTGAGGACTTAAGTCTCCCCACTTAAAAAATGAGCAAATGCTTTCTCAACTGGGGCATTGTGGGCCAGGGATGGAATCAGGGATTATAAGGGTTGGAAGTGCTCCGAAGATTGAGTTCGAGACATTCTCCTGATTGATTTGTCTCCCCTTTAGTACATCAATGCCATCTCTAACTTGAGACACATCAAGGTCTCCAAGGATGGGGTCGCTTCATTTGCCCTGGAGCTGGATCTCAAGGACTTTGAGAGCAAGATTTACTTGTATAAGGTGAGGCTGGAGGGCCCATGGCAGAGGAAACTGGCAGAGATGTCACAGGTCCTGGGAAGGGAAACAATTGATCTCATAGGGCCCCTGTGGGAACCACCAGAGCACACAAGTGGTAAAACCCTCATCCCTTGGAGTTCCTGGTTAGGGTTAGGTCAAATCCTGGTGTTGACAGCCTACAGCCAGGCTCTCCACAGACACTCCTAGCTGTGTCTAATTCCACAGCAGGGGGTAAGCAGAGAGATCTGAGAGAGGGCACTCTTCTCCATCTGACCCCTGCCCCAGAGACTTGACACATCCCTACCGGGGCTCCAGAAGAAATAACCTATCAACGCACTAGAGGTTGGGGCGGAAGTGTGTGGTTTGGGGGGCATAACATTACTTCTGTAGTCAAATTCATTCCTGCTCCATCACATCACTCAGACAAGGTACATTTTATCTTCCTAGAGACTCAGTTTCCTAATTGGTGAAATGAGGGTGATACAGGACTGTCTTGTGCACAATGAAATGCCCCTCCCCCATCTCTCCCCCCCCTTCCTGCCCCTCTTCCCCCGCTGCTGTGCCAGTCTGCTCTCTGGCCTAGTTCATTCCTTTGCTCCAGCTGCTCCCTGTGCCTGGTCTGCTCTTCCCCAACATCTATAGGCTAATTTCCTTCCCTGTAGGGACACCTCTCTTGACCCTAACCACCTCATGTACCCCCTAATGTTCCACCCAGTATCTTTTATTTTCCTCTGTTTTTCCTAGTTCTGTTTTATTTTTCCTAACATAAATAATTACTTATTTATACTGTTTATTATTTGTATCCTTCAGGATTTTAGCACCCTGAGGGCAGAAATCTTTTTTTCTTTTTTTTAATTGATGTGTCCCAAACATCATTATGTGCTTGGCACACAATGGGCATCTGTTAAGTGCTATTATTAATATTCAGCAAATAGCAAATCTAGGGAAGGCTTAGTAAAAGGAGGTGTATGTATGTAAATTACTGGGTTTTATAGAGCCTTAAAGATGTTCCTTAATGTTCCCTTTGATGAATAGAGGCGTTCCCTGCCCTGGGGCCCCAAGTCTGCTGAATGCCTCCCCTGCTAACCATGGGGCTGTTTTGGTAGTAACTCTCCTCCCAGCCTGAGCTGGGTCAGCAGTCTAGTGCCTCTGCATCCTCTTGTCAATCTCCCTTCTGTGGTAAGGAGTGTAACATTCCTAGCCCGGTATTCCCATCTGCTTGTTTAATGCCCTCCAGGCCCACCATGCCCTTTATAGCTTCAGGACCAGGTTTTCTGTGGCCTGGGCCAGAAGGAGAAAACTGCTAGTTGTAGCCAAGTGGAGCAGGAGGTTCTGGGGACCTACCCAGTCCCTGAACCACCCCTCTTCCTTTTCTGGTGGCAGGATGGTGAGATGATCCCCTGTGGCTTTGACAACCAGACCAAGCACTGTCTGCGGCGGCTGGGGAAGCGCTACCAATTCCAGATCCTGGACCTGCGGCCTGAGGACGCTGGCCTTTACCAGGTCAAGGTGGAGGATGCCGTGGTCTTCTCAACAGAACTGGAGGCCAGTGGTGAGTTGTCTACACTGCAGAAATTTGAATAGGGGACATCATTTAAGAATGGGCTTCATTTCAGGGTGTGTGGTGAGGGGATAGATGTGACAGGGCCTAATGCAAAGACAATTGGGGAGAGGGATGCAGAGTCAGGTACCTAAATGATGATGCTCAGCCTTGGTCCATGCTGTCCTCTATTGGTGCCGAGCTGGCTCTACCAAGTTACAGTCATGGACACAGAACAGACATGTCATGCCCCTAACTACAAACCTTCTACCACAGTTGATTATTTCCAGATCACACCCAAACTGATTTCACATCCTCTTGCCATAACTTTACTTCAGTGGGATGCATGTCCTCATCTCTCTCAATTCCCTAGCAAGAATCTCCACCTGGGGTAGGTGCCCTTGTGTCCTACATAGATCTCTTCTTTTCCTGCTTCCCATACCCCCACCCCCACAATCTGGGTGCTTCCCCACCTTCCTCATTAAACCTTGTTCCATACCTGCGAGGACTCGTGTCCCTATCACTGCATAGCACCTAGCAGCTCTGGAGGGCTCTTGGAAGGACAAACAGGCCTGGGGAAGGAAGCTTTGGGTAGATAGACCATAAAGAACATGGCTGAACAAAGGCCAAGGAAAGAGAAGGAAGTGAGGCACCATTTCTGAAAACAGCCTCAGAGGATCCCAATCTAACTATATCCCCATATTTTATGTGTGTGGAGGACTGATTCCCTGGGTAAGGAAGTGACCCATCCAAGGTGTCACAGGAGTTTGTAGCCAAGCTGGTCTGAACCTGGGTTCTGAACTCCCAGCCTCTCTGTATCAGGTCACACCATGTCATGCTGCCAAGCTGACACTCCAATTCCTGTTTCCTCTGCAGCCATCCCCCCCAGAGTGGTGGTCCCACTGGCCAAGGCCCACTGTGAAGAACACGGTGATGCAGTCTTTGAATGTACTCTCTCCAACCCCTGTCCCAATGCTGCCTGGCATTTCAAGCACCGGCCCCTCCGACTCAGTGACAAATATGAAGTATCTGTGTCCCCTGATGGTCTGACCCACCGGCTGGTGGTGAGAGGGGCCCGGTTCTCAGACAGGGGCCTCTATTCGCTGGATACCGGGCTCCATGCTTCTAGCGCCTGGCTGGTGGTTGAAGGTGAGTGGTCATACCTCTGTCTTTCCCTGCCTCCACCAAGGCAAGGACTCACGGTCAGGGTCAGGGCAACAGGGTCAGGGTTTCCTTTGGTCAGTCATTTACTTTCGAATCATTCCCTCACTCACAATAAGGAGCTCCTTAGAGCTCTTCTTTTTAAAAATTGATTTGCCTAAAGCAACTGTTTTAGGTCCATCCCTCACCCACCATGTCTACTAATGCCAGATGTAGTCTATCCTGTGTCTGTGTGGGTGTGCGCATGCATGCATGTTTCCCTACTGGGAATCAAACCCAGGCACATTTTACCACTGAGCTACATACATCCCCAGTCATTTTTATTTTGGGACAGTGTCTTGCTAAGTTTGCTTGGAGCCTTACCATGTTGCTAAGACTGTCTTCAAATTTGCAATCCTTCTGCCTCAGCCTCCTGAGTTGCTGGAATTATAGGCATGTGCCACCACACTGGGGGGGGGGGTACAATCTACTGCTTTATTTTTTCTTTTCCTTCTTCCTCCTCCTCCTTCACCTTTTTTTTTGGGGGGGGGGTGCTGGGGATGGAATCCATGGCCTCCTACACACTTAGTGAGCACTCTGCCACTGAGCCACCCGCACCCCAGCCCTCCTTAGATCCATTCTTGCTCCACTGCAATACAGTCTTCTCATGGCCATTCCTGTTCTTCTCCACGGCCTCTGTCCTACTGGCTCTCTTGGAACTACTCTGGGAACAGAGATCCAAAATGGCCCTAGGGCTCTGCATAGGGCTTGAAATATTGGGCCAGGTTCAGTGTAGATAAGGAGACTCCAGGCCAGGCCAGAAAGAACTCTTATATCTCCCTTGGAACTGGAATCTGCAAAATTATAAATCAGACAGCTGTAAGGCAGGAGATAGGCAAGGGAATCTTTTAAATATCATGCAACTTCTTCTGGCAGTTTGATAAGCAAATGACTTTGGCTTATGTACGTCAAAATCCTCATGAAGCATGTGGAGTGGAATGTGGGTACAGGGTGGGGGAAATGGAGATGGGATTTAGCCACCAATCTCTGGAACATCTTGGCTTCCTTCTTAGATGGGCAGCTTATTTTCTACTGGGGAAACTGAAAGTCAGGCAAAAGAGTTGGGTCAGGCAGGTGCTTTGGTCTGATTTAACAGAAGTTTTGGTCTTTCCTCTTGTCTCTCTATGGGCCCATTGACCTCCCATGTGCATAATATCTCACAGAAGCTGGGAAGGATAAAGGCCTGCAGACCACAAGTGCTGACCACCAGCTGCAGACACCAGGAGCTCAAGCCTCAGATGCAGAAGACTCCAGGGACATCAGTGGCCAGGGAGGGAAGCCCAGGGAACTGGGTACCAAGGGTGACTTCCTAGAAGGGGCAGGGCCTGCTTCTGGGCTCCAGCTCACAGCAGGCCCAGACAGGGATGGCCTTGGTAGGCAGGGCTACTCCTTGATGGGGGATGAAGGGACAGGTGACTCAGCCTGGGGCCCTGGACAGGACAGGAAGGGCTTTCTAGAATCAGAGGAAGGCAGAGTCACTCTTCTCAGGGACAATCAGCCCCATTTAGAGGGAGACTGGGGCGGAAGCTTTCCAGGGAGATCTCATCTACAGGGAGAAGGCCCAGAATCAGGGTTGGACTTCATGGAAAGACAACTTGAAGGTCATGGCAGAGATGGTGATGGGGACAGAAACTGGAGAACAGCAGGAGGCTGGGAGGCTGGGTCCACTCACTTTCAGGCTGGAGGACTGGGGAGCATCAGGGGAGGAAAGGAGCCCAGAGAGGTCAATGGCAGTCAGCTGGACATATATGGCCAAGAACAACTCTGGGATACTCATCAGGGACCTGGAACAGGAAAGAAGGCCCTGTGGGGACCCCAGTCTGATCATGAGGGGTCTTGGCTAAAAGGGGAAGGAAGGGAGAAAATTTTGGCTGGAGATCACCTGGATGAGATGGAGGGAGGAGATGGTTTGAGTAGGGAAAGGGGGACAGCAGCAGCCAGGGCAGCGTGGGCTGGCAGAACTGGCTTGGGGAATGCTGGAGACAATGGGACAGGAGGCCCTGGTGCCCTAGAATTTCCTGGAGGAAGAAGTTTTAGCTCCAAGGCAGGCATGGGCCCTGAATCTTGGGGCTCCCAGGGAAGTGGAGATGCTGACCATCAGGAAGCTGGGGGCTATTGGGAGTCAGGGGAGTATCCAGGAAAGATATTTGGAGGCAAGCACCCCCAAGAACCTTCACTACCTGGAGGCAGAAAATCTATTCTGGGGGGCAGGAGTCCTGAGGCCAAAGCTGAGGGCTCACTACGGGAGGCAGGTGATCTAAGGCCAGGGAGGACTGGGGATGTGGGAAGGAGCTACCGAACTGGCCCTGGAGGCCCAGGAGATCTTGGAGACTGGAAAAGTGGCCAACATGAACTTCAGGGAAGGGGTGGCCAGTTCACAGATGGGGTCTTGAGCAGGGCAGGGGATGGCTCCAGAAGCTCCCAGTCTCCCCATAGCTGGACAGAAGGGCAGAAGGAAGCAGGGGACCCCAGCAGAACACAGTCTGAGGGCACAGGTTTCTGGGATGACACAGGGTCCAGTCTCAGAAAGACTGGGACCCACCTTGGACCTAAAGTAGGGGGGTCCAGTGGAGGGGAAAAGGGTATGGTTGGTGCCCAGGGAGCTGGGCCAATGGAGTCTGGTCAGGGGATAGACGGCAGAAGCCACAGGTTACTTAGGTCTCCAGGCCTGGGTATGTCGAAGTCTGGGGGAACACAAGGAGATGCAGAAGGATTAAGAGATCCCAGAGCAATAGGGCCTGAATCCGAATTCTGGAGTGGATCAGGTAGCTCTGGAGAAAAAGGAGCCAGAGGTGAGATGGGCTATAAGTATGGCCCAGGAGGTAGCAGGGGAGAGGAATCTAGGAATGGGGATGGCTCAGGGTATTTTAAGGGAATAGATCCTGGAAATAGGGCTGCTTATAGAGATGGCTCAAAAGTGCCAGGAGAAATGGGGTCTGCTCCTGGTGATGGTTTTAGGGTCACCTCTGGAGCGCCTGTGAGAACAGAGTCTGAGGAAGGGGGTACTTACAGGCATGGCTCAGGGGAATCTGGGGGGATGTGGACTGGAAATAAAGATCATCGTGGTCCTACAGGATATGGGTCTGGGAGCAGTGTTGGTCTTAGGAATGGCTCAGGTGGCCCTGATGGAATGCTCATTGATGAAGACCAGAATTGGGGTACACCCGAGGGCCAGGGGCAAATAGGCTCTGCAGGAGGGTACTGTCCTGATGGTAGCTTAGGGAGTCCTGGAACAGTGGGGCCTGTGGGTAGAGGTGGCCCCAAGGCCCCTGGAACAGTGCATGCTATTGGGGAGGGATATGCAGAAGCAGAACCAGGGGGGTCTGGAACAATAAGGCCTTGGGGTCAGACTAGAGATTTGGGGGGCTTCAGAGCCTCAGGGGCCCTGGGGACCTTTGGAGAAGGGAGTTTTGAAGATGGGACAGGGGGTCCAGGAGCCATGGAGCCAGGGTCTCTGAGGGCAGGGGGAAAAGAGGGTGATGGAGATAGGACTAGGTGCCTTGGTGCCAGGGCCTCTGGAACTGGAACAGGGTTTGGGGACAATACCAGGCATCCTGAGACATTAGCTTCTCATGCTGGGGCGGGTTCTAAGAGCCTATGGGCTCATGGGCCTGGTGATGTGCTGGGTTATGGGGATGGGTCTAAAATTCCCAAGTCTCAGGGGATTGGGAGCAGAACAGCTTATGGAGTAGGGCCAAAGGATCTTGGTCCTGGAAGAATAGGGCCAGGGGATGAGGCAGATTTTGGAGATGGCTTAGGAGGCCTCAGAGGAATGGCAGCAGCAGATAAGGCAGGATATAGGGGTGGTGTTGGAGGTGCTGGGGATATGGGGTCAGGGGGTGAGGCAGGTTATAGCAGTGGTATTAGAGGTTCTGAGGATAAGGGGTTGGAGGGTGAAGCAGGTTATAGGGGTGGTATTGGAGGTTCTGGGGACATGGGATCAAGAGGTGAGGCAGGTTATAGGAATGGTATTAGAGGTTCTGGAGCTAAGGGGTTAGGGGATGAGACAGGTTATAGGAGTGGTATTGGAGGTTCTGGGGGTATGGGGTCAGGGGGTGAGGTAGGTTATAGGGGTGATATTGGGGACATGGGATCAGAGGAAAAGGCAGGTTATAGGGGTGGTATTGGAGATCCTGGAGATATGAGGTCAGGGAGTGAGGCAGGTTATAGAAGTGGTATTAGAGGTTCTGGGTATAAGGGGTTGGGCGATAAAGCAGGTAATAGGGATGATATTAGAGGTTCTGGAGATAAGGGGTCAGAGGGTGAGGCAGGTTATAGGGGTGGTATTGGAGGTCCTGGGGACATGGGGTCAGGGGGTAAAGCAGGTTATAGGGGTGGTATTGGAGGTCCTGGGGACATGGGGTCAGGGAGTGAGGCAGGTTATAGGGGTGGTATTGGAGGTCCTGAGGACATGGGGTCAGGGGGTAAAGCAGGTTACAGAGGTGGTATTGGAGGTCCTGGGGACATGAGGGCAGGGAGCAAGGCAGGTTGTAGGGGCAATTTGGAACATTCTGGGGATGCTTTGCCATGGAGTGAGGCAGGTTTTAGGGATGGTGTAAGGGGAGCTGGAAGAATGGGGTCAGAGGATGAGGTTGGTTTTAGAGGAAGCTCAGGAGGATCTGGGGCAATGGGGCCTGAGGGCAAGATGCACTATGGAGAAGGTTCTGGGAAGTCTGGAACACCAGGCTCACTGATGGGAATGAGACACGATGCAGGACCTAGAGACCACAAAGCCATGGGGGAGGGGGTAGGATACGGGGTAGCATCAGAAGGTGGCACAGGCTCCTATGATGGTCCAGAAAAGGGCAGAGGAATGGGGCATGCACATGGTGAAGGTCCTGGGATAGCTGGAATGCTGGGGACTGCAGATGATGCTGCACACAGGGACAGCCTCAGGAGCCCAGGGATGCTGGGGTCACAGGAAGTGCCACAGACTCTTTCAGATGGAAGGGGCTCCAAGACCAGTCTTGGGGGCTATGGAACCTCAGGGATTCCTACAGCCTCGGGGGCTGTTTGTTCCAAAGGAAAATCAAGTGTTGGAGAGTGGCAAGATGGTTCTGGAATTCCAGGGTCTCCTAGGGACAGAGGAGCTCCTAGTGGGGAGGGTGAGTCTCCAGGCCAAGCAGGGGGTTTGGGGGCTTTTAGGTTTCTTGATGGTAGGAAGGCAGTAGAAGGTGAGACCTGGGCAGGGACAGCTGCTCTGGAGTCTGGACATGAACAGGACTTAAGGAAAGCAGGGTCAGGGACCATGGACAAGGGCAGAATGGCTGGCCCATGGGGAGAGGCACCCCAGGGAGGGAGGGACTCACTACCAGGAGGCAGAAGGATGGGAGCAGGTTCTGGTAGCCCAGCCTGGCAAGATCAGGAGTTTGGCCAAAGCAGCACACATGCTGGGAACTGCATCCCAGGCCCTGTGGCCCATGGTTCTCGGCAGGAGAAAGATTCCACTTCCAGGGGAACCCATGAGGGGCCAGGGGACTCTAGAGGCAGGGAACATGTACCAGGTTACGGGGCTGCTGGTGGACGTCAAGGCCCATGGTCCCCGGAAAGCAAAGGTTCAAGCTCTAGAAGGGGCAGGTCTGGTGGTACAGAGGACTCAGGTGGCCTAGGCACAGGGAATTCCACAGAGTGGGAGGATGGTCTTGCCCCCAAACCTGGGGAGTCCAGACTGCAGGGATCCAGGAATGGCTTAGACGATTCCTTTGGCAGAAAAGGCTCTGGAGGTAGATCAGGGAGGATCCAGGGCCCAGGCTCTCAATTAGGGCAAGGACAGGGAGGAGGAAGGGGGTCTCTTGGGGAGCAGGGGTTTTTGGAGGCTGAGAATGACAAAGCCCAAAGTCCCAGGACCCTAAAGGAGTATGAAAAATGGGAGGCAGGAGAGTCTGGCAGGTCAGGCAGGAGGCCAGGTCCCCGCTGGAGCAGGTATCAGGCACAGTCTGGGGTTGAGGCAGTGAAGAGAGGGGGCACAGAGGAGGCCAGAGGCCGGAGGCAGCTACCTGGCAGTGATAATGGAGAGCACCTGGGGGAGACTCAGAATGGAGATGTGAGCCAGGGCACCCCCAGACATCTTGGCAGCAGGAAAAGTGCCAAAGACTGCAGGTTGGACATCCTTGATGAGGGGCAGAGTGCCATGCAGAGTTCCAGGTCTGGATACAAGCCCGGCACTGGCAGTTTCTCCCCGACGGCCCGAGGTAGGTATTCCTGGCTGGGCTATTGGGGGTGGGGTGCAGCAAAGGAGAAGTGTCCTGAACACTGAGCTGCCTGGGCCATTCCCATCCGTGCCAGCACCCCCATTTTCAGGAGCCTCTTGCAAATTCAGTAAACAACTACTTCCTCTTTGTGTAGACTGATTCCAGGCTGTGTGAGACTCAGAGGCCCCCTGGGCACCTGGTCCTAAAATCCTATGACAGAAATACCAGAGTTGTGAAGCAGGCCAGAGATCCCCCTTCCCCCAGAAGACCCTGGGGACTTCTTATCTGTGTGACTCAGGGGCCCCTCTACCAGCCTAGGTCCTGCTGAGAAAAGTGGAGGCTTGTCTGTGCTGACACTGGGGGATCCCAGTGGGCAGGACCATGGTGGCCATCCCCAGGGTGCAGCGCAGGCTATGACCTGGGAGGCTGGGCCTTGAGGACTCCTTTGTGTATCTCCAGGCCCCAGGGGCTACTTCTCTCAGGGCTTGGCTGACACAGAGGTGCAGCAGGGGAAGGCCGCCACGCTTTCCTGTACCCTCACCAGGGACCTGGGACCTGGTGCCTGGTTTAAGGATGGAGTCAAGGTATTGTCCCCTCACACTTTCTTTTTACCAACCAATGTGGGTGCCTGTGGGGGTGGGGGCAGGGACAAAGCAGAGGGATAGAGGATAGAAGGTTGGCTAAAAAAATTGTTTATTACTCTTAATTTTACTTATGTACCCACTTTGAGAGAAGCTTAAATAGCCAGAAACTTGGTGTGTTTAAAATTTAAAAAAAATCATAAATGAATGTGGTGCCAGCCAATCCTGTGGCATACCCCTTGTTCTTCCACCTCCCCCAATGTCTTCTCTACACCTGCACCTGCCAAGGTCCACCCACCCTCCAAGGCATCATACAAATGCACCTTCCCATCCCAACCAGGGGCCTCTTTCGTCAGTCTTGCAGCTCCTCTGTGCTCCCTCATAGCTCTCACGTCAGGAGGAGATAGCATAGGGGTTCAGAGCACATGGCATCCGGGAGATCTGATTCCAGATCTCCAGTTATGTGACTTTGGACAAGTTCCTTGCCTATAAAATGGAACTAACAATACTACCTTTTTTTTTTTTTTGTACTGGAGATTTAACACAAAAGGGATGTTACCACTGAGCCACATCCCCAGCCCTTTTAGTTTTTGAGACAATTTAGCAATTAAGTTGCTTAGGGCCTTGCTAACTTGCTAAGACTCAACTCAAACTTGTGATCCTCTTGCCTCAGCCTCCCAAGTCGCTGGGATTACAGGCATGCGTCACTGAGCCCTGCTACCTATCTGATAAGGTTGTTGTCACAGTTAAATGAGGTAGGAAGCAAGGAGTGCCTGTGCAGGCACAAAGCTATCAGATCCCATAGCAACTGCACCAGCAGAGGGCGCTGGAGGTGCCAGGTGCGCTTGGGAGTGACTGTCTCTTGCTTTGGCCCTTGTCTCCAGCTCACAGCCCAGGATGGGGTCGTCTTTGAGCAAGAAGGCCTGGTGCACAGACTCCTTATCGACTGCGTGCAGGGCACCCAGGCTGGGAGGTACACCTTTGTGGCCGGCAACCAGCAGAGTGAGGCCACCCTGACCGTCCAGGGTGAGGTCCAGCCCTGTCCTTACCTGTCTGGCAGTCTCTGCAAAAGTAGATAAGCTTTACTTAGAAACCCCTTAATTTTTTTGTAACCAGTCTTCAGCTTTTCAGACTGAGAAGATGACTTATAAAACCAACCCAAGCTCCTCCCCTTCCAGTGTCTTATCTCCTTCCTTGCTAGGAAGTCCTTGGTGAGGTCTAACCCTGGTCCTTCCTGCTTTAAAGTCCATTTCCCTTATATGTCCTCATGAGGTGGGGTGTGGGGTTTCTTACTCTTAGCCCAATCTCCCTCTGGATTCTTCTTTCAGTGTTCCCAGGGACTTGGTGCCTGTCTTCTTTGACTCCCTTGTCCTGTTTTTCCTCTAGATCCCCCCGTAATTGCTCCAGATGTGACAGAGAAACTGAGAGAGCCACTGGTGGTCAAGGCTGGGAAGCCGGTGACAATGAAGATTCCCTTCCAGAGCCACTTCCCTGTTCAGGCCACCTGGAGGAAGGACGGGGCCGAGGTGGTGGGCAGCAGCCGCAGGGGGGCCCAGGTGGCCTTGGGGGATGGCTACACACGACTGTGCCTTCCCAGCGCGAGCAGGAAGGACGGTGGCCAGTACAACGTGATGCTAAGGAGCGAGGGAGGCTCTGTGCAGGCTGAGCTCACCCTGCAAGTCATAGGTGCCAACCCCAGCCTTCGCCCCATCCGAGCCCTGAGGGTCCCGGGGATTCCAGGTCCTCCCTGACAGTAGGGGAAGGTCTGGGGTGCAGTCTCTGCGGGCTCTTTTGCATGCTGTTTTGCATCCAAAGCCACCCCTGTCTGTCCTCTGTCTGCTCCCTATACTGAGCAGGAAGATGCAGTTTGGATGAACAAGGCCCAGGCTCCTGCTGGGAGATGTGGTTATTCTCCCAGGAGCCCCAATGCACAGGGTGCTAGGGAAGTTGCTGGAGTGAGATTGAGGCCCCCAGCTTCAGTGGTGCCAACAACATAGGACTGCTGTGTCCAGGAGGCTGAGCTGGTCCCATGCACCCACCCAATGGGGCTGGTATGGGTTAAAGCATTCCATGGTACATCTGTGTGTGTGTGTGTGTGTGTGTGTGTGTGTGTGTGTTAGGGAAGTAGAGACCAGGGACATCTGTCTGTCTCAGGAAACCTGTGAACCTCTG
Organism: Marmota marmota marmota; assembly: GCF_001458135.2. NCBI lineage: Eukaryota > Metazoa > Chordata > Mammalia > Rodentia > Sciuridae > Marmota > Marmota marmota. The sequence goes on from NW_026000016.1 coordinate 44,946,339, forward strand.
GGTAATGTCCAAGGCTCTCTGGGTAGTCCACCCCATTGCAGGCTTGCCCACTGTTGAGGGAAGGCCAACATGGCTTCTTTCCAACTTCTCTGACCCCTTTCTCCTCCTGCTCCTCTCTGTGGATCCTCAGACAAGCCTCAGCCCCCACAGGGCCCCTTGGAGGTGCAGGATGGCCACAGGGCTGGTGTCTGCCTCCGCTGGCAGCCCCCGAAGGATGATGGGGGCCGGGCCGTGGAGCACTACGTGGTGGAGAGGCGACAGGCTGGCAGGAGCACTTGGCTGAAGGTGGGCGAACCCCCCACTGACAGCACTACCTTCACCGATGCCGGCGTGGAGCGGGGCAGAAAGTACACTTTCCGTGTGCGAGCTGTGACCTCGGAGGGGGCTGGGGAGGCCCTGGAGTCTGAGGAGGTGTTGGTGGCTCCTGACGGTGAGAGAAAGGGCTGGGGCTGGTGGTTGGAACACTCTTAGATCCACATTGGGCCAGAGGGCAAGCAGGTCTGCCCCTGCAGCTAAAGGACACTGGCTTCTGCCTGGGGCCTTGAAGTCCTTCTAAAGCCCAATGGAGACTCCTTGCCTCAGCTTGATTTGGGATCTGGCAACCAGGACAGGAAATAAGATTGATGGTGTCTATGGGAGTGAAGGGACCAGCACACAGCCTGCTCTCTCAGGGCCCGAGTAGAGGCCAGCATCTTTCTCTATCATATCCTCCTAGTTTGGGATATCCTAACAGGGGACTTAAGGCTGAAAGATTTTGAACCTATCATGCCTGCATCTGAACAGTGTCGCAGAGCAGTCTAGCCAATTCTTACAGTCCCAGGAAAGAGTAGGGTGCCAGATGTTCCGTGCCTTCTACCTCAGAATCTCCTCATGAGCCTTAGCCTCTGGCTGACCTTCACCTTCTTTGCTCCCAGCAATCCCAGGGCCCCCTTCCACCCCGGCCATTCTATCGGCCTCCAGCCAGGGCATCACTCTCACATGGACAGCACCTCAGGGCCCTGGCAGTGCCCACATCCTGGGTTACCTGGTTGAGAAGCGCAAGAAGGGGAGCAACACCTGGACAGCAGTGAACGATCAGCCCATGTCTGGTGAGCAGGCCTGAGGGATGCTTCTCATTGCCCTGGCTCCAAGTTGCTTAGACTTCCTCTTGGCATAGGAGCGTTGCCAGTCCAAATTGGTTTAATAGAATAGGTCTCATGCGGGATGATTTTGTGTCAAGGGGACATTGGCAATATGTGGAGCCATTTTTGATTGTCACAACTGGGTGGGGAGTAGATGATACCGGTACCTGATATGAAGGAGCCAGGGTTCTGCTGACTATCCTACAATACACAAGAGCTCCCCTACTCCCAACAAAACCAAAGAATTATCTGGCAAGAAACATCAACAGTGCTGAGGTTGAATAACCCTGGTTTACAGAAGTCCTGGGTTAGAGCCAGAGATGAAGGTGTGAGTCCTGGGCCCTCTACTTCTGACCTTGTCTTTGGGTAGCCCTCTTCTTCTCTAGATCTATTTCCTCATCCACAAATAGAGAGAAGAGAACAATCCTCATGGTTCTGTCTCATTAAGTAGATTCCTAAGAACCAGCTGCTTTCTGAGATCAGAAAGAACTTGAAAAAGCCAAAGCGTTGGGCAGATGCTAAGGTATCCCATGACCCTTTGCATTTCTGTGTTTTGCATGCTGTGGAAGCCAGGTTTGTGGAGGAAAGAAGGGACCAGAGCAGATAGTCAGGAGACTGGCTTCTAGTTGTGGCTGAGCTACTTAGGAGCAGAACCCTCTCAGGGCCTTATAATTCCACCTCCAGAAAGACGGAGATGAAGGGAGGGCACCACCCTCCCAACTCCACTACTGATTCAACTTCATTTAAATGAACAGCTCTGTAAGGTAGCACAATCTGGAGAGATTAAGGCACTTCAGCAAATTGGTAGCAGAACCAGATAGGGATTTGGGACCCCAGCATCTTTTCGCCTTGGAGAGAACTGAGTCACACGTGGATGGCCAGAGAAGGGAAGTATTAGGGCCCAGCCTTGTTCTTCTTTGAATTTGGAAGCACCAAGATGTCTGTTCATCTCCTGGTCCCCCAGTGTGGGATTAATGTAGGGTGTGTCTTCACAGAGAGGAAGTGCACTGTGGAAGATGTGCAGCAGGGCTGTCAGTATGAGTTCCGGGTCACAGCAGTGGCCCCCTCAGGCCTTGGAGAGCCTGGGCCCCCATCTGATGCTGTCTTTGCCCGAGACCCCATGAGTGAGTAGGATGTCAACCCAAGGGGTGGTGGTGGGATGGGTGGTGAGCATGGGATGGTTCTGAAGCCCAGTGGGACAGGACAGGAGGTCACAGGTAGGAGAAAGTGGCCAGGAGGGCTGGAAGATACGGGTTAAAAGGCCACTGGGATGAGGCATATCTTAGGGGCCCTCTATTGAAATCAATCAGAATTAAAAGACTCCTTCCTGACCATGTCACTTGCTCTCTGGCTTCTGGGCAGGTCAGTCCCCAAGTTGGCCAGGCGGCAATCTATTTGAATGAATACACTGGGAATAGAATATTTTATAAATTTAATTGTTCAAAGGGGCATCTAAATTTCAGTCCTAGGAAGGGCAAAGTGTGGAATGGAGGGATGAGGGAGGAGAACTGGCTGTGCACCTTTTCTTGTCAAGGAAAATCTCTCTTGACTACTCTATAATCAGTGATGAAAATGGAGATAGCAAATAGGATAGGCAGTGCTGGGGTAGTAGTCACAAGGGTGACTACATTCCCTAGATTTTTTTGAGGGGGGTTGCTGGGATTGTACCCAGGGCCTCACACATGCTGGACCAGTGCTCTACCACTGAGCTACACCCCCGCCCTATGTTTCTTAGATTCTTGCTACTGAGCAAAGTCTGGGCAGCATCACCAGGGAACTTATTAGAGTTCGCTCAGCCTCACCTCCGACCTACTGAATCAGATCTGTGTTTTTAACAACATTCCCTGGTGATTTGTATACAGAAAGCACTGCCCTAGACCAACACTTTCCAAACTTCACTGGGAATTTATTTAGAGACACCCGGGAGCTCTTCCTGCCCTGTTGCTCAGGATGCACCCAAATCAGAATCTCTGGGGCTGCCCATATTTTTAAGCTCCCGGGTGGGTCCAACATTCAGCACTCTCTAAAGCCCTTCTACATGTACCCTGCCTTTCCTGTGTTGCAGACAGCCCCCTCCTGGGGTAGGGAGTGCTGTTATTATTTCTGTTTAACAGATGCGTCTGCTCTGCGTGCCCAGAGGCAGTTCTAACTCAGCGCTTACAGTTCAGAAAAAAAGACACAGAGTTCTAGTCTTCAGGGATAAAGGATCCTAAGAGGTCATCCACTAAAGTCCCCATTTTCAAGAATTAGAGAGGGTGGTTAGGTACTGGACAGAGGCAGAGTTTGGTTCAGGTAGGTGCTTCAGGGGCCACGAAGTGAAAGGACCCCAAGAGAAAGAAACTGTCTCCCATGGGAAGGCTAATCAATGTCCACCTGAGTGACCTCCACCAAGAGAGGCTGATGCCATTTCTGATTTTTCCACTGTGCTTGACCAGGACCCCCTGGGCCTGTGCGGGATCTTCAAGTCACGGACACATCACACACCAGCATCACCCTGAGCTGGGTGGGGCCAGATGCCCAGGATGGGGACAAAGCTCAGGGATATGTGGTGGAGCTGTGTGGCTCAGACAGTCTCCAGTGGAGCCCATGCCACGTGGGCACTGTGCCTGGGACCTCCTTCACAGTCAAGGGGCTTCGGCCTCGAGAGAGCTACTTTGTGCGGGTGACAGCAGTTAATGACGGGGGCCACGGCCAGCCCACTGCCCTGGACACCATAGTGCACACCGTGCCTGTTACTGGTGAGTACCACCTCTTTCCCACACTGAGCCCTGCAGGCCCTTCCTGAGAGGGGGCTGCCGAGCAGCCACCATGCACGTGCTGAGCCAGGATCCCCTTCCCCAGCCTAACAAAGTAACATGTGTTGACACTTCCCATGTGCAAGGTGCTGGGCCGGGCAGGCCTAGTTGGAAATGGTTTCTCATTGCAGCTCATTACAAAGTTGATATTATTTTTATGCCCAATATACAGAGAAGGAAACTGAGATCCCAGGTCCTTTTCCCAATGTCTCACCCTTGGTGTGAGGCAGAGCCAGGATTTGAAACAGGTGACTCCAAGGCACAAGGGCCGCTCAGCTCAGGCAGTTCCTGGTCAGGGTGGAGCATGCCCCAGACCCCGTTACCAAAAGGCAGACTGTCTTTCCCTTTGGGTCTTAGTTACTAGAACCAGCTGACCTGTCTTTGACCCAAGTTGACACTGGGCCAGCCCAGCTGACCCTAGTCATCATGTGAAAATAAGGAGAAAAGCACACAGCACCTGAGTCCAAAATCTCAGAATCTTGTCCTGGCTCTGTTCCTAACTCAGTGTGACCCCGGGCAAGTCATCTCCTGTCTTAGATTGGTGGTTATGTCACCTGCAGAACCAAAAAGATGGACTGTTTGTCACTTCCTTCTTCCAGGCTAACCCTAACCCTCTGCCTTCCCTACCCCAACTCCTGTCCCTCTCCTCCAGCATGTCCCCACCACTCCTGGGGCTCCCCTCCCCACTTTCTTCTGCCCAGTGCCTCTCCTTTGAGGTTCTTCAGCTGGATGGGATTTTAGCAGCAATTAGACTGGCCTGGCCTCCCCTTCTGCTCTGCTGCGTTGGTGACCGGGGGCTGGGGTCCAACCGTGGAGGGAGGTGACGAGCCATTTTATGTGTTCCAGGCTGTCCCAAATTCCTCATGGACTCCAATGCAAAGGACTCAGTGATGGTCAGAGTTGGGGACACCATTCGTGTGCCTGTCTCCTTTGAAGTGAGTGGGTCTCGAAGGTGTGGGGAAGGGAATCCAGAGTGGCCGAGGGAGACAGAGAGCTCTGTGGTTCTCTTGCCTTCGTTGTTGTTGTTGTTGTTGTTGTTTTGGGGGGTGGGGGTCTGTAGTCAGTGAAGTCAGGCCACAGATGAGGAAGGCGGGAGGAGGGTCCTCTTTAGTGGCATAGCACATCCCTGGTGGCTGGGTGGCCTTTCTGCTCCCTGTACAGTATACACAACCCTCTAATGGTACCTTCTGGTACTGCACCTCCAAATTAGGGCTCTCACTTTTCCTCACCACTTTCGTCTGCGAATTCAGAGGGTCTCAGGATGATCCTCCACCGATGCTAACACCTCCCGGCTCTAGGGACACCATAGCACTAGTATAGTGATTAAAAGCATAGATTGCCTGGGTTCAAATTCCAATGTCATCACTGACTTTGGACAAATACCTTAACCTCTCTGTTTAAACTTCCTCCTCTTTCAATGGAGATAAATATAACCTAACTGAAAGGGTTGTTTTCAGAAGGAATCAATCCCCTGAAAGCACATGAACAGCCTGGTGTATGGCCAGCATTCAATATGTGTTACTTTTATTATTATCATATTTATTGTTATCAAAATCATTATCACCTGTGTGGGAGGCTCAGCAATGGCAGAACCATAATGCATCTCTGCCTTAATCTAAATGACATGTTTTTAGCTATTAGACACTGGAGGACAATGGCAGCGATGACATGTTAAACATGTACTGAGTGTTCTCTACATTCTCAGCCCTGCTCTCTGTGCGTTCCAAGTATTGGTAACTCCTTGAGTCCTTGGATTGTTAGTCCAGGTGCTAACAATCAGTTACTGTTAGCTTCCCCAGTGTGCCTGCCACTGAGGTTCCCACAGGCGGTTGGCAGTATGGTCATCAAGCAGCTGGACTGGTCTCCCAGTCAGTCAGGGTCACCTTAGTTCTAGACCAGACCACTATAATCGCCCTCCTGCATTCTCTCCCTATCACAGGGATTACCAAGTCACCCCCTGCCTGGTCCTTCTCACTCCCATCCAGCACCAGGTGAATCCAGATTCAGTGATGTTTTCTTGCTCAACGTCTTAGAGCAGCAGCTCAGTGCTTAGAGAATAAGACCTGGATGTCTGCATGGGCGGGGTGCTAGGGTATTGCCTGGCCTACCTGGCCAGCTTCCTTTCCTATTCCACCACCCCCACCTGCCAGCCCCACACTACATCACCGCCTCTCTACTGGCCTGCTTCTGAACAGGCACTTGCCCACCTCTGAGTTTGCGCAGACGTTTCCCCTCCCAGAATGCTCTTCTCACCACCTCTACTCTAGGCCACTTCCACACCACCACCAAAGCTCCCACTTCTCAACCCTTCCTTCCTCTCATTTTCCTCCAGGCTGGCCCCATGCCTGAGGTGACCTGGCTGAAGGATGGCTTGACTTTGTCCAAGAGAAGTGTGACCACCACCAAGGATGGCCTAACCCAGCTTCTGATTCCTACAGCTGGCCTCTCAGACAGTGGTCGCTACACTGTGGTGCTGAGGAACCTTCAGGGGAAGGAGGCTGCCTACGACTTCCTCATCAGGGTGGCAGGTGAGGCGGCATGGCTCTGGGCTCCAAGCACTGGCTGGGCCACTCACCGAGGCATGGAGGTTTCCCCTGCCTGGGCACAGGTCTCAGCCATTCTACTGGCCTGTGTGTGCAAGGTGGCACACTGTCTTCTTTTCCTCCGTGCTTGAAGACAGGAAGAAGGGCAGGGGGAGGGTCCCTTATGGGCTTTAATTATTCTTCTGACTCAGGACCTTAGGGACAATTCAGCCACATCCCCTCCCTAGACCCCAGTTAGTCTTGGTTTGGAGCCCATGAGCAACGGTGGTCACCACCATTACAGCACTGGAAAGACCCCATGGAAAGAAGTGTCTGGGTCCCTTGTACAGGATAAAGGTTGCCCTCCCCTGAAGTAACTCCCAGGCAGCCCTTATCCTGGAGAAGTCTCTGGATATTCAGACAAGATGAAACAGAGGAATGGAGGGAGTCTACCTTGATTTTGTGAAAACCTCTGTCCATGTCCTATGTCATTTTCCCTAAAAACTCGGGTGAATTAAAACGTATTCTTTTGGGAAAGGTTTTCTACCCTCTACAGATAACTGTGCACCCCTGACCAAGTGCCCTCCAGTTACCTGCCTTCCAAGATTGCAACCCCCAGAAGACTCAGGGGCTCTGGAAGGGACCATACCAGAAGCCCTGCTGGGTCCCCTGCAGTGCATGCTCCCTCTACCCTATCTCCTGCAGCATGCCCACAGGCTCCTGGGCCCATCCGCCTGCAGGAGAATGTGCCCAGGACAGTGACAGTCCAGTGGGAGCCCTCTCCAGACGAGGTCCAGGGTCCCCCTCTGCACTACACGGTGCTGATGTGCTCCTCGTCACACGGCTCCTGGCACGAGGTGGCTGACCGCATCCACACCAACCACTTCACCCTCCTGGGCGTCCTTCCTGGCATTGAGTACCACTTCCGAGTAGTGGCCAAGAATGAGCTGGGGACCAGCAGACCCTCAGACACCAGTGAACCCTGGTGCCTCCCCAGGCAGAGAGGTGAGGGTCCCCTGGATGGGGAGAACTTAGCTGACTATGCTCTGTACTTAGGCCACCTATTCTAGGGCGGTGGAGTGTGCAGGATGGGGCAGAGTGGCAGCTATGGCAGAGATGGCGGGGAGCCTGTCCAATGAACTGGACCATGGGTCCATCCAGAACCAGAGCCATGGCTTGGTCTTCCCAGCTCCTGCCTGACCCCTCCTCTACTGATGTTCCTTGTGTTCTGACTCAGGGTGGGTCCTCCCTGCAGGGAGAACAAGTTGGCCTGTGGGTGTTTGGGTGGATTGTATATTGGGGGGACCACAGCAGAAGCCCTGCTGAGTCTTCAGGGAGCCCACCAGAGCTGTCCCCTCTAGAGTGTCTTGGCTAGGGATCAGGAAACAGACTTCTCTACCTGGTTCTGTGTGAACTGTCATTTAACTTGCCAACACGGGCCCTCCTTGGACTTGACTTGCCCATTTGGGCGAGATGAACAACTCTTGACTTCAGTGGCTACATGCTACCCACCTGAGCATCCCAGAATGGCCTCCTGCATGCTTCTAGATGAGAGATGAGGGCTATAAATTTAGCCATAAATTTAGAAGTTATCATGTTTCTGAAAAAAAAGTGTATGTTACAATCAAATAGATGTGGAACTTAAAAGAGGTCACTAGAAAAAGCAGATTATAAAATCAGATGGGTGATTTAATTTCTAATAAAATGCAAAAAGATCTAGAAGTTTCTACACCAAAATATTAGCTTCAGTCATTTATATATACATATGTGGGTAGAGAGATCATGATTGGTTCTTACTCTTATCCTTTGGATTCTGAGTTCTAATCTGTCCGCAGTGAATGTGTGTTAGGCAATGGGCGTCAGCACCGTGAACTTTCTATAGACTTGGCCCAGACAGGTCTTCTCGCTTTCTGACCCTCCTCCCTGTCGCCCTGGTTTCCATGCAGGCAGATTCACAGTGAGGGCTCCCAGCTACCGGGAACCAGACCTGAGCCAGAAGCCCCGGTTCCTGGTGGGCCTGCGGACCCACCTGCTGCCTCCAGGATGCGAGTGTCGCATGACCTGTGCGGTGCAGGGATCACCCCGGCCTCATGTCACCTGGTTCAAGAATGATCAGAGTCTGGAAGGACACCCCACAGCATACAGCACTGATATGCTGGGCGTGTGCTCCCTCGTCATCCCCAGTGTCTCCCCTAAGGACAGTGGCAAGTACAAGGCTGTGGCTGAGAACCCGCTGGGCCAGGCTGTCAGCACTGCCACCCTCATCGTCACAGGTAAGGGTGGCTGTCCTGGCAATGGGCCACACTGGCAAGGGAGCAGGAAGAGAGCCAGAGGAACAGCCACCTGCCTGCCTTCAGGGAGCTGTCCCTTCTAGAGTGTCTTGGCTGGGGGTCAGGAGACAGGCTTCTCTACCTGGCTCTGTGTGAACTATCATTTAACTTGCCACCATGGGCCCTCCGTGGCCTAAACTTGCACAGCTGGGTGAGATGAGCAACTCTTAACTTCAGTGGCTACATGCTGCCCACCTGAGCATCCCATGGTGGCCTTCCACATGCTTCTAGATGAGAGATGAGAGGCTTCTTCTCTGTGACCACTCATAAATATGTCCAGATAGGGACATTTAGTGCCTACAGGGCCATATTGACTCTCTCACTGTAATCTCCAGAAAAGCAAATAGTATTTATTGATAAGAAAACATTTCCCCCCAGTGGTACTGAAAATATATTGTATTTTGAATAGAAAAAAAAAATAAATAATAAATCCTAAACATTTTTAGTTATTCAGAATTGACCTTTGTGCAAAAATGACCCTTCAGCACCGGTCAGAGCATCTCTCAGGGCATCTGTTCAGAGCCACTTAGGTGCTACCCTCAAATGCCCCAGCTTGAAGATACTCATAGTTCCAGAAAGAAGTGGGTATTTGATGGTGTTAGAGTTGCCCAGAGGGCTAGAGAAGGACTTTACCCAAGCTCTGAGAGCATGTGGTGGCCATGGATTTGAACCTGGGCCCACTGTGGCAGAGCCCGCAGAGCTAAGCTGTATTGCCTTCACCATGGATAGGTGTGGGAGGGGCAGCTGCCCCTTGTAGACCAGCTGGAATATCCTGTGTCTTGCAGAAACCAGCTCCTAGCCTCGCCCTACTCTGGGATGGCCCTGCCCGGCCCCCCAGCCACGGGATGGATGACAGAACTCTGAAGCTTCACTTCTGACACACACGCCGGCCTGGGGAGATGATCCCGAAGGATGGAGTCCATGCCTTGAGACTCAGGAGTAAGAGGGCTTCTGGGGATACTTGCCCAGCAAGACAGAGAGTCCTTGGGGAAGAAAAAGAAGGGTACAAGTGGTAGTCCCAGAATAGTCACTGAAAAGGATGACAGCAAACCTCCCAGATCTGCCCACATGGATTTCTTTCTTCTCCACTTCAGTAGACCTGGAAAGAGCCCACCTGCAGGGTGCTCCTTGTTTGCCTAGTCTGGGCCCCTTAGAGGGAGGGTGGGAGAAGCTGAGCCTCTGTGACATCAGGAAGGAAAGAGGAAGAGAAGTCAGAGGTCCTGGGTGAGAATAAGGGCATCAAGGGTGTGTGTTGGGGCACGGGAGACACCTTCTGTACTTTCCTTCATTAAAACATCTAAGAAATTTTTGCAAATCAACTTGGGTTTTGTGTGTTGTAGGAAAGATTCCAAAGCAAAGGTTTATGTATACCAGGCTCCTGCTGGGAGACGGGGTGGGCTCTGGTTCAAGGGAAGAACAAGGTCAGAGTTAGGCTCTCCTGCCTAACTGCGTAGGCCTACGCAGTTAATAGCAAGGGCAGAAAAGCCCAGAAAGGTTAGAGGCTCTGTGTAGCAGAGGCCTCCCTTCCTCCCGGCCCATGCCTCCCGCATGCTTCCACCCTCAAGCATCCTCCAAGCAGCAGGGCTAGAGCCCTGCCTTGGGGGGTATATGTAAGGGGACCACAGAACTGGTTGCCTAGGACTGTCAAATGCCTGTCCCTCCCCAGAGACAGAAACAGTCTGGGCTGGCGAGAATCCTAGAGAGCAGGAACACAATCTGCTCTTCACTCCCTCTTTTTGGATCCTGGTCTCTGCTTTCCACAGTCTCCCTTTGCACCCCCTCCCCCAGTTCTGTGGCAGATTCAGGAAGAAAGGAACAAAAATCACAGGACAGGGGGTGAGGACAGCACCAGACCTTTCTTTTTTGCTTTGAAAAACCTTACAAGGTTTGTTGAAAATCCCGGAGACCATGTATGTATTTATGGGTGTATTTTTAAACATTTTATTCCTTATTCCTCTTCTATTTTCTGGAAAAGGTTGTATACAATTGATGTTCTATCTTCCTTAAATATATGGTAGAAATTACCAAATAAAACCAGAGGGCTTGGAGTTTTCTTTGTGGGAGGGATTTGGCCACCAAGTGTAAGTCAATTTTTTCAATAGCTATATAAGGCTGTCCAAGTTATTAGCATCTTTTTGAATGACATTTGATAATCTATGACTTTCAAAGAATTTGTCCATTTCACCTAAACTGTTGAATTTATTGGCATAAAGTTGTTATAACATTCCCTTATAATCAATCCATTTACTGTTCTATAGGCTCTCCGAGATATTGCCTCTTTCATCCTTCAGATTGGTAAAACTTATGTCTTCTCTCTTTTATGCTTAGTCAATTGATTTATCAATTTTATCAATCTTTTACAAGGACCACCTTTTGATTTCATCCATTTTCTCTATTATTTTTCTGTTTTCAATTTCATTGGTTTCTACTCTTGGTTTTACCATTTTCTTCCTTCTGCTAACTTTGGGGTTTAATTTGCTCTTTCCCCTTCCTAGTTTGCTAAGGTCAAATCTTAGATCATTAAATTATAGATTTTTACTTCCCTTCTAATTCAAGGATTTTTCCTTTAAGTGCTGTTTTAACTTCATCCCATATTTTTGCACGTTGGGCCTTAATTTCCATTCGGTTCAAGACATTTTCCAATTTGTCTTATTATTTCTTCTTTTACCCATAAATTATGTAAAGGTATGTTGCTAAACTTCAAAGTAGGTGGGATTTCCTAGTATTTATTATTGATTTCTAGCTTGATTCTGTTATGGTTAGAGAAAATACTTTTATGATTTTAATCCTTCAAAAGAGGAAACGTGTTTCATGGCCCCAAACATGGTCCTCCTTATTCAGTGTTCTCTGTGCACTTGAAAATAATGTGTATGCTGCTGTTGGGGGGAGTTTTCTGACCAATTAGGTCAAGTTGGTTAATAGTGTTATTCAGTTTTCAGGTCCTTACTGATTTTCTTTCTAATTGTTGTCTCAAGTGTTTCAAAATGTCCTTTACTAAAATTTGCATTTTCTCCCATAATGGTGGTATATCATTATTTGTCAGAGTAATAATAAATAGCTAAGGAATAACTTCAGTATCTCCAGAGAGGGCAAGAAGGAAAGGGAGGAGGAGGAGGAGCAGAAATACCGAGAACAAGTATGAATAAATAGAAATACATCAGTAATCACAATGAGTGTAAGTCAAATTTCTGGGTAAAAGAAAGTAAAAAATAAACTCCATGGTATTGTACCATACTCTTCTCAGTAACTAATTTATCAAGTAGGCAAAAAAAGTACTAAGGATATAAGAAGTTGTGACCTACAAAATTAGTGAACTTGAGCTAATGGATTCACCTAGACCACTGTGCCAATAATTGGAGGCTTTTTGAAGCACACATGAAACATTTATGAAAATTGCCAGATACTAGTTCATAAAGGTAGCCTGAAATTTTTCAAATGATTAGTGTCATGTAGATCACACTGTCTAGCCACAATGCAACTGGATTGGGAATCAATAATGAAAGCTATATTGAAAAAAGTACATATGTCTGGAAACTTTGAAACACAGCTTTGAGCAATTAGTCAAAGAAGGAACCCCAATGGAAAAGAAGAAAATATTTAGAGCTGAATGATAATTTTAAAAACTATGAAAAAAAATTTAGAATCCAGCAAAAACCAAATGTAGGTTTATAGTTTTATATGCTTACTCTGAAAAAGAAAAGCAAAAGTGCGGTATTGATGAGCTAAGGTCTGTGTTGGAGACAGTTTTCCAGTCTCCCACACTCAGGTATGATCATGTGACTCAGTTCTGGCTAAAGGAATGAGAAGTAATATGAATAACTTCCGGGTCAGACACTCAAACTTCCTGTGCAAACATCCACTATCTTTCTCTCTCTCCTCCCTCCTTCATCAACAATCTACAAAGAATCCTTTGTAATTCAGAGTATGGTGGAAATAATTGCTAAAAGAAACTCGAAAGTTCCTCTATGCTAACATACTCTGAAAAAATGATATGAGAAATAAACCTGAATTGTATTACCCTCCTGAGATTTGGAGGTGGCTAAGCAGTTAAACTATTCTGAATAATATAGCAAATGACTTTTTTTTTTTTTTTCAAAACAATGCCTTTATTTCTATGTGGTGCTGAGGATGGAATCCGAGTCCCACCCCATACTAGGGGAGCGCTCTACTGCTAAGCCACAATCCCAGCCCAGCAAATGACTTTTTAAAACTGAAAAACAAGAGCAGCTACTGGTCTTGGCTCCCTTTCTTCCAGTCACACTGGTCTCCTTGTTGTGCCCTGCCTGTAGTAGTCTTCCTCTGGACACCTGCATGACTCACTCCCACACCTCTTCAGATCAGAGCTCAAACAGTACATCAGGCCTTTCCATCCCAGTGCCGGTGAAGACAAAGATAAAACCAATCTACAGCTTCTACAATAGCCATCACTGAACTGCTTGCAGAACTTGCCTGGACACATTGTGAACTCACCTGTGTGCATTGTGAACTATCTGTTGGTGCAGCGACTTGTGATAGTGTTGGGGTATTTTTGCTGATGATGTCATCGGTGGTACAATTTTTCCAAAAGGAGCCGTCAATTGGCTTGGTGTATCTTCCTCCCTTCTGCTTGTCATGATCATTCAGCTAAAATTTGGGGGCCAACAGAGGTGAGGCAAAGAACCTCACCCCCCCCCGCCCCCCTGCTGGTACAAAGACCTCTCCACAGGTGTGGCTGTATACTGGACCGGTAGTCAGTGACGGGTAAGATCCAATTTCAATGGACCTTACCTAACGGGTAAGGACCATATGTACTATTGGACAACCTAAGGCAGGCACGGTCCCTAAGCCACATGCTTGTTGTTTAAACAGAGAGGGGAAATGTTGAGAGCCACCAGCNGGGGCCCCAGCAAACTTCCAGTGCCTGTCTGGCCACCTGATCTAAAATGGCAGCTCCTTCCTTGCTGCAAAATCTCTGTCCATTTTCTTTGGCTTATCTTTCTCCAAAGCATCGATCACTATCTGACATATTTATTTTGTACTTCACCCTGTATTTGTTTTATCCAATAGAAATCCAAGTTCCGCAAGGACATTTTTTGTGTGTGTGTCTTTTTTGTTGATTGTTCTATTCCCAGGGCAAACATAGGATGAAAAAGTAAAATGAAATATATTGATGCTTTGAAAAAAAACAAACAACGGATTCTCAAATCTCCAAAATTTAGTAAGTAACAAATGGAGTAGTAATTAAACTACAGGCATTAGAATCAGGCTGGTGTCTCAATACATTCAGCAGCTGTGTGAAGTTAGGCAAGGCCCTTTCCTTTAGAGACTTGACTTCCTTGTTAGTAAAATTGGCATGAAACAGTGCTCTTTTTCAGAGTTGGGGGAATTAAAAGTGCATAACAGTGACTCCCTAGGTGCTGGTAGGAAAATGTTATGTGGGTTTTAACCATTAATGATTAAGGTGGCAGTGATGACAAGGGACATTTCTTATATAGAAAAGTGACCCCCTGCTTTGATGAGTTCGGAGTCATGGCTGGGAGGTCCTGGATCAGGAGCTGGCTGAGCTTCTGATGATGCAGGCCTAGCTGAAGGGGGTCACTGAAGGGGCTGAAGCTTGGAGAATTCACAGGGTTGGCCAAGAAGGTGCTGATCAAAGCTGCCTGGGAGAGACTGACCTGGGTGCTCTGCTCATCCAAGGGCATACGGAACCCAAGCCTCAGGCTCCCTGACCACCAGCCACCAGGAGACCCAGGGGATGCTCCAGGCCCTGGAGAGAGGAGTATGTGAGGCCAGGAGAATGCCTGGAACAAAGGCTGGGCTTGCCACTCAGTGTACTGGAGGGGTGGAGAAGACACAGGCTGGCCAGGTCAGGTTTCAGGCTCCATGGTGACTGCTGGACAGGAACCAGTGGGATCTGGGAAAGGTGGACAGTGTGACAGAGCTGATGAGAGGTGGCCCCAAGGTGCAGCAGCTGGACAACATCTGGTGAGAGCAAGGGTCAAACAGACTGCACTGAGGTCGGATCAACCCTGCTGGGGGATCTTGGGCACCTCACTTAATCATCCTTGGTTTTGGACCTTCCTTAAGTGGGGTGACATTCCTGTCCCGCCTGCTTCACTGGGCAATGCAGATGAACACACTCGGAGCAATAGTGAGGCCTGGTAATGTTATGACTGCCTCCCCTCTGGGTCTCCTGCATCGTCCTACTGATGGCCGCCCATGGCAGTGGACCCTGGGAGGAGCCGGGGAGCATCGATGGAGACATCATGGTCTGGCTTGCTTTTATCCTTGTGGGTGTTTCCCAAGTGCTATCCTCATTAATCTATCAGTTCCCTCACCTGTAGTTATGGAGCACTTACTATCTGGGTGCTAAGAACACAGCATGATTTGTGTCCTAGGGGCTCCTGCCATGGCCAGGCAGGTCCATTACAGCTGGGTCAGTGCTGGGTCAGAGCTTAGATGAAAGCAGGTAGCCCGGGGAAAGCATCAGTGGGGCTCCTAACTCAGCTTAGGGGGATCAAGGAAGGCTTCCTGGAAGAGGTGGCACTTAGAGGATAGATTAGAGTTGCAAGGCAGAAGATCCAGATACAGGTGCCAGTGGGAACTGGTATTTTGGGAGGCGGGGAGGTAAAGCAGATGAGTCTTTATGATTGGATGCCAGCTGAGAGGGGCAGTAGGGTCCTCCCCTCTGGAGGATGGAGATGAGGCCATTTTAGGCACAATCTGTTGAACGCTGGAACATCTCAGTGGCAAGGCTCAGGTGTAAGGCTGGAGATGCACATTTGGAATGCATCCATGTCCCTGCTAGGAGAATAGGGAGGTGGTGAGATCGCCCTGGAGAAAGGAGTAGACTGAGAAGAGGGTGGGCTAGGGTGGACCCCAAGGAGAGAGTGGATTCAGAAGCAGCCAGAGAAGTTGGGGAGATCAGCAGCAAGTGTGCAGGGGGGTGGGGGCCTGCAAAACAGAGCAAGTTGTTCATGGGCAGAGAAGGAAGAGCTGGGGCCTGGGTGTGGGGGGCACCACACAGCATCTGGGGCTCTGGAGGCAGGGCCGGGGTAGCCGCAGGGTAGGGTTCATAGGGACAGTGGTGAGGGAGATCCTGGAGTGCACCTGAAAGAGTGGGCACGTGTCCTCTGGTCAATGGGCAGCCTGCCCAAGGTTTAGACCTGGAAGTGGCCAGGTTCTTGTTCCAATTTGCTCACTCGTTGTATAGCCCTGGGCAGGTTACCCCCATTCTCCAAATCTGTGTCCACATGTATCAGACCCATGCAGATGCCCCTCCTGCTGGGCCCTTGGAGAGACTGAGGAGCTGGTATGGGTGCAAGGACAGGAGCCTTGAGCCCCGTTCACAGTGACCACGGGAGAATGCACCAGGCAGAGTGTAGTCTCCCATCCCCCTCCTCCCCACCCTGAGGGAAAAGCATCCGTGGGGCTCCTCACTCAGCTTAGGGGGATCCACTCTAATCTGTCCTCTAAGGATCTACTCAGGTGCCAACTCCTCCTTTAAGCGATGTTTCTAGAGAGCAGAGTGAAGAATTTTCTGGGCTCCCCTGATTCCCACCAGGTAGACTACACGTCCACATGGGGCATCCCAGTGGGAAGGGTTTGGTATCTTTGGGAATGAGTGTGGTGACCACAGGCAGACTGGGAAAGAGGGACAAGTAGTGCCAGAAAAGGCACAGGGGGGTCCAGACTCCCAACCAGGGGTCCCCACTGTCCAGACTGACATCCCACCTAAGATGGATGAAGAAGTGACCGTTGGCGAGCCCAGCCGCAGAACCCTGTGCTGATGCCCCTCTGGCCCCGGGCCTCTGCTGTGGCAGCTGCAGGCCCAGGAGCTGGCCAAGGAGCAGCAGGCGCAGCACACCCCACAGGGCCTCCTGGAGCGGAGCGCAGGCCGCCACCTGGAGACCTCTTCCAGCAGCCTCTGCGGCCTCTGGGCTCAGATAGGAGAGTTGGCCTGGGAGGGTGTAGAAACCAGGCAGGGAGAGGGTTTAGGGCTGGTCTGTGCCTTAGGGTTCTGGGGGCTCCATGAGCAAATGCACTTGTTGCTGTTAGAACACTGGAGACTATTAGTATCAGGCTGTTCCTATTAGTAGCAACAAGAGGCTTCACCACCAAGTTGCTGGAGTTCTAAATCCCCCAGGGGAGCAGGAGGTTGGCCTCCAAGAATGGAATCCAAGGGGAAGAGAATGTCAATCCTCCCAATTTGCCCTTTTGCCCTACCCCTGCCTCCCCCAGCCAGCACCCTCAGATCTTAGAGAACTCAACCCCGTCAGGAAATGGACATGGGGCTCATTTCCATGGAGACCCCTCCTGCACCAGAACCACGGACAGTGTAAAAACCCCAGGCCAGGACACCTGGCCCCTGACCTCTGCTCTGAGAGACTTTGGCAACACCCCAGGCCCACCGTCTGTACCTCGATTTA
Source organism: Marmota marmota marmota (assembly GCF_001458135.2). Classification (NCBI taxonomy): domain Eukaryota; kingdom Metazoa; phylum Chordata; class Mammalia; order Rodentia; family Sciuridae; genus Marmota; species Marmota marmota. The sequence goes on from NW_026000016.1 coordinate 44,963,515, forward strand.
CTTCTCTGTGCATGAGAGGCCCCCTTGCTTGTTCTTTGCTTCCTCTCTGGTTGGGCTGGGAATGGGCCTCCTCCCCGCAGAATTTAACAAGGGGCCCTCCTGCCCTGGGGAGGAGAGGGCAGCACAGGCTGGGTGCTGCATGGTGACCATGGAATTCTGGTGGCCACCAAGGCAGGTTGGAGTCCAGTTTGAAGTCCCCACTGCGGCAGCTTCCCCACAACCTTTGTGAGGCAAGGAGGCACAACTCCTTCTGTAGATGACAGGAGGAGGTACAGGGAGCAGGAGAGTGGGTGGAAGCAAGAATGGGTCAAGGGCCTCAACGTGCAGGAAACAGGACTAGGTGGTGATGATCACATTAGGGCATTTGCAGATGTTCTTAAGAATTTCGAATCTGTTGCATGCCCTGGGCAGTACCCGACCCTGGGGGTGCAGGTACAGAGGGGCTCTCCACCTAGCAAGGCCCAGTGACTGACTTCACAGGCAGACAACTCCATGATCCACCTGAGGTCCTGGGTGCTGTGGGGCTGCATAGACGAGGGGCCCAGCAGTCTGGGCCAAGGCCAGGAGGGCAGGGAGAGTGTTCCAGGGCAGAAGAGTCCATGCAGACTCCAAGGACAGGAGGGACCTTCTGGTCATCAGAAAGAAGCTGGAGACTCATAGGGAGTCCAAGAAGGGTTTTGAAGGGAGCTGTGAATGCATGGGGCAATCCTGGTGCTGTCATTTACTGGTTGGATAGCCTCAAGCAAGTTAGGAATATCCCTGGGCCCAGTTACTCCTTTATAAAATGGACATAAAAATAGTGGGCCTCCCAGGGACCCGCAACCGCCTTTCACTCTGAAGCCCCCGGAGTGTTATGGGAATTCAATTGCTCCATATCATGACACTGATGTTATTTCTAAGTCTCCCCAGGTGGAGACCAGTATGGCTGGGCTCTCTAACATCACTGAGGAGCAGCATGTGGCAGGTGACTAGAGCCTGGAACCAGCTGAGTCCAGGAGCCCTAGAAAGGGCACAGAGGTGGAGGAGGTGGGCAGAGCTGGAACCTGCAGGAAGAGCTGGGTCCCTTCCTCCAAGTTCCTGGTGTCTACCAGCCTGCAAGCCAAGACACGCCACCAGGTGGCGCCATAGGCTTTGCAGCAGACCTAGAGAAGACCCTGCCTGGTGCCCCAGGTAGTAGAAGGCGAAAGGAGGACAGCCCGGGAGCAAGCGACCAGGTGAGGAGGATGGCTGAAGCTACAGTACTAGCAGGTTGTCCCTTCCTCTCTTTCTGTGGGCTCTGGAGAGAACTGCCTGCTGGCCCCAGGAACCCTGATTCTGGCTCCGAGTGAGAGGTGTCTCTTTCCACAGCTTCTCCCCTTGCTGCCTCCCAGAGGCCTCGGAGAAGACTCTCAGCCTGGGGTCTTCTGGAGGTTGGGGCTTAGGCTCTGGGTGTTACAGAGGTGGGCTTCAGAGTGGAGGGCAGCAGTTTGGTTGGGCAGGTGATCCAGGTGTCCTGAAAGGCACGTGCATGAGCTCAGGGCCCTGAGCAAGTCGCAGCCGGGTGCCATCTTCCTGTTCCTGCTGCTCTGGGGCCTGTCTGGCCCTCTTGCCTCTCCTCAGCAGCACCTGCCTGCTTCTTCCTTCCCCTCCTGGATCTCTGGTGGGATGCCAGACCTCCTCCTCTACCCCTGATGGACACTGTGGAGAAAGGCAGAGTTCCTCAGGCCCTCCATTCAGATGACCTGGACAGGGCTTCTGTCCCCCCAAAAGGGACAGAGTGGCTGTGGATAAGGCTGGAGACAGGGGACTGAGGCCAGGCCTAACCAGGGGTTTTTATTGTCCCTGGAAGATGGCACCAGGCCCTTTCCCTCCTTGCCCATCTCAGCCCAGGGTGGTGGGGAGCTGGGAGTGCTGTCCAGGAGGGGTGTGGCCATGGCTGCTGACAGCTCTTTCGCACTGTTAGGACGTGGTGTCCTGGGTGAGGTGCCTGAGATGTGGGGCACAGGCTTGGCGAGGGTGGGGCCCCAAGGGAGGGGGCAGAAGCTTCTCCTAGCAGTCGGTGTAGTCACGGCCACAGAACGGCTGGACTGGAAGCTGCCGGCGCATAGCTGTTGTGAGGACTGCCTCCAGCTCGGGGTGGCTCCTCAGTCCCTGAGTGCTGCTGACCATCCCCAACCTCCCCTTTCCCTGGCCAGCAGTGTCCCAGACCCCTCCCGACAGGGCTGAGCAGTTCTCTGTGGCACTCTCCTCCCTGCACGGATCCCCCTCATCTGCAAAAATCAGCTCTATCCCTTTCCCCTCACCGCCTCTTCCCAGCTCCAGGAACGGTCACGTACCCAGGGGCCAGTCCTCCAGTCCGCCATGGTTTATGCTGGGCTAAAGAGACAAAGCCAAGGCACAGGCTCTTCCCACCTTGGGCTGGGTCCCTGCTCAGGGGGCCAACTGTGTCCTCACTAAGGTGTAGTTCTCCATCCACAGGGTGATGGCCTTCAGGACACTCTGACTGGCACTGAGTGTCCTGTCTCATCTCTGGTGCCAACCTTGGCCAGTCCAGCCCACTCACAATCTCAAAGCTGTAATAATGTATATATTGACCTGGGAGCCATGGGCATTATGTGAGATGTAGGATCAGGGCTGGACAGAGGCGGGGCTGCCACAGGTGGGGAGGGCTGCACACACTGAGATGGCCCCTGGAGGACCAGTTGTGTCCCTCCCCACCCCTCCACCCCACCTTTTTTTTGCCTTGCTGCTTCTTGAGACTTGGGGGAAGGACAGCTCCCTGGTTTTGGTGAGATGACCATTTTCAGATTTCTTCCTCAAAGTTGTGTGTTTGGTTTTTTAGCCATCAGGGAGCTGGTCCGTGTGGCTCATCCTGTGGCATCACAGGCACTGCCAGCTCCCTGAGTCCTCTGGGGACCCCCCACCTTGGGCCACTCCATTCCCTTCCAGAGTTGCAGGAGGCTGGTCTCCTACGGCCAGGACAGCTCAGCAGGGGGCAGCTGGCAGGGGCCAGCCGTGCTATATCTCAGCAGTTAGGAGAGGTTAGGGAGGGCAGAGGATGGATTTGGCTCAGGGAGGACAGAGTGGGGGAGCCCTCACCTGTTCCAGGTAAGACAGGTGTGGCTTGGCTATTTCCCGGGGGCTTCACTAGTGAACCCACCCCTCCCCCAGGCCAGGCCTCGCCCAGGGAGGTGTCACCCAGGAACCTTCTACTCCAGAGGCAGGAAGGGCTGCCCCTTCCCCAGCAGGAAGCCAGGCCCAGGGGCCACCAGGGCCTGGACCCCCAGGGAAAGTGCACTGGGTACATGGGACACACACTGCGGGACTTCCCTCCCCTGGCCTGGGGAGGCTCCCCGGGTGAGATCTGCAGCTCCCCTGGCAGCAGCACCTGCCCACCCCACTGGCCTGCGTCAGGGGAGCTGTCGGCGCTTGCACCCAGCTTCCCAAGCGATGAGACACAGCTCCCAGCCTGCCTCCCCAAGCCGCGGAGGAGGCTCACACCCTGTCCTGTGGGGCTGCCGCAGCTCCTGCAGCACTCCCCAGGGCCCCTCTCTGAGAGTGGCCCATGGCTGCCCCAACTTTCCCAGCAGAGAGTGGCCCTGGGCCCTGACCCCCTTCAGGAGGGAGTCAGTCTACGGATCACCAGGACACCAGAGGGAACCGAAGCTGTCATCAGACAGATCCTGCCCCTGTAGCTCCGGGAATTCTCCCAGCCTCCCTGAGGGTGTGGCAGAGGATGGGAAGGGACATCGGTGAGCCAGCCTGCCAAGCTGGAGCGCAGGTCTTGGTGTGGCCTCTCGACTAAGGAGGCCTGTGCTGAGGACAGATTCTGGTAAAACGCGCACACGCAGATGGGTGTGCCGGCCTTGGTTTCTGGACAGAAAACCCATCTCATCACTCCCAGGGCTCCCAGCTGGGCCAGGGAGCCACACCCATCTCTCAATGCCATCCTCTCTCCTCGGCCTTTGTAAAGAAGGCACGTACCTGTCTGGTGGCCCCAATTCATGATTTCCCTCCTTCTGAGTTTGTCTCCTTCAGATAACTTTTTCTAAAGCCACTGAGAGGCCTTCTACATACGGTAAAATGCCCAGTCCTTAACTGTCCATGTGGACGGCTTCCAATCAATATATAAAACCCAAGACACAGCACATTCCAACCACGCTCCTCCCTGTGAACAGTAGCCCTGGGTCAAGGCCTGTGTTGTGACCACCTTTGTGTCCCTCCAACACTTGGTACCAGGTAGCAGTTTGTACACAGAAAGGCCTTCCTTGACCAAGCTGCCTTCCTCAGACACAGGTGCCTCCTCCACGCTCTCCCTATCAGAGGTTGTCTCTGGGTGCCCAAGCTTGGGGCCACCCCACCAAGCTCATGGGGTGCAGCTGGATCCACTCACCACATCTCGGTGCTTCTGGCCTCTGAGCACCATCCTGTTCATGCTTCTCCTCAGTCCTGGCTGCGATGCCTCCCAGGGCATCAGGAAGCAGGGAGCCGGGAGCCGAACGTCTGCCTGTGCCAGGGGGTTGACAGCTCAGGCTTGAGTCTGAGGGCTGCCTGGGGAAGCCAGGGGTGCTGACCCTGTATGTGAGCAGTGTCCCCCACACTGCCGCCCCGACTCCTGGACTGCCGTTAGTCCACTTTGGCTTCATTGAAACCTGCCTGGGCAAGGCCCCCATTTCTCCAATCATAAAATGAGAAGGTTAGGAAGAATGACTCCAGATTTTCAGGGCACCAAAATTTTCTTTTTTTTAATTAAATATTTATTTTTTTTAGTTGTAGTTGGACACAATACCTTTGTTTCACTTATTTTATTTTTATGTGGTGCTGAGGATTGAACCCAGGGTCTTGCACGTGCAAGGCAAGCTCTCTACCGCGGAGCCACAACCCCAGCCCCTCCAAAATTTTCTTTTCAAGCAATGATTTCTGGAACCCTAATACATTGAGCAGAGAAGATGGAGTCACTCAGGTAGCATTGGGCATGAGGAGTCCAGAATCCCAACCCCCAGGAATTCCCTTCTCCCTCTGCCTCCAGTAGCTTTAGTTGGCCCCAGTGAGATCCTTGGGTTCCATGATACACAATGTGATCAGGGAGGCAATGGCTGGTGGGCTCTCCCTTGTGGCAGTTTAGATCAGGGATTGAACCCAGGAACACTTAACCACTGAGTCACATCCCCCGTGCCAACCCCGGCCCCTGCTTTAATTGTTTATTTAGAGAAAGGGGTCTCACTAAGTTGCTTAGGGCCTTGCTGAGTTGCTGGGGCTGGCTTTGAACTTGTGTTCCTCCTGCTTCAGCCTCCAGAGTTGCTGGAATCCCTGGCATGTGCCATTGTGCCCAGTACTATGTGCCCTGTTTATACCCATGATCTTGTAATTCTCATGACCATCCACAAAGCAGATGTTACCATCCCATTTCACAGACGAGGAAGGCTGCTCAGATAGTAGAGAGGAAATTGCCCAGGATTACACAATTGTTAGTGGCAGAAACCCCACTCCCCCGGGAATGTCTGGTCATGGTGAGGAGTCCAGAGGGTGGGAGAGTCCCGGTCCAGATGGGCGTCCCTATCGCGTTGAGAGATTTACATCATCCGACAGTCACTCAGCAAGCATGCAAGGTATGGAGTCGGGAGTCTGGGTTAAGGCAGGAAGGGGGCAGTCTGCTCATTAACTGTGGTCACCAGGAGCTCAACTGTTGTGCTTCCCCAACCTCAAGACAGCTGGACATGGCAACTCCCCTTGCTTCAGGAAGTCTGTGGCCAGTGAGATCAGTTTTCCGGGGCCTCATCAGGATGGCAGGGGGCATGGGAGGGGGTCTGGTAAAGGCCTGATGTCATCATGAGTAGCAAGTGGGACTGGGTTCCTGAGTGGAACTCAAGGATCTCCCTGGGGCACCTAGAGCTATGAGGAGCAGAGAGAGAAGGGTGCTCCTGGTGGGTGGGTTCTGGACCCCTCAGACCCAATTCTGAGGGCTTGACTTCTCTCTGCTCCATGTTTTAGGGTTTCTGGGAAAAGCCAGGAGGTGAGAAGCTCTTCAGGCTCTCTGGGGGTCTCCAGATCTCAGGCTCTTCTGCATTCAGACGAAGCCTTTGTGAGCATAGGGGAAGTCAGCTTCCTCGGAAACAGAAGCTCTGTGAGGGCAGGGCTTATCCTGCCCAGGGCCTGTCACGGGGCTGCCATTGCACATATGTGTCGCATGAAGTTGTAGGAAGGGTATTGGGGCTAAATCCTGTGTCCTCAAATCACCCTGAGAAGAGACCCAGAGAGGCCTTGTCTCTAGCCCTCTTCTTCCCTTCCCTTCCCCACATAGGGACTTTCTGAGAGCAGAGCTGGGGCTGGGGATGTGGTTCAAGCGGTAGCGCGCTCGCCTGGCATGCGTGCGGCCCGGGTTCAATCCTCAGCACCACATACAAAGATGTTGTGTCCGCCGAAAACTAAAAAGTAAACATTAAAAAAAATTCTCTCTCTCACTCTGAGAGCAGAGCTGGCAGGAAGGGGCTTGCTGCCTCGCTCTTTAGCCTAGAGCTGCCCCGGATGAGGGGCAAGCAGAGACAGAAGAGCTGGGAGTATGGAGGAGGGAGAGGAAATGGCTGATAGCTGGGGGTGAGGGAGGTGGGGGAGGCCCGGAGAGTCACAGGGCAAGGGGCTTCTGGTGTGGAGCCGGAGGAGGAGAGCAGGAGGAGTGAGCGAATGTTTTATTGTGTTTCCTTGGACCACGCCAGTTTCCTCAGCATGATATTCTTTGTTCCTCTGTGTTGAAAACCTGTGCTGTCCAATACCACCGTTGGCTGTAAAGCATGGATTTCACATACTTTATAGAAGAAAAAGAATGTAAACTATCACCATAATTTTTATATGGATTACCTACTGAAATGATAACAAAATATCACTCAGGCATACTGACTTCAATGAAATATGTTATTAAAATTAAGTTCAGCTGTTTCCTTTCTTTCTTTCTTTTTGGAGGGGAGTGGGGAAACAGGGGATTTAACCTAGGGGCACTTAATATTAACTTAATATTTTATTTTGAGACAGGGTCTTACTAAGTTGCTGAGGCTGGCTTTGAACTTGTGATCCTCTTGCCCCAGCCTCCTGAAATTATAGGTGTATGCCACCATGGCATTCCACCTGTTCTTTCTTTTTATTTTTTTAGTGCAGTTACTAGAAAAATTAAAATTCCGTATAAGGTTCTCTCCCACCCTGGACTCCTGGGGCTATGTCCAGCATGCAGCCCAGCCTCACGCTCCTGGACTGGCAGAAATACGTGGTCTGAGGCACAGGCCTGAAAGAAAAGTCAGGTGGTCAGAGGCCAAGAAATCATGCTGAACTTGCATGCAGCCTGTCAGAGCTGGTGAAGAACTGTGCCCAGAGAGACACCCTCATTGTCCAAGGCCACCAGCGGCCTCCCATCTGAATAGGGTCAGGAGTGAGAAGGAAACAATAGCCATGACACTAAGGCTTTGAGCCACAGAAAGGCCATCTGGGGGATCTTTATGGGCTGTGATATTTAAATCATGTGACAGGCCCATGAGGCAGACAATCTTACCTCCATTTTATGGTTGAGGAAACAAAGGCTCAGAGAGGTTGACCAGCTCACCTGGGTCACATGGCCAGTGAGGGACAGAGCCCTGATTCAAATCAAGTTTATAGGGCTTCAAGGCCCAGACTCTTCACCTCTAGCTTGTCCTGGAAGGTGGTTTCAGAGTTTTGAAGGTGGGCGTGGGATTGGGGAATTCTGGCTGTGGAGAGGGAAGAAATGAGTTTCATGGACCAAAGTGAGAATGGCAGGGAAATGTTCTCTGAAGACATTCTGGGTCCCTCTGTGTGTCTGGGCCTACAATCATCCCCTGCCCTGTATGGTGGGAAGGACTGAATGGTCTTGCTAAGTTTGCCCAGTGGGTAGGCAGTAGGGTTGGACTTAGAGGCCGGGACAGTTCTGCTATCCAGGAGGTGACCAGTTTCAACTGTAATGTTGAAGCCCAACTATGGAAAGGCAGCTGGCTCAAAGCAGAACCCTTGGGCTGCGGGTCCCAAAGCCCTGGGCTCTGGGGAAGATGAGAAAGACCGAGACCTTTTTATTGCCACTTGCTATGTAATTAATGACTTAATGACCTTTTGGGAGACAAAAGGAGCAGGAGAGCCATTTATGATCTCTGAGAGCATGACCCCAATTTGAGAGTTGAGTCTGGTGCCCTGAAGTTCAGGGTGGATGTAGTCACCACTGTGACCTTTGCCTGTGATGATGGCTTCAGTCTTCCTAGGCCCCCTCTCTCAGCCATGGGGATCTCCGTGGAGAACCCAAACCAGGCTTTGCTCACTGCTGCTGGGAGCTGGTCCCCAGGGCTCTCTGTGGCATGATAGGAACCACGTCTGAAGGTTGGCACCAAGCATTGCTCCCTTCTCTGACTGACTGCTCTCATTGCTATTATGGGCTAGTTCTGAAGGCACTCCCCAGTGCTCTCTCTCATACACACACACAGTTACAAGGTCCTACCTCGGAGACTTTGCTGGGGACCTGCCTCCCTCCAGCTGGGATGTGCCTTCCTCCGAGTTCTGCTCAACTCTGCCCCCAGCGGCCAGACCTGCGCACTACCAGTTGGTTTCCCTGCTGCCCTAGAGTCTCCGATCTACCCTATAGAAGGGCCTATGCTTTGTACTTCGGTACAGATTTCTTTCTCTGGCTTTAGTTTCCTCATATATAAAATGGAACCCAGATTGCCCACTCCACAGACCTTGAAGGTTAAGGGAGATGACCCATGAAATACCTGGCAAAGGAGGTGCTCTCTAAAACCCCTGCCCATTCTCCAGCTCCCATCCTCCAAGAAGCTTTCCTGGATCCCCACATCCCTGTCATCAGAAGGTCAACAGGGCTCCAGAAGGAGGACAGAGCGCTCATTTCTCCAGAGCCTGTAGTCCACATCCCTCTGCCATAGGGCTGATTTTTGGCCCCGTTCATTTTAATCTTTTCTTTAGTGATTCTGAGTGATGGTTTTGACAATTTGCATCAGAGTGGTACATGCTTGCCATAAAATTTCAAGAAACCCAGAAATCTTCACAGAAGAAAGTTCTAAATCATCCCAAATCCTACCATCCCAAAAAACAACTTATTTGCTAAAGATCAGTCCTGGCGTATCTCTGAATATACATACAGATAGCATAGTCAGTAGAAGAGAGATAAGTTATTTTGTAATTTTTTTGTAGTTACATAACTTGAAAATATGAAAATATTTTTATTTGTAATTACATGCAAGAGGAAAAAGTAAAAATAAAGCTGAAAGAATTATTTAATCTTTGTTAAATGTTCTTTCACCACAAGAGAAATTTGTACCTCTAAGGTCTCTCTATGAATAAGAAAAATGGTTTCAAGATTATTTTGAGAGGTTATAAAAATCAATTTTTTAAACAACTTATGCTTATAGTCATTGATTTTTTTTTTAAATGTGCTTTCACTTTAGATTATCTGGCTGACTACTTGCTGCAAGAGAAGAAAAGATTAGTCCCTTCCATGTTATCCCACCTGCACCCTCCCCACCTCCTGAGTTTTGTCACCTGGGTAATTTTCATTGTGTGGGGACTTTTGCATGTTTTTCATCTTCTCTGCAGCCATTCTGTGCCTAGATGGACACAGCACTCACCTCCACCCTTTCTTCCCAGGCTTCTGTTCCCACGTCTTCAGCTCGAATCATTTAGGTTCACAGTTTTCATTATCAGATTGTGCTTCATTTTTTATTGGAGCATTGTAGTTATACATAATAGTGGGGTTCATGGCTGCACAGTCGGAGAGCTCTGTACTTTTCAAGAAGGGTTTCTCACACTGAGTTCTCTGTTGCCTTTAGGACTGATCACAGCTTCCCTAGCGCAGCCTCACTGGGTCCAGCTTCCTTTCCATCTGGTTTTCAGGGACATTGCTTTATTGTCTTCTGGCACTGAGCGTGGAGAATTCTGGGATGAGTCTGTTTTCCCTCTTGTAACAACTTGTCTTTTTCTGCCTGGGACACCTGAAAAGTTCTTTATGTATTGAAGTTCAATAACTTAGGCTATGCCTCATTCTTGATCATTCTCTCTCTCTCTCTCTCCCTCTCTCTCTGTCTCTCTCTTTTCCTCATATGTCATTGCCCCTTCTGTCTGCAAATCCAGTCCTTTATTTAAGGGAAAATTTTTCTGTATTATAGCTCTGAATAAATTTATCATTTGCACAATTCTCTCCTTTAAGATATTAGTTTTTCTTTTATTCGCTGATCTTTTTTTTATTTTGTCTCCCAAACCTAGTTGCTTTAATCTCTGTCCATTTTTCTGTGCATTGAGTATGATGACTTCGAGCCCTTTCCAAGATACCATTCTATTTTGCCCTTGTATGTTGTTTCTAAATCACTTATGAGATATGTCATTGTATTTAGTTCTTAAATTGTTTTTCTAACCCTGTAATCTCTGCCATCTCATTAGGTTTTAAATTTATCTAGTCTTTGAGTCCATATCATATTAACATACTTTAAAGCATGAAACACTAGGGAGGAATTTGTTTCTGTTTTTAGCTTCGGTTTTCTTCCAGACTGGACTCCTCACCTATCTTTTTCACACTGTCTTGCTTCCTTCCTTCCCGTCCCCTGCCTCCGTCATGTATTTTCATAGCTGCTGTGCTACTTCTTTTCATATTGCTTATGCTAACATGAGCAGCTCTGTCCACACCCTCTATTTGCTTTGATATAAAGCAGATGAATCACATCTGTCCTGTATTGTTCCCTGGATTGCCTCATGCCCATAAATCTTGCCCTTATGCCTGCAGACTCCTCAGAAACAAGGGCTGTGCTTCATTCTTCTCGAACCTTGGTGATTTTCCCTGGTGCACCGCTGGGTAGAGCACATGGGATTGGATGTCTAAGGTTTGACTATAATGATTGGAGGTTGGGGTTATATTAATTTCCCAAGTTCCTGGATTTAAAAAAAAATGTAATTATAAAGGACTCCGAACAGCACTTCTGGGAGCTTTTTGAGGACAACACAAGATAAAATGTGTTTAAATTACAGCAAGAAAAACTGAAATTACTTAGAAAACACAACTTGCTGCGTAGTGGGAAAAGAAGTAAAAAGCCTCTGACAGAGTAGGTCTTTCATAAATGGTGATTAGGATTATTCTAGGTTTCTCTTGACGGGGGAGAGTGAGGCATAGGACTTCGCAAAGCTCTGCACCCAGAGAAGAAGAGCCAAGCAAAACCCTCCCCTCCCTGAGAGAGCACCAAGGCTTTTGCTGCTGTAAAATTAGTATAACAGCAGGAAAACTTCGTATAATAGCAGGAAAACTCTTGGAATTTAGCATGTTTGGGGACTTGGAAGTTAGAGATCAAGAAGGCATTGTGGTTGAATGGGATGGTAATTAGAAGCAAGTAAAGAATCTGGGTACATACCCGAAAGAATCCAAAGCAGGGATTCGAAGAGTTATCTGCACACTCGTGTCCAGAGTTGCATTATTCGTAATAACCAAAGGGTGGAAACAACCCAATCATCCACCAACAGACAAATAAATAAACAAAATGTGAAAAAATAAACAAAATCCAATGGGATGTTATTCAGTCTTAAAAGGTAAGGAAATCGATACAGACATTTTATGTCGAGTGAAATAAGCCAAAAGCAAAAGGACAAAAACTGTGTGTCCGCCTCAGAAGAGGTTCCGAGGGTAGTCAAATTCCTACCCAAAGAAAGCTGAACGCGGATGCAGGGTCCGGGGAGGGGAACCGGGAGCTCTGTGCGGCATGGTGGAACAGCTCTTCAGATGGCTGCAGGGTGTGCCTAACCATGTGGGTGCATTTACTGTCCCCTTGAAATGATTAAAGTGGTGAATTTGTGATGTGTATATTCTACCACAATAACAGATGTACCAAAAAATTAGATGGGAGTACCCCTTAAAAATTCATATTCCTGAATCTCAGTCCAAACCTGGGTGGGTTCCTAAGATGTGCCTTTTCTTTTTAATTAATTAATTAATTTAGTGCTGGGGATTGAGCCCAGGCCTTACACATGCTAAACAAGTGCTCTACCACCAAGCTGTTCCTGGACCCTCACCTTGGCAGCCTGCCCTCTCTGGGAACCTGAGATGACTACCCCAATGGTGGTGGCTCCAGAGAGGTGGGTATGGACCACTCTTCTCCACCTGCCCCCGTGCAGAGCTCTTCCCCTAGAGTGAGAGGATCTTCCGGTGGGAAGGGCCTCTCAGGCCTTCTGGCTTTCCCTTCCATCGCTGTTAGACTCCCTTGGACTGGGGGTCCCAGCATGACTCGCGTGCACAGAGGTTCCATCCACAGGAGGCGCCGGGGAGAGGGTAGACACTGGCTTGTGGCTAGAAGGGTCATGCACCATGATGAGAGCCGGGTGTGTGGAGTCACCTGGGAAATGGGGATGTTGTCATCCTTGTTTTTATTCCCCACAGACCAGGCCCTTCTCTTGCTCCAGACAATCCACTGTTCGTTGTCATGGATCCCAGACCCAGGATGCTAAATGGCCTTTCCAGAACAGGGGCCAGGAGTCTATGGAGACTCTGGCTTAACTTTCTTCCCCGTGGCCCTGCTTTATATTCTCTCTGTCTCTCTGCGGTGGGATCCTCTGTGTACCTGTCAACATGGTGGACCAGGGGATCCCACTACCCAAGGAGGTTCCCTCTCACACAGTCCTGATTCAAAGCATGACAGTAAGGCTGGACCTGTCACTCATGATCTGAGCAGAGGATGCTGCATGGACAGTTTCCTGGGAGCCTGTGGCTGCTGTTCTGTGTGAATTAGAGGGGAATCCTTCTCAAAAAAGAGCTGAGTGAGCTGGAACCCTAAAGGTCCCATGGCACTCTCATGGCTCTCAGATTTCTTTGCATGGCCCGTGAGCGCTCTCCAAACTCCGTCCTGAATCATTCCAAACTGTCCCCACATCTCTGCCTTTGCACTTACTCTTTTTTTCCTCAATAGGGCAGAGCTAGGAAGGCGCTGTGTTGGGACAGTCCTTCTGGCTCCAAGTCCCATCTTGTTCCTCTACCCGGGGTTGCCTTGAGTCTTCTGTGTGACTCAGTTGATGATTTTCAAATCTTTCCTGATGTAACCCTGACTTTTACCTTCCTTTTCTGCAGTTCTTCCGTGATTAGGCTGAGCTGGGAGGCTTATTGCTCAGGGAAAGATCTAGAGGAAGACATAATGGACAGAAGCTTCCACTTAACAGGAAGAGGAAGGAGAAAAGTCTTCTGCAGCCTGGAGGAGGGCAGAGGAAAGGCTGGGGAGGAGGATGAAGGGTTCAGACATGAGCAGCTTGCCTTCCCCCATCATCCAGTTCAAGACCAAAGGAGGAAGTGTCATTTTGGGGTGGGATCATCCAGCGAGATTTCTCAGGAGACTGTTGTTGTACAAGAGCCTTGTTCCTTGTGCCTTAGGACACAGACCTAGAAATGTCTAAGTCTCCCAGAAAAGGCCTTCATGAGGCCACATCCCAAAAGGGACATGGAAGCAGGGGCTGAGGTCTTTCCCCCTGGCTCCCTATGCCTTTATGAAGCATGTAGGGCATCTAGAAGGTTCTGCATGCCTCTGAGGGAGCCGCAAAAGAGGCTGAGAGTGCTGACTGGCAGATTTGCCAGGGAGTCACTGTTGGAGCCAGCAAAGCAGCCAGAAGACCTCAGGGTGTCACACCCAGGCTGGGATGGAGTTTTGGTTACAAGCAAGACTTGGGACATCTTCTGCACAAACAAGCACTGAGATGGGGGCGGGATCTGACCAGCAGGGGAGTTGGCCACACTCCAAGAGAGTGCCCCACTTCAGACATGGCAGAAGACTCTAGAAACAAGGCAGAGGGCAGACCCCGCCCCCCACACTCTCCCATGAGCATACATTTGGAGCCAGAGGATGTAGGGCATGGAAGCCCCCTTCAGCTGGGTAGGAATAATCTAATAGTGAGTTTCAATTTTGAAGGAATCCCAAAGAAGATGTTGTAAATAAGCATCTCTCCTTAAATGGGCAAGTCGGGTTTGTTTTCTACTATTGATTCCCCCAAATCAGCCAAAAGGGGCTGAGGTTCAATAGAATTGGCTATAGACAATAAAGTCACTTATTACCTTCTGGGCTTCCTTCCTTTCTTCACCTTTTGCACATTTAAGTATATTATTAAACTTTGCACATCTGAAAACCTTCAAGGGGTCAGACACGTTCATCGAGTTCAAGATCAGGAAACCTTCATACCTGGAAACTAAGAGATATCTTAACGTTGTTCGGGGCCTCCCAGAGGCCTGGAGAGTGGGATATGATAGGTGGAGGCTGAGACAGGACTTGACTGACACTGCATTTGTCTCTCCCTCTCTAGTGGCTTGGGCTCTGGCCTGTAGGAGGCTGCTGTTTCATGGCCAGGTGGGTGCATGATGGCATCCTACTGTCTCAACAATGACTATGATAGTATAATTGGCACAAACGGCAATTAGAGTAATTGTTCTGTTTAGACATAATCAGACTTCACTGCCATCGGCCAGCAGTGGGCTGTGTACCGCTGTCAAAGTATCCTGCTCAGGCTGGGGGAGAGGATGGGATGCTGAAGTGGGTGTGGGAGGCTGTGCCTCTTGCTGCCTGCCCATCCCCACAGGCCTACTCCACCACCACTGGGACAGGGACAGGCTACTGCTCCCACCAAAACCCCAAGCACCTCCAGGTAACCAGCAGTGTCCTGAGGAAAAGAAATGCAGACCCCTGACCTGATCTAAGTGGCCTCCACCTGCTGAGGCTGATGTGCAGACTCCCCATCAGCTGCAGCTGGAGGCCACAAGCACAGTCAGGGGACTTGGGCAGAGGCAGCTGGAGGTCCAGCCTCTAAGACAGTAATGCTGGAGCCCTGGAGGTACAGCGTGGGACCTCCGGGACCAAGTGGCTATTATACCACCACCCAGCAGGTAAATTCAGATAAAAGAGCAGGTGAGGGTAGAAGCCTCGGCCTCCCGCAGGTCAGTTCCCATCCTGCAACTGGGGTATTGATTAAGCAGTAGAAGGTGACTGTCATCTATGCCCCAGGTCCTCTGTGCTGCTGCTGCTCTCGGTGGTCTGACTTTATTTAATCCTCCCCACAAGCCTGTGATATAGGCACATTATCCCTGTTCCCCAGGCACAGGGAAATGAAGCATTTGCCTAAAAGGTCCTTAACAGGTCAGAGTGCCAGAACTTGGTCTTGAAATATCAAACCTCTTAGCCTATTTACTCTTCAGACAGCACCCTGGGGAAGGTGATGACGATGTGATGATGGCATTTTATGGTTCATGATTAGGTGACTTGACTGAGTCTGGTTCGCAGTGTGGTCAGAGACCAGCAGCATCCGCGTCCCCTGAGAGCTGGTTGGAAATGCACAGCCTCAGGCCCCACCCTGGGCCTGCTGCAGCAGAATTTGCATTCTAATAAGATTCCTTGGTGATTCGAGGTACCTTAATTTTTAAATTTATTTGTTCTTTCTAGATATACATGACAGTAGAGTGTGTTTTGACATATTAAACATACATAGAATAAGTATACTTGTTCTAATTAGGATCACATTATTGTGGTTGTATATGATGTGTGGTTACATGGGTCATGTATTCATATATAAGGATACAAAAGATATGTCTGATTCATTCTACTGCCTTTTCTATTTCCATCCCCCGCCCTTCCCCTCATTCCCCTTTGTCTAATCCAGTGAACTTCTAATTTTCTCCCTTATTGTGGGTTAGCATCCACATATCAGAGAGAACATTCTGCCTTTGGTTTTGGGGGACTGGCTTATTTCATTTAGCATGATATTCTCCAGTTCTATCCATTTCCTAGCAAATGCCATAATTTCATTCTTCTTTATCTAAGTAATATTCCATGTGTGTATATATGCCACATTTTCTTCATCCAGTCATCTGTTGTAGGGCACCTTGAGAAGTACTGACCTAGCGCATCTACTCCAACCCTCTCCTTTTATAAACAAGAAAACCAAAAACTAGAGAAGTTCGTGACTTTTCCAAAGTCACATGGCAAGTTGGTAGCTGAGCCAGGCTCAGAGCTCTTTGTACCTGGTCAAAGGAAGAGCCAGGGACTGCGAGTGCAGCACCCTTTCTACCTCAGTACCACCCCTGCCCATCTCCCTCGACTTCCCATCAAGCTGGGCAAGATGGCTTAGCCCCACTCTGATGCATCTCTAAGAAGATACACCTAATTTGGGGGGTTGGACCCTAAGCTTCCTGTGAAAACCTGGAGGGCCTGATTACTGGAGGAGCCAAACAGACCTTGTGGACCAAATTCTTGGCTGGTAGCACTGGTCAATTACAACCAAACCTGCAGAGTACCTCTTCCTGCAGAGTACCTTGGCTTACCCAAGAAGGGAGTAACCGGAGGCCTCCCCAGGGTCATAAAGCCACCCAAGCACTCAGAATGAAAGGCCCATAGAAAGACAGAGAGCTATTATGCCTGCTCACCTCCAGGTGAGCGCGCTGCCTCTGGCGGCCTAAGACACCCTATTAAACAGGAAAGTATGAAAATGACGGGCCGCCAGGCCGAGAGGCCCATGGTTACGAGAGGCCGGGCCCCTCCAACTTCCTGGCAGAGGCGTAGCTGGCTTCATAAATTCCTCCCAACAGAGAGGTGACGTCGCCCCTGGCCGCTTTTACCAGAGCTGTTGGGCCACCATTCTTCTCTTGTTGTCTAGTGAAACCAAAGGCAAAGGCGGGTGGCAGAGGGGGCGGGTCACAGGGTGAGAGGCTGGCTGTCCAGCGCTGGCAAAGAGCCAGCTGGTCCTTGCACGGTGCCATTGCTGAGGGACTGTGTCATTCCCCTCACCCCCGGCCAGTCACGGGTCTCACACCCCCACCAAGCTGCATGCTGAGTGGGTTTGCGGAGAGAGGCCGACAGCTCATGCCACCCGACGGGGAGGGTTTCTGGGTTAGTGTGCATATTTGATTTGTGGGGTTGCTGCAGGAAGAGCCACAAACTAGTGTCTTAAAACAATAGAAAGTTATTATCTCATAGTTCTGGAAGCTGGAAGTCCAAGATCAAGGTGTTGCCCTGACTGGCTCCTTCCGGAGGCTCTGTTCCATGCTTTCTTCCAACTCTTGGTGGCTCCAGACCTTCCTTGGTGTGTGGCAGGACACCTGTCTCTGCCTCTGTTCCCACGAAGTATCGGCTCTGTTCAGATCCCATTCTGCCTTTCCCTTGGAGTAACACCTGCCCTAAATCCAGAATGAGCCCAGCAAGATCCTCAACTTATTTATATCTGCAAAGACCCTATTCCCAACCTGGTCGTGGTCACGGGTTCTGGAGATTAGGATGTGGACATCTTTTGGAGGACACCATTCAGTTCGCGACAGTGTACACTAAAGACTGTGCTTCAGCAGCTGTCTCTGCCCTATAACTGTGGCATGGATGGATGTGGTGTGGTGGGAAATTGCTTGGCTCAGGATCACAGGAAGCATCTTTAAGGCTTAGATCTGCCACCAACCAGCAGTGGCTTTGAGAAAGTCACATACCCTCTCTGAGCCTCAGTCTACCCTCATCCTTACAATGGGTGATAATAGGAGCACCAACAATTCTCCAGGAAATGAAGGGCAGATTTTGAGATAAAGGACTGGAAATCACTTGGTAAACTAGAAAGCACCAGATAGGTGTGAAACATTGTCCTGATTCTGTGTACGAAGAGTGGCAAGCAGAGGCACACTCATCCACACCAGCCAGCAACCCAGAAATTGCTGGCTCTGCTTGCGAGTCATCAAATGATTTCCCCGTGCAGCAATAAAAACAGAACTCTGCTCTGGACTGCAAACCCACCTTCCCAATTTCAGTGGTCTCCAGTATTTCCTGGATCTGAAAAGTTCTCCAAATCTTGTCCCAAATGTCACATGGCTCACCCTCCCCATCTTCAGCCTGAGTTTCAGAGTTGAGCCAGGGGGCTGCCATATTGGACCTAAGCTGGAGCACAGAGGTCAGTAGGGAGTCCTAAGCTGACCCTTTGGGCCAATCCAATCCCATTGATCCCTGATTGACTGACCAGTTTATAGGACAGTAAGGTGGGGGCACAGAATCCTCTGTGATAGAGACTGCCCAGGATCTTTCTTAGGGCAGAAGAGGCTCCCAGAGCAGACTGACCAAGGGCTGGGACTATCAGATTGGAAGCATGTCCAGGTGGAAAGGTGTGAGAGGGCCCTTCCCCAGCTCTCCTAGACTCATCCTTGGTCACCCTGCTCCTCTACCTTGTCCCCTTGGTAGCTGTGGTGACAATAGAGCCCTAAGACTAGAGATGACTGGAAGAGCAAAGTGTCATAGAACCCTTCCACCCAACCCCTGCCCCTGCCAATTCCTCTAAAGATCTTTTGTCAAAATGGGTCCATGCCCAGCCCCCACTCTGGAGGGTCTGAAGTCAAGGCGCAGTGGGTGTGCTCCAGCAGGATGATACTGCCTGGACAGAGGGAGCTAGACGGGGAGCTGAGGGGGCATCTGCTCACAGGGATGTCATACAGGACATGTGAATGGAATGTAGCTTGGCCATAGAGACGTTCATCAAACCATGTCAATATTCAGATCGTGGGCGTAGTTGTGCTGGTGATGCAAAGAGCTCGCAGTGCGTAAGGGACAGCATGTGTGCTAAGTGCCACACTCGAGGTACAATCTACTCTAAGGGTTTAGGGAGGGAGGAGTTACTTCCATTTGAGGACATGGGGGGTGTAAGTGCAGAGAAGGATTTGAGTTGGGCTCCAAATGACAGTTCTGGGATGGGATATGAAGGGCAGTGACACAGTATCAGCTGTGTCTCTTAGAGTGCCCCAAGTGACCAGTCATGGACCCCCCAATCAGGTTCAGTGGATGAGAAACTCCACACCTTTGAGAGCATCCCCAAGCCCAGGCCCTACTGACTGCAGCTGGGGAGATGCCATTGCTTATTCCTGGTCATCTTATGAAGGAGACACCTTGCTGGGGCTTTCGGCAGGAGGCCCTGACCGGGGCAACACAGACAGGTTCTTAGCCTGGCCCTGGAGCATCTTGGCTCCCACCAGTGCCCATCCATGGCCTGGCAGGCTGCCTGCCCAGGAGCTCAGAGCAGAAACAGACCAGGGAGCCAGCTGCCCTGGGTGTGGCTGCCCTGTCTGGAGGCAAGGGCGGGTGACTCATCGAATCACCATCGAGGCTGTGCAGGGCTGGGGTTGGGATGGGCAGGTGACTGTGGGACAGAGAGAAAGAGCACGGGGGCTGCTCAGCCCTTCAGCACACACCCCAAGCTCCCGCCAGCTGTGCAGCTCCCACGACCTGGCCTTTCCCTGGGCCTCTGTGGCTCCACCTCCCAATTACCAGCGATTCTCCAGCCCAGGACAGTGAGGAACTGCCCCTTAGATTCCTCCCTGCCTTGGCTGCCCTCTGAAGCCTCAAGCTTGTCACCCAGCACCTACCAAGGAGGGAGAAGGGGTCAAGTGCCCCCATGCTGGGGGAGGCAGGACCCAGACAGACACCTGAGACCTTGTCACTAGGCCTCTTTGCATTCAGTTGCCAATTCTGATGCATCAAGGGACTAGACAGGATTCTGAGGTCCCCTCTGCCTCTGAAACAGCCAATGGTGGCATTGACAGCCACAGATCAGACAAAAATAGGTGGAGAGGGGAGGAGAGGCAGAGGCATCCAGGGAGGCTGTGAGTGGGACCTGAAAGCAGGTGCCGCACTACCCCCAGGAACAGAGAGGGATACTGGAAGGTTCCAGGAGGAAGGAGGAAGTGCAGGAGCTGGGAAAGTGACCCTGAATAATATGGAGAGTATGGGCAGTTAGGTGGGACGTAGGGGTGCTGCTGGAGGAAGGAGAAATGCTATTTTTTTTAATAAAGCACCTGCAGTATACCGGGCACTGTTCTGGACATTTCATATGTAACACCCATTTATGGTCACAAGAACACTATGAGGCACGTGTTCCTCACCTAATGCTACAAACAAGGAAATTGAGGCACACAGAGGTCAAGTGACTTGTTCAAGGTCACATGAGCAGTGACAAATGTGGGGTGCACACCTTGATGTGTTGACTCCAAAGCCCCTGTTCTTGTTCTCCAAGGTCCTCCCTGGGCAGCCCTGGGGTCTGGGCCACTTGTTGGGTCATAGAGATGACTGTGGACTGACAGGACGCTGAGGTTGTAGCTCAGGCCCCTCAGCCTACCATGGGCTGCAGAACAGCACGGCTGGCCGGGGCCGGGGAGGGCAAAAGGAAAGGCAGGACTCCGTGAGGACAGAACTAAAATCGAGGTTGGCAGAGGGGCAGGGCACACCAGTGCAAGTTCAATGCTGACGGCAGCCGCCAGCACGGGCTGGGTCCCTGCCACCAGTCATCACCTACCCTCCCTGCTGGCTGCTGCCCCACCCACCCACCCCACCCAGAGAGACCAGAAGGACGGCTCTGAGAGAGCTCTGGCAGCAGAGGAGCCACAGGTGACACCCTGCCTCGCCCCTGAGCACGCCTGAGACTCATCCAGGCCCTCCTTTCTGGGCCTCCTGCCCCACTCCTGTGCTGCTGTCTCCTCCCTCCGCCAGCCCTGCCCAGCTCCTTCCAGGACAGATGCCAGTGGGGTGTCCATTCATGGGACCCAGGCCAGTTCCCTAGTCCTGGCCCTCATGGATCAGGGATCTGAGGTCACATGCTCTGATCTTCCAATTAGGGTGCCTGGCCAAAGGGGAGTGGCCTCTGCTGTTCCCATCCTTCCCAAATATCCGGTTTCCCTGTCCATGGCTAAGGGCCACTGTGCACCTCCCGGACCTTCCAGGCCAATGGCCCTGCAGCCTGGCACCTAGGGTGGTCACACCAGGAGAGAAGGTTGAGTTGGTCTATTCCTTGCCTGGTCCCCTGAGGGCAGCCAGGGTCCAGGATTGTGAAAGGAGATACCACAAGGTTTCTAAGAGGCATTGTTTATCTGGTTCCTAGATTGGGTTTTCCTGGGTTGTCCAGGACAGGGCAGGGCTTGAACAAATTCTGGCTTCCTGATATGAATTTCCCTTGGGAGATGAAAAAGGCAGATTCCCTACCCTCACATGGACGCGCAGAGAAGTGGGCTGGGGCTGAGGTTATGCCTGCCTGCAGGAGGTGAGATCCTAGGAGGAGTTGGCCTTTGGAAGCAAGGCTTGGCCAAGTTGCATGGAGCCCAACTGACTCAAGAGACCTGGGTAAGGTCTGCACAAGGCCCTGCTCTGGAGCAGATGACAGGTTCAGTTCAGCCAAATCGACAGTGATGAGCACCTGCTGTGTACCAGTAATGTGGACAGGGAGGAAGCAAAGCTTCCCCGCAGGCTGCTCAGAGACATGAATCTGACAAGTGGGTCATGGGCTGCCACACTGTGGCTGGGGGGTGTCTCCTGCAAGGACAAGAGGATTGAAAGTGACAGGAAGGCAGGAGCCCCTTGATTAAGGCCTTTCAATGGCTTCTCGTTATACTTACAATAAAATTCAAAACCTAGACAGAAGTTTAGAATGTCCAGCACGATCCTGCTCTGTCCAACACAGTGACCACTAGAAACATGTGGCCATCCCACTCTTGAAATGTGCTGGTTTGTTCAAGGAACTGAAATTTTCTTTTTATTTCATGTCATCTCAAGCCATAGAACAGCCACCACAGACAGAGCACTTCCACCATCACAAAAAGTTGTTCGGGACAGCACTGTCTGCTGCCCATCTTGGGCCTACTCTACCATCTCCCTGCTGCTGGTCTGTGGGTCCCAAGGACATCCCGGGCTCATGGGCTTTTTAAACCCACCATTCCCTCTGCTTGGAGCCCCTTCCCTCCCTCCCATGATGGGCAGCTGTGTTTCGTGTGTCAGGACTCGGTCTCCCCCCACTCCCTGTATTCTCCACCAGCCTCGAATCTGTTTCTCCAGAGCACTTAATAATCCGTAATCAGTTGCAAGTTTACCCTTCGACACCACTTTAGGATGTAAGCCCCATGAGAGCAAGATGCTGTTTTTGGTATCCCCAGGGGCTGGTGTGGTGAGTCTCGTCCACTTAGAGCTTGATACATATTTAAGTGGCTGATGAATGGGATCTACACATAGGGAAATACACTGGGGCAGGCATCAGCATGGAGTGAGTGGTTGAGGGTTAGCAGAGAAACAGAGTGATAAGGAACACCTGGGGGCTATTTAGAGATTCAAGAGGGGGCAGCATTGTTCATTGGGGAGGTCATGAGGCCTGAATTAGGCAGCCATGGAGGACTCTGCTGTCTGGCCAAAGGGCCTCACATAGAAAAGGCCTGACAACAGAGAGCTGGCCCAGTGGCTGTTGTGCAGAAAATTCCAGGTGCCTGGAGCAAAGAGACTGGGTTGAATAAGGTGAGGCCATCCTGGCAAGCATACAGGTCCAGAAAGGAAGGTTGCTTCATCTCCCAGCCCCAAAGGGGGTCTGCATCAGTTTGGTACACAAGGGGAGGTGGATCCCCTTACCTCGGGGGTTAGAAGTTAGGCAGAAAGAACCTGAAGCCGGGTTACTCTTAGAAGCATTAGGAATTCCAGAGACCTCAGCCTTGACTGGGTCTGACCTCTGCCTGGCCCGGGCTTCCCCTACCTCCCTATCTCTAGAAGGTAACCAGCCAGGAAGTTTGTCTCCTTTACCATTGTGTCCTTAGTGCCTAGGACAGGGCCTGTCCCATAGCAGGTGCTCATTAAATACTTGTTGAATAAATAGAGCCGGGTGCCACTTTTCGGTGAACATTGAGTCCACAGGTTGTTTTACGCTCTTGAAGACCGGGAGCCTTGGTTGTTGAGAGTGAAATCAGGGTCATACTTGATGTGACAGGCAGACAACAGAAAATTAGAAGCCCATTCCTCATCATTTGTTCCTAAGCTCTTGAGGATGAAAATTTACGCATCTTGTTTCATAGTCAAGTCATAATTAACTTCTTTTGGGAAGCTTTCCCCAGATCACCTGCTCATTTTCCAAAAAAATTCACTCAAATTTTTCCACCATCTAAATATATGTTCTGAAAGCATGCCACTTCAAAGATCAGTTTGTGTGACAATGCCCTTGACACCTGTTCTTCATTTTAGCAATGCTACCCTCTTTTCTGGTTGATTTCCAAGATAGGGCCCCACATGGGGTGAGGCTCAGGCAGGTGGGAGAGAGGGTCAATAGGAGAACTTCAACTCACTGGCTCAAAAGCATGCACTTGAGCCCCAAACTGACACCTTCAAGCTCACATATACCTCTCTCTGCTGGCCTTGATCATGGGACTCAACTGCCCCTTCCTGTCCTCCTTCTCCTAGTCCAGAAGGCTGATGTTGGCTCAAATCTAATCTTTACCATTGACTTAATCTGTGTTTTCTCAACTGCAAAACTATACTTCTTGGAGTGCTTATGGGGAGGACCAGAGGAAGAATGAGCTCAATGTAGACCTGCTTGTTGATGCACAGCAATGGCTTGGTGGGTGTCAGGGCCCCCTCGGCCTCTTGCAGATCCCCATTCACTTTGATATTGGCGGCAAGGGAGACCAAAGAGTTAGTCCAGAGGATTTGATTCAAGATTCTCCTGTTCTCCAAACCCACAAGTGGCATCAGAATTATATAGTGTTAGGACCACAGTATTAGATATTAGAACCCATTGACTATATCTCCTCACTTTACAGATTTGGTGCAGGGGAAAAGAGCCATCATGGAACATCAGGAGACACCATGAAGCAAATTAGTGACAACTGGAAGGGGAACCCAGATGGCCTGACTTCCCTTCCAGGTGACGGAAATAGATGTTATGGGAAGATAGATCCATGGAAGGGTTTTGAACCCACTGTTTGTCACAAAGAAATTACAAGAAGGCAGCCTGGCACTGTCATTGAGGGTCTAGGCTCTCAGTCCAGGCTGTGTGTGCTTGGCCTAATCTGTACCAATTACCAGCTGGTTGATCTCCCTGAGTGTCAGGTTCTTCATCTAAAGAAGAAATATGGTGGTGCTGATACCTGCCTCACAGGTCATGCTAAGGATTCAAAGCATTATAAGGATGACAGGGTCCATACAACTGGCTTAGAATCATGTTTGACTTGTAAACATGGGGTGCTTGTAGGAGCGTAGTAAATGATGGCTATTGCCGTCAACATATCAAAATAATGTCAATACCAAAATAATAGATCAGCAGCTAGAGAAACTGAACTTTATACTTGGAAACAGTTGTAAAGATAATCAGTTTTAGTGTCTGTGAACTTGATTTTTATAGGGATATGGGCTACTCTAGTCACCTCCTTCAGGGCCCTTCTATATCCTAGTAGGTAGCAAAATTATCATTATTTTAAGACATAATTAAGGTTAATTATGGCCAGCATATTAGGTTTTAGATAGGCCAAATGTGGGATACAATGGAGTTGCATTTTTATATGCTGTCATGTGCACTTTATAATATACTTGGGTCCTTATATATTCGGTGTGCACCCTACTTTAATGCCCATTTTATAGGACTTTTATAAGGCAGCTGGATAGTGTGGTAGAACGAGCACTGAACTGAGAGTCAGGAGGCCTGGTTTGAATAGAGATATTGCCACATATTAACTGGGACACCACAGGCAAGCTGCCTCCTCTCCTTACTAGTGCAGTGGGGAGCTGGGTTGGGTGATTCCAAGGCTCTGTCCAGCCCTGGTAGTCAGTGACTGGAAGCAGAATCTGAAAATATCAAGTGATGATAAAGGGTTATAGGTGTTGAACTTTTGCATCTAATTATGACATGTTTTTGGTCACATGTCTGATTTATTTCTTGCTGAGTCCTTTCTCTGCAGAATCAGAAGGGCAAAATAAAAGTGATATGTATGAGCTGTGAGAAGCAGTTACAAATGACCACGGTGACAGCATCCCATAGATATCGGAGACCCCAAAATTAAGCTGACCAGACTGCACTGCTACACAGTTCAGTGATGGATGTCCAGAACGAAAGGACCAAGTCATCAAGAAGAATGTTCAAGGTGCTCAACGTGGCTTTCTTTAGAAGGCAAGATCGCATGCGATGCCTTTTAGAAAGATTCCCATCAAAGTACTTTGAAAAACACTCAGCTGCTGTTACACACCAAATTCACTGGTGTGGCCCCCTCCATGCCTGGAGAGGATGCTACATAAATGAAGTATCTGTGTGTGTCCCCGGGGGTATGAGTGTGTATAGGAGAAAGCACACTGCAGTCCTAAAATACCAAGTCCATAGTAGGATAGTTTTAGAGATGAGATGGCTTCAGTTCTTTCAGTAAGGATCTGGGTAAGATTCAAGTTAGGATTCATTCACCTTAAACTAGCTAGCATTCATCCATTCAAATATTTTTTTATCCAGTGCCTAAAATATGATATTGTTTTAGGGGCTATTATGGAGTTTCAGAGAATCCACTCTTCACATGGTGTTGTATAGGAGTGTATCCACAAGCGACAGATGTGCTACTTTGCAGTGTTGTATTTGACCTCTGGTCCTTGGTGTGGCTTTCCTGCCCTCACTTCCCTTCAAACATTCTGCCTTAGAGCAGAATGAGGGGTCCCCATAAGACTGAGCAATCCCCTTGGGCAGGAACTGTGCTTCCTCTGCCATAAGCCTAGGAGCCCCCAAGGACGGGGTTGGTCTCTGCCATGACTTCAGTGCAAAGGGAGATTGGCACCTGACTCTCAGGGTAGGGGGCCTGGGCAGAAAGACTCCTTTTTCCTAGAGAGAGGTCTCCTTCCACTCCTGGGCTGAGCACATACTTTCTTCATGAGCCAGCAGGAGTAGAACAGAGGGGCGTCTCCCTAGAGCCTCACCTCCTAGGGGAGAGAAAGGAGGAGCCAGCAGGAACTTAAGAGCATCCCACACAGGAGAGCAGCCCTGCCCCCAAGAGCGCTCGCTCCGCAGCAGCAGCAGTGCCCTGCAGCTGGGCGTCTGAGCCCTGGCGGCGGCGCTCAGCCCAGTGGAGTGGGTGGTGCAGGGCAGGGGTGGTATATCCTGTCTGACCGAGGGCGGGCCCTGCCAGTGCCTGGAGACGGACGAGCCAGGGTGGAGGCGCCAGGAGCAGCTGCCGGGAGCCTTCACGCGGACCACTCACTCTATGGCCATAGGGAGTCGCTGAGAGCGACAAGAGCACGCTCCCGCCAGCCCGCTGCACCGCACCTCGCCCTCGCCTCTGCTCTCCAGGTCCCGGCCCGCGCACCTTCTGCCACCATGAACCACTCCCCGCTCAAGACAGCCCTGGCATACGAATGCTTCCAGGACCAGGACAACTCCACGCTGGCTTTGCCGTCGGACCAGAAGATGAAGACGGGCACCTCAGGCAGGCAGCGCGTGCAGGAGCAGGTGATGATGACCGTCAAGCGGCAGAAATCCAAGTCTTCCCAGTCGTCCACCCTGAGCCACTCCAACCGAGGTAAAGGCCTGGTGCCCGCACGACCCGTGCACACCTCCCTGGCGCCTCGAACAGGCGGCGGGAACCGAGAGGCTGCCAGCTCCAGGCAGGGTCTCCGCCAAGTGGGAGCAAAGCTCCTGGCAGGGTGGAGCCACGGCCGGCCACTGGCTAGCCGGGTCTAAGAGCTAGTGGGCAAGTTTGGGTAGCTCCCTGGGGTGAATAGCAGGGAACATCCCTCCAGCACTCCGGGAGCCCGAGAATCTCCAGGGAGCTGTTGTCCATGTCCCTGGATCTGGATGGTCTTCTCTTTCTGGTTTTGCTCCGGGGACCAGCCCACTATTCTGTATTGCCCCCCCACCCCCCACCCCCAGTGCGGTTCACCGCCCCAGCGCTCACCGGAGGGTTGTGGTCACTTCCCCACATCCATCCGTCTCGGCTTTGCGACCCTCTGCGCCTTCAGTCTGTGGTCAGCGCCCAGCGTTCAGATTCAGTGGGATCCTGATCTTGGTGGGGCTGGTGCGTGGTCGGCGTGGTGGGCTGAGAGAATCACTGAGACCCCAGTTAAGGCTTAGAAGAGTTGCTTCAGTACCGGGAAGTACATGGGAATCAGGACAAGTCTTTGGAACTCCCTGGCATTCTAATGGGAGTTCACCCCAGGAAGAGGCAAATCTGGTTGAAGTAAGCTAGGAAAGTGGTCTTTTCTTTTCTCTTCTCTTTTTCTTCTTTCTTCCCCCCCCCCACCCCCGCAACCCTTTTCTTCGAATCAGGGATAGAATCCAGCAGGGCTTAACTGTGGAGCCTCGGTTACAGCCTGTATTTTTTAAAATTTTTTTTAAATTTTTTTTAAATTTTGAGACAGAGTCTTGCTAAGTTGCTGAGGCTAGCTTTGAACTTGTGATCTTCCTGTCTCAGCTTCCACAGCCACTGGGATTACAGACCCATGCCATGGGTCAGGGCTTGGATACTCCTGTTTTCTGCAATCGTTAAGGCAGAAACCCCCTTTCGCACTGAATTTGCCCTACCCCACCCAGCTTATGTAGAAACAAGTGTCTTATGGGAAGAGTAGGGAATGAGAGGGGCAGGATTGGGAATCCTCCTAGCCCCAGAAAGACCTCAGTAGAACCAGCATTGATAATTCTCCAAGTTTGGTTCCCAGCCTCTGTGAGTGACAAGGTCCCCCACTAGGGGAAGCAAGGAGAAAAGGATAGGACCCCTGAATCTGAAGAAGAAAGGAGCAATACCTAACTGAGGGGTTGATGGTAGAAGATTTTGAGATCAAATACTTTAATACGAATAATTCCCAGTAAGAAGTCCACATGTTAGAATTCTTAATTTGTTTATTGCTTTTTAAAATTTATTTAGCTAACTTTATTAAAATGCTAGTAAAGACTGCACACAGGAGTGTGCAGATAAGCCCAGGGCAGTCCGGACTTATTTATTAAGTCCAGCCCCAGGAAAGCAAGAGAGGCAGAAGGAGGCAAAAGATATAGACCTGCCCATTCTCCCATTGGGCACACACACCAGCTCGAATGCCCTACCTCTGGCTTCTGGCCTCTTGTTTCCCCATTCTGAGTGGCCCCAGGGTAGAGATAAGGACAAGAAACACGGCTGTAGTAGGTCAAGGTCTTTTCTGTACTCTTTGCTCTTGTTTCATTCCTGGTCCTTCTGCCAGATTTCCACTCACTTGCCCCACTTCCCTTTTATTTAGTGCCCTGCTAACTCCTTACTAGCCTCTTTTGAAAGTAGGTTTTAGAATGAGGAAATGCTGCCATTTCTGGCCACAGCCCAGGGTGCAGCTCAAGCCTACCTATTCTTCTCTGCAAGAGACTTGCCTGTCCCTCCTGTCCCATCTCCACCCCATTCCATTCAGCCTCAGCTCCTGGCTCAAAGCTCCAAAAAAAATCTCAACCTGGCTCCTGGTACCCCAAACAGCCCTGTCACCCCACCTGTGGTGACATTAGCTGTGCAGCTGTCATCATGGAAAGCCTTGGTCTTTAGTCTTTGTGGGCAATGTCCATCTAATGGGGTCTCAATTCTGAGTACCCAACGAGTTGATGACCACGATGGCTAATGCATACCTATCCAGGAACTCTCCAAGGACTGACCCTGTGGATGGGTCTCCTCTACCCTCAGCCTCTGGGGAGGTTCCCATCAGGGGCCAGTTTCTCCATCGTCATCCTAGCTGGAAAAGGCTGTTGGGCCACTTGGAGCTGGTGTTTCCGGTTTGTCTGGCTTTGTTTTCATCAGATTTCTCTGTCCTCTCCATCAGAAACGCCCAAGCGTTTCTCATTTGCTCCGTGGTAACCCAAATGCTCATCTTGCTTGTGTTGGTCTCTGTGCTGTGAGCCTGCTTTCCCTGCCGGGACGAGCTCGCCGCTGTGGAAGGACATTGGCACCTGGATAGGCTCAAATTCTCCTTCGGTCTTCTACAAAAGCAAAGAGTCAGTTTTTCTGGGGTCTTTGATCTTCTCTGGCCCCCTGAATCCTATCCAGGGTCGCCCTAGTTAGGAACGTCCACTTTAGTGAAGACCAGCCCCGCCCCACAGGTTAATTGACAACGCAGCCGCTGCTTCTTGTCCCTGGTGAGGGATAATCAGGAACTGGCTACCTGTGGGCCTAGTGACAGAACCAGCCTTTCCTCAGACTCCTGTCACGAGAGTTCTTTTCTGTCTTGTCAGTGTGTTTAGAGGAGTGTGTGCCCTGAGACCTGGGAGAAGGACCTACCTCTGTGGAAAGAGTCTGGTGACAAATGCCCATCTCCACCCACACCTTCCCTGAAACCTCGCCAACTAGGCAGACATCTCACCCTGGTCACAGAGTGTCCCTGGGAGGAATAAGGGGGTCTCTGTGAGAAGACCCTGCAGAAGGAGGTTGCTATGACCTGCCTACCCATCTAGAACTGGCCCCCAAGTGTTACTCTCCTGTGCTTTCAGGGTGTCCCTGTGTGAGTCAGGGTATCAGGTACTTTTATTTCCAGATTGTGTGCTTGTCTACAAGGCTCTCTTTAGGCTGTCTTCCTAAAGCTTCACCCTAATTTTATTTGATCCAAAGCCAAATATCCCTACCACCAGGAATGCACATCACAACCAAATTCCACAGGACCTTCCCTTCCATACCACTTCCTCCAGAGAAATCAGCACCACCAGTGCTATTGGCCTGCTCTGTGCTGCCTCTTTGACATACGGGATTGTTCATTTCAGCCCTGGGCCTTAGTTCCCCTTCTCAGAAGTACCATTTCCTACCTGCAATGTAGAGTCTTTATTGCCCTTTGCTCAGAGATCTGCTTGGAGCAAGTGTATTGGGGAGCTGCCCAGCTTGCCCTCCATGCCTCTTGCATCCATCCAGGCTCCTAGGGGGCAGCCTTGGGCCAGCTCCATAGACAGCGTGGTAAAGGAGTGCCCTGGGAACCTCCGCCTCTGGTGGCTTTTTGTGTTTGTGTTGGGTTGTGTCTCAGCATGAACCTCTGCCCAAGGAAGGCTCTGCTCATTCTGCTTTCTTGAAAGTTGCCCTCACCTAACCATAGGCCATGGCTGGGCGTCACTTTGGGGTTGTTTTCTCAGGACCCAAGCTGAGATGAGAGATGATAAAGGCTATTTATGCTTTAGCTTGTTTCAGTGGCAAAACATGCTAATTAAACTTCAAATGAACTAATTCTTTTTTCTTTACCATGTACCTTGGCTTGAAGTTGGGGTTTTAGTCAGAATTTCTGGTGGCCTGTTACAACACATGCAAAAATGCCGAGTATTCCCCAGTGTTTGGAGGCAATTGTTGTTTGTTTCCATGGATCCCGTCCTGTGCTCGGCTCATTGGCAGAAAATTTTTAAAAAACCAAATTCCTTCCCCCGTACCAAATTATGTATATCAATATGCCCATTGTTTGAGGTTTAAAAATCTGAGAAGTACTTCTGTGACGAGGTGGGACTTCTGGAAAGGTGTATGACGTTTGAACAAAATGAAATGGACAAATATTATTAGATATCTATTCAAAGTTCTTTATAGGCATATGCCACACATAACATAGCACATTACGTATGTTATGTACACAAACGTATAGACAAGCACACAACACACATGCATGCATACACATCACTGTATACACACATGTATGCACACACACTCAGCATGTACGAATACACACACCCACACATGTAGACACACCTATAGCCATATACACATGTATTCCCACACACATCACAGCACACATGCACATATTTTATATATATATATATATATATATATATATATATATATATATATTGAACACACTCCCCCACATGTTCACATACCCTTGCTAAGAACATATATACATGAGTACACACACATGCTTGCACATGTACACACACCTTGCAGTGTGTGTTGTACCAGGAGCCCAGCCTGGCCCCTGCTGCTGGCTGGTGTATGGTGCTAGACAAATCACTGCCTCTCTCTGGGTCTCTGCAACTGTCAGAGGGTGGCTTAGATCATGTCAGAAGAGCTTTGTGATGGCAAATCTCTTTGGAAGGAGATTTCAAAACTTCCTACCTCTGCAAACCCTTTGCCCAAGCTGCCTGCAGAAAAGTTCCTTTCCTGAAGGCACAGTGCTCTTTGGGTTTCTCTTGCAAACATCCTAATATCCAGAAATAAAGTTCTAATCCACTATTCTCAAACTTGGCTACACATTGGAATTAACTGGGAATTTAAAAATGCAAATGCCTGGGTCTGGCTCTCAAAAGTTCTGACTTAGTCAATATGGAAGACAGAGTGGGAGGCAGCACTTTAAACTCCCAGGTGATTCTGTTATGTGGCAAATGTCAGGAACCAGTGTTGTAGTCCCCATCCTTCAGTCACACTTGGGCCCACCACAAGGGATTGCCCCTGTACCCTAACATAACACCTTTCTCTCTCTCTCTCTCTCTCTCTCTCTCTCTCACGCATGCGTGTGCGCGCCCACATCTAATGTAGTAGTTGCTGGTGATGGGTTTTTGCTCTGGACCTCCACTAGGAAGCCACATCCCATTCCTTGCCCACTCTAACCTACTGCCCTGCCCCCTGTGGCAGGCCCGTCCCCACAGGATGCTCCCACGCTCCACCTAGTCCTTGGGTTTGGTGGTGGCCATGCTTGGATTATCAGAAAGAGCCCCGGATTCCGACAGAGCTGGGCTTGACACGTCCCAGCAGAATCCTGGGGAGTCACATGTGCTGGTGAGGGAGAGGAGAGAGCACCCAATTTGTTTCAGCATTTCTATTCTGTGCATGTGCCCAGGTAAAGGCCGAGAACCACACCAGAGTGCCTGGTGAGGTTGTACTGAACTCCTCGCCTCCTCAGGCTCCTGGAAGCTCCAGAGTGGGAAGAGCAGTCCTCAGTGCTCCCAGGAGCCAGGTAGAGGGCCAGGAGATGGCCAGCCACTCTTCCTGTTGAGACATGTGGCCTGATTGTCCTACCCACTCCTGAACATCTCTGAGGGATGTTGTCTCAGAAGTGTCTTCCTGACAATTCTTGTTTCCTCATTTAAAGTCCCCTTGCTATGGGCCTCGCCCTGGACAGAATGGGTGGAGGAGATTTTAGAAAATGAACTAAAGCCGTTTTCAATGCTGAAAGATGATGGGCTTCTTTCTCAAGCTCTTCATGCTGAGGGATAACTGGGCTTGATTCCAATGCAGAAGGAGCCAAAAGAGACCTCAGCCTTACATAGGAGACAGAAGCAGCAGAGATAAACCTCTGGAGAAGCTGACCTGTGACATGTCCCTTGCCCAGCAAAGGGGATAGATTTGGGAGAAGGGAAGAGCAGAGGGGCTTCTAGGTGCCTTCTTCCCCTGGGGACTGCCTGTTGGTCAGGCAGGCCAGTGTTCTGAGAGCCCTGGTCCTGGGATGGAGAAAGGTGGATCTAGTTGATGTAGAAGATCCTAGTTTGAATGGGGGACACCCAGACCCTGCTTTCTGGAGGAAGGCTACATAGGACACACACATGAGTACACACACACACACACAGAGGGTATACAGCACAACACCCCAAGGGACCCACAGAGTAAGCAGTGGTTATACTAGAGGGCTTGGAGTGCTCGGGGCTGGGTGGGGTCACCTTTCTTAGCTGAATTTTGTTCAAGGTTTTGAATACAAGGAGAGTTATTGGCTAAGAAGGAGAGAAAGAATGTTTCAGGTGCAGTGGGTGTGACCTATTTGAAAGCCTGGAGGTAGAAGAGGATGAGTCACCCTGCAATGGTTTGCCTGTCCCCATGGGTGAGACAATTCCATGTATCCTAACAGGGAGCTGCCTCCATTTTCAAAGGTTTTTGTAGGTGAGAAAGTTTGGGTTACCTCTATGGGCATAAGAGATAATCAGCCGGACCTTGTCCAAGGCACCCAGGGGAAGTTGCATGCAGAAATTGATCTTCCAAGTGGTAGATTTTCTGACTCAGTTTTGCACATTGAAACTTCATATTGGCATAAAACAAGACAAGTTCTCTGGACAGACCAACCCCAATTGCTTGTATGTTAAGGAAAGCAATAGATGCTCAGAGGTATTTGTATGTTGACCTTGGGGTTCTATGGGTGGGCAAATGCCTTCTGGGGATGACATGGAAGTTGGGCTGGCTGCCAGCTTCACTGTGAAGCCACCATCTTTTTGCTCATGGTCAATGCACCTGTTTGGAGAGAAGAGTAGGAAGGCATGTGATTGGCTGAGAGGATGGTGGTGATTCTGTGGAGTGACCTGGGAGCAAGGACCATCTCTCTTTACCTCTCCTAGAACCAAGAATCCTACTCTAGGGAGTGGCTTTGGTTGCCTGAAACTGCACACAGCTCCTGTCTTGTCCCATTTTATGCCACCCATTGGAAACCTCCTGGGTGGAGGAAGCCCTGGTTGAGTAGAATTCAGAGACCCTGATCCCATTTGGCATTAAATGGAGACGCTGAGCATCTAGGCACCAGGTATCGGAGACCTTCACCACAGGACTGGGCAGGGGAGAAGAATTGGTCAACAGAAACTTCCAGCTTGCACCAGTTAGATCCAGTCCCTGCTGGAGCAGTGCCCTGTACCCCAGATCCTCAGGAAAGTAGAAATATGATTCTTGCTTTGGAAAGTGCCCAAAGTACCTGGTGGTAGAGACTGGTATAGGCAGGAGACAGAGATGGAGGTATCATTAGTCAGGAAAGGCTTCCCAGAGTGAGTCTGTAGAAGTGGGGAAACTGGGTGGAGAAGGGATTAACAACATTGACCTCATTGAGAAGTCCCATGTTCTTGCTGTTAAACTTGGCTTTTAGAGGACATTGCTTACCAGCCATAACCCAGGGGTCAGGAGCAGGGGAAACAGCTTTTCTGCATGAGTAGGTCTCTTATAGACAGAGCTCACCTGCCACCTGACCACTCAGTTATCTAGTACACTGCTGGTGTGACTCCAGGTGTGTGGCATCTCTGGACTCCCCCATCCCTTGACGCCATTGCTGTAAGTGCAGCTGCCTTATGCCAGAGAGGTAGGACTGGCTGGTGTGATGGTAGCCTTGCTCTCACAGGGAGCCAAGCAGTCCCCGGTTGCAGACAAGTCTTGAAAGATAACTTTAGCAACTTTCTGGAAGGTCCCAGAGGCCTTGGCCCAACCAAGTAAAAGTTACAGCCCACACTTCTTGTCACCAGAACAGAGTTATGGCTGGGACATGGTCACTGGTTTGGGGCACTATAGAGCATCCCACCCCTGCTTCTACATACATGTGTCCACCCCCTCCCTCCATAGCATCTGAGCCCCCCACCTTTGTACAGAGAAGAACATGTGAGAGGGCAGCAGGGCAGGTGTGTGTGGGAGGAGGAGGCGCTTCATCTGAAGACCTGGAGGGAAAGTCCCGTCGAGCTGATCAAGGGCGGAGGCCCCAGTGGGAACCTTTGGGGGATGCCTCTCCAAGTCGGAGTCCCCCCTGGGGCTCCATAGAACCCATCTGTCACCACCCCAGATTTTCCATCTGGAAGCAGCTGGCTGACCCACGCCTGCCCTTTGGAGAGAAATGCCTCTCATAAGGTGAGAACCAGGCAGACTCTGGCCTGCCAAGCCTTAGCAGGGGTAATAGTGGGCTGGACAGAGGGGAGGCAGGGACCTGGCTATCAGGTCCTCCCTAGAGCCCTGACTGTGTGTGCCTGGCTGCACCCTCTTCTCTGTGAACTAACTAGTTCTGGGTGACTGATCCCACAAGACTCCTCCAGTCTTCCCAGAGAAGCAGCTGCAGAGAGGGTGAGAAGCTAGCTGGCTGCATTATCAGCGGTTTGGAGTAAGTCAGGGCCCAGTGGGCCATGGCAGAGTCCCAGGGCTTGCTCAAATGGGAAGGTCCTCAGTAGTGGGGCCTGGACCTGAGCCGTCAAGGATTTCAGGCATAGGGTTCTCTGGAAGAACCTTGAGGCAGGTGGCAAAGGAGGCGATGGTTAGCTTTAGATGTTTGTTCTTCTTCCTTGAAAGCTGAGCTTTGTCTCAGGAGAAGTCCAGCCCTTCTGAATGCCATTGACCTTGTGTCACTATAATAATACAACCATGCAATACTGGAGCTCTATGGGGCCTTTGGGGTGCAGAGAAGCCAACACCCTCTTTTTACAGAAGAGGAAGCTAAGATCCAGAGAAAGCATGTCACTTGCCTAAGTGCCAGACGGGATTGATTTCCATAAGTCTTGTCTCTAGTCCAGGGCAAGTTGTGACTGCCACAGCCCAATAGCCTTAATGTTCATCGGTCTTCTATGATAGGGAATGGGAGTTAAGGGAAGTGCCCTCTTTTGTGACCTATGTATGGGCATATGGCACTGGACAGAGGAGGTATCCCCAAGAAGAGATGCTGGCCTCTTTCCAATGCTGCGCCTCTGATATTCCCATTGACCTCAGCTCAGACCATCCAGTTGCTGGGAAAACTCTTGAAGTCTCAGTGGGTATGGCAGAAGAGGAGGGGCTGATAGGCCAGGGGACACCACCAACCAAGCCCTCTTCCCCCTAGACAGGGTTTCAAATAGGGAGTGTGACAATGGCTTTAGGAAAAAAAAATTGTGCACATTCCTGCCAGGAGGCTCTTGTTGGATCCCTCTTACCTTCATTCCCAGAGGCCACATTTAACAAGAGTGTACAGCAAAACCTGCTCTAGAAGTCTGGGCCTTGGGTCCATGGCTTGACCCTCATGGAACTCCCAGGGTATCTGAGGGAACGGGCAGTGATGGATACAGAAGTCAGGACAGTATGTGTTCAGAGGCTAATCAGAATGAGCTTCCCAGAGGAGGTGAGTCTTGAGACCCATGAGAGTCAATGGTTGTAACCCAGGAGGGAAGGCAGAGTTAGCAAGGGAAATGGAGTTAGCAAGAGAGTCCTGCAGAGTTGGGGATGTCCCTCAGAGCCCCCATGCCAATCTGGTGAAAGGGGGAAGGGGGGGGGTCCCACCAGGAACCCAAAATCTAGTTCTGCTTTCTGTGATTCAAAGCCACTTTACCCCTAATAACCCTAATGACACTCTGTCTTCCCTTGGAGCCTGTCATTTGTGGGTCTCCAAACACTGTGAAAACATTAATTAATCCTCACCGGTCCTTTGAGGTTGATCGCTTCTCCCTCTTCAGTTGGAGAGCCTCGGAAATGAAGGAAGAGGCGGAAGGTAACCTGGTCATCTGTTGGGGCTGGGCTTAGGTTTGAATCCAGACTCTCATCAGCCTTCGCCGCTCTGTGGCTTTGACCTTGGGGCTCTGGACCTGTAATGTCGAGATCCTGCCTGCCTTCCCCAAGTGAGAAGTTGATCTTTGCGGAATACAGAGTCATGATTCCCTGGACTGGAATGGCAGTGCTTCAAGACCCTCTGGGCCACCTCCTGACTTGTATGTGTCAACCAGCCTCAAGCCACAGGGAAGCTATTAGACTCTCCAAAATAGGTCAACTGAAACTCTCTGTTGCATTGTCCCTGCAACAGTCTATGGTGGCCTTTCCCTTGGCCCTGGCTGTGGAGGGAGATGGAGATTGCCCACCCTCCTCCTTCAGGAATTCAGATCAATCTCCTCCATGGGAGTGGGAGACCTGGATGCTGGGGATGCCCTAGGAGGATGGGGGAACATTATTGCCATCCCTGTGGTAACCCCCTTCTTTTGCTCTCCAGGTTCCATGTACGATGGCTTGACTGACAACTATAACAACTATGGGACCACCAGCCGGAGCAGCTACTACTCCAAGTTCCAGGCAGGAAATGGCTCATGGGGCTATCCGGTAAGGGACTGCTTCCATTCAAAAGGACCTGGAATGTTTGGGGGGATTATTTGGGGTTCCAGGTGGAGAAGGCCTGCACTGCTTGCTAAGAAATAGTGATATAGGTCTTGGCTAGTGGGTCAGGGGTTATCAGTTCTGCAGTTCTTTGGTAGCTGGCTCAGCATGTAGTCTCACCTTTGGCTGGTAGGTTATATCTGAATGAACATTTTAGACAAAACATAAAGAAGAGAGCATTTAAAAATCAATTTTCCTATATGTTTGATTCAATCATGTATTTGAGAGAAGTTTGAATTCTTAAGGCTAATTTATAGACCTGTTTAGCTGTTTCTAGGAAAATCCTGAAAAGTGTTCCTTCTTTAGTATGTTCTGATGGCCAAGGAGGGACTCTAGAAGGTTCTCTGAGGTCAAGAGAGCATGTCCACTGCAGCGACTCCTGCAAAAAGGGGTAGGTGCTGGAGTGAATCCTTGCTTGAGTTTTAAGTCAGACAAACTTGGGCTCACATTTGAGCTGTCACTCACTAAGCTTGTGACTTTGAGTAAGTTACTTCATCCTCTGGCCTCGAGTTCAGGTAAAGCAGACATTACAAATTCTACTTGGGAGTATTGTCAGGATTAAATGAACTAGTGTGCATTAAAAAGAAAACAGATTACAACAATTCTTTAAAAATTCATATGGCTAGAGATTATTCTAGATCCTTTAATTCTGATTCAGTCTCTCTCTTCCTATATGATTTCAACCCACTTTACCCATCTGACCATTTACTGAATATATATTTACTGAGGGGAACTCTGTGCCAAGCACTATAGTAGGCGCTTTTGATATAATTGTACAAACCAATACAGTTTTCTTTTACTCTAAAATCAGGGGTACCAGGCACTCTGAAATTCTCCCAGTCCCCAAATTCTATGAGTTTCATTTATTTTCACTGATCTGAATTTTAGTGTGCCTTGTTCTTGGGGATTATTTTGTGACACATTGTGGAGATAGCGGTGAAAGTCACTTCCGGGGCTCTGTCTTCTTGGGGCTCTGGATCAGTAGCATTTTCTTCCAATCCTGTTGCTCGAAGATGCCACTCCTGATTGTCAAAGATCCTGGGTCAGGGGCTAGGAAGGAGGTGGGTGGTTTATGAATGTGGTGTTCTTTTGTCATTGGTTTGATTCAATTCTTTTTTTAATTTTTTAGTTGTAGTTGGACACAATACCTTTATTTTATTTGTTTTTTATGTGGTGCTGAGGATCGAACCCAAGGCCCCGCAGGTGCTAGGTGAACACTCTACCACTGAGCCACAACCCCAGCCCTGTTGATTCAGTTCTTTTGGGACTAATATTTAGTGACTGTGTATTTTTCACGTATTTGTTGGGCACTAAAAAATAAGAGAATTAAATTTGCTGCAGTTTTTCCATGATTTCTTTTTAAAATCCTTCCTCCTGTATCACAATATGAAAATTGGAACATTTAATCAACAAAGCTGAGATTCTTATGACCTGTGCTTTTTATTAACTTCTTAGACTTAGAACCAACCTTTTCATTTATCAATATCCCATCACTTTAAGCTCTCTCTTAGGTACAGTATTCCTGCTTACATGTATCAAAACTCATACTGAACAATGAGCTCTGGGTTGCAAAAGAGGATTTACTTTTTTCGCTTGCCTACAAGTCTTTGTCCAAAGTTAAACAAAAACACACACAAGTGCTATCCATGATTCTTGATGTCAGCCAACACTCTTAAGACAACATGAATACAATAGGGATGACTGAACCCAGGAAGCTGGCAGATCAAGCACAGATGTGAAAGGGCTTTGACACAAAGGGTGATGGCCAGAAAGACCCTGAGAAATTGTCTTAGTAATATAGGTAAAGGGATTAGGTGAAACCCAAAGAAGACAGGTTGCTGGACCCGCAATCCAAGTGAGTAATCATGCTGACACTAAAGATGTTATGTGTCCTTACATACAGGATGTCACCAGGTCAGAGCTTAGAAGCGTCACATTCTACCCTGGTTCTCTCACTCTTGGGACCACTCTGGGCATTAGTTTTCTCATCCCTAAAGTAGAAGTGTCTGCTTTCCTTGCAGGTTGATATCATACTACAATAACTGTGTTATCCAATGGACAGTGTAACCATGGAAATCTGTAGAAGAACTCTTTGGGAGGAGGTGTTTCTGAAATCCATCCTCATGTGGCTTATGTTGAGTGCTTTGCTTCTGGTTAATTAACTCAATCCTCAGCTGTCTTGCTGACTTTAATGCTCCCACCCCTCCCTGTGCCCATTTTCTGACAACCAGTGAAAATCTCTTTCCTTCCCAGCACCCTCAGGCCCCACCCTCCTCACTCGTTTGCTGGCAGGATGGCAGACATGACTCATGACAGGGTAGCTGCTGAGGCACGTCCCGTCTCCTCTCAGTTCAGGAGAGGCTATGGGAACAGGGAAGAGCTGAGCACACACGAGGATTTGGCAGAGGGAGGGGGCCAAGCAGAGGAAGTGGAATAATTGATATTGGAGCCAGACATATAATCAGTTGAGCACTGGGCAAAACCAAATGGGGGGGGGTCCAGATTTAGGGAGAAGAAGAGTGGGGAAAAATGGTCATAGAGATCTGTGGCGTGAGATAATCCCATGCCTGTGGGATTTTCCCATGGAAGGTACACCTGGCATGGAATATTTTATTTCCCACCCTCTAGTGAAACCAATATGGCAGGTGAAGGCAGGGAGCGTGGGGAGGAGGGTGTGGTTCCC
The DNA here is from genome assembly GCF_001458135.2 of Marmota marmota marmota. Classification (NCBI taxonomy): domain Eukaryota; kingdom Metazoa; phylum Chordata; class Mammalia; order Rodentia; family Sciuridae; genus Marmota; species Marmota marmota. The sequence continues at coordinate 45,002,694 of NW_026000016.1, forward strand.
CTGCACAGCGTCGTCAGCATGTCTTCTGAGAGCTGAAGAGGGACCATTTCCTGCAGACACTTTATATTCACTCAGTCAGCCAAATGCTATTGAGCAATGGCTGAGGCATGGCAGGAACTGAAGCGCACTGCAGAGACAATTGAAAAGACTCTGGCTTTGTCCCCACTGAACTTCTCCTCACGTTGGGATAAGCACAGAGGTCAACAAAGAGAATGCAGGTATTCGTTGCTGAACTCGAATATTCCACTAATACTGTCCCTGCTCAAAATCTCAAGATGTTTCTAGAACCTCCAAACAGTTTTACTTTTTATTCTTTTCTTTTTCTTTTTTTGAGATGGGATCTCACAGTGTTTCCCAGGCTGGCCTCCTGGTTCCTGGACTCAAGCAATTCTCCTGCCTCAGCCTCTCCCATCCCCACACCCCAAGTAGTTGGGTTTTACAAGCTCAAAACACCATTCCTGGCTTAAACATTTTAAAATAGAGCTGTCTGTAGTGTACATATTTGAAGAGCCATACAAGAACCAGTTTCATTTCTTTATTGTCATGACCTGTGTTTGACCAGAAAATATTACCCACTTTAAGGACTTCATTCCTCAAATTTGGCTCCAGTTCCAAATATGGAAACCATCCTCAAATAACAAATTTTTGTCACCAGTGAGCAGATATTTTATTTAAATATATGAAGTATTACCTTAGAGTTTTGCTTTATATTCTGTCAGCAATAGCCTTTTAATTAAAAAAAAATCATACTGTTTATAAACTATGATCAATCACCTATACCATAGATTTAGCAATTGACTATAGAGAGTCTTGTAAGGCTTAAAACAAAGTCTGACATACAAAAAGCATGAAGAGGATTAAGGAAAAGACTAGTCCAGAGAAATTAATCGGCACAGACCATCCTTGACTTCTGGCCACTCCAGCCTCCTCCTTCAGAGACCAGGATCTGCTGGAGAACAGTGTTGGAGCCCCAGAATCCTGCAGTCCTCAGGGATTGGAGGGAGCTGGCCAGTTGGGGCAAAAGATGGGGCCATTGGTAGCCCCACTGCCTGGTTTCTCAGATGGACAGAATCAGCTCCAAGGCTCTGGTTCTCAGAACAGGACTCACGGATATTAGAGTCCCTACAGGGTTTACATTTTGCAGTGAGGAAACTCAGACCCAGAGAGGACAAACTACTCCCAAAGGTCACACATCTGCCTAATGGTACAGCCAGGATCCCTGACCTCTAACTCCCAACCTGATGGAGTTTGGTTATGTTACCCCAAACATTTGCAATCTCTGTGATGACCATTTTATGGGTTTTCACAATCTCCACACTTTAACACTACACCCACGTTCTAGGGACTTGCAAGAGACCCAGAATTCAAATTCCTTCATTCCTCCCCTCCCTGCTTTCCAACCACTCTACTGTCCTTGGAGGACACCCTAGGTCCAACACGAGCAGCAGGGCATGGTCATGATTTTTCCCTCCTAGATTCAAGCTGGGTTCCCTTGGCTATAAGCCAAAGTAAGATTTCCAGGTAAAGTATACCAAAGTACAATATTTGGGATATAATTATACTGAAAAGTTATTTGTTGTTTATTCAAAATTCAAATATAATTCTACATCTTGTGCTGCTAGAGAGAGCTGAGTCTGGTAACCCTAGAGGATAAAAGCAAGGCTGCTTTAAGTACTTTTGTCCTATGCTAGGGACCCAAGCATAATTACTTTAGGTCACATCCGTTTCTGTTGAGAAAATGGAGGCTTTGGTCCATCTTAGTTGTCCTTATAATGGGTCATTTGAATACCTTCCTCTGAGTCAGCTAAGATCGGGATGAGGGGAATAGAGAGCTATAGCCACGGTGCAACATATTATGGCGAGCACCATGTTAAATCACTCAACCATACTCAGTTCAATCCAGCCTGGCATGCTTAAGAATGAGAATCTCCAGTGGAAGGCACAGCCTTCTATTCCAAAACTGAAAAATAGGTTTCTATCACATGGATTGGTCCCTAATGAGGCTGAGTCAATTGGATTATCTTGATTCCCAGGGCATGCATGTGAGATTAAGATAGCAATCCCCCTTTCTACCAACTCTCGTACTAAAGGGTTTTTCTTTTTTCAAACTAAGAGGCTCATCTTGAGCATTCAGTTCTTCTGGGAGTCCTATCAAGTAAAATATTCTTTGGTTGTGGATTGGACTGAACCATCCTTCCTATGATCTAAACCTTAGAGGAAAGAAGCCAGGAGGTCTAGAACATGGCATACCATGGTGACCGCCATATTAAATCACTCAGTCATGCTCGGTTCAATCCAGCCCGATGTGCTTAAGAGTGAGAAACTCCAGGAATATTATCAAGAGAGAATTGTTTGTACTAGATCTTTTTCCCCAGACCTTTGCCTAATTGATGTTCCTATTTGATGGTTCCATTATGACAGGGTCTTATACAACATGCTAGAGACTCTTACCATGAGGAGATCTGATCTTATCCACCCTAGACTCAAAGCAACCTTCTTGAGTCTTATTACAGATGAGGGAACTATGGTTCTGTGAGGCTTCAGTAGGGTATAAAAAATCAAACACAGTGCTCTCCAGGTTGGTGGCCTACCCTTGGTCAGAGTTAGCCATGTTGATTGATTGTCCACATTCAGAGTCATGGGTCAAGTACTGCAGAGGGACTTCCAGAAGGAAACATGGCAGGACCCTTGTCCTAGAAGCAACAGAACGAGAGTATTCTTACCAATCCAAAGCTAACGGAGGAGTCTGTGCTCAATGAGCTCTGGACTTTGGCCAAGAATTTTAGATTCTAGTCCTGGTTCTTCCCCTTAACAAGCTGTGTGACTCTAGTCAAGTTCCTAATCTGGCTGAGCCTCAGCCTGCCCACCTGTGAAATGGCTGAAAGTTCCTATCTCAAAGGGAAGTAAGAGAGTCATAGACATGACATCGGATCGTCAGTGGGAGACCTGGATTCCAGTCTCAGACAAACTGAGCCTTCGCCCCTCTAGGCTTTGGTTTTCTCAACAATGGAGCAAGACAGTTGGAGTAGATCTGAGCTAAAGACTCATTAAGGGTTTAGTGTGGCTTGAGAGCTGACTCAGTAGCTGCAGGGCCTCAAAGCCAAGCCCGTGGTCTCTCCAGGGTCAGAAGCAGTGTCAACTCCTCCAGCCCAGCTTTCTGCTTCAGGCCTCCAGATGGATGAAGGCTTTGCAGTTCCTCTCTGCTTTCATGTGAGCATCTCCAGGCACCAGTTAATTAGCCCTTACAAGGGGAGAGAGAGTAGGACTGCATTTACTTTAGCTTTACAGAGAGGGAAACTGAGGCACAGCAAATAGCTCTGCTGAGTAACTACCCTGAATTAAAACTGAGACTCAACCCTCTCCTCTGCTCCCTTACCCCGCCCCTTCCTAACTCTGAGCACCACTTTCCAGGTGTGTGAGCTGGCCTCCTTTGACAGTACTTGCTGGGCCTCTGTCTTTTCTTGAAAAGTCCAGGTGAGAGGAAGAGAGGCTAGACCACAGCCTCCTGCTCCCATGCAGGCATGGATCCTGCTCCACGAGGGAGTGATTGATGTGTTTGCCAACTCAGTGTCCCTGTTGCCAGCTCGTGACTCACTCCCACCCAGCCCTAGGAGATAGGAGGGTCTCACAAGGGCCCTAGGCTCTCACCCAACAAGAAAAGGCAATGATCCTACTTGCCAAGGGACAGAATGTGCCTCAGAGAGAGAATGGAGGTAAGTGAGAGAGTTGACAGGGAGGCTCCCGGGGCGCCCCTCCCTGTGGAAGGCGGTGGCCGAGCGTGTGGTATGTTTTCACAGACAAATCACTGCTATGGGGACAACTCCCTAGATTTAAGCTGTGTAGCAAAGATCTACGTCTGGAGGGTCCCGTGGACATGGGCTGTCCTTTATAGGCCACAGGCTTTATAAACCCTGAGAAGTTTCTGACATTCTTAGGATTGGGGACAAACTGGGGAGCGTCCTTTCTGTGCCTGCTTTGCCCTCCATGGGAAAAGCAAGTGTGACTTGAGGCCTCTTCTCCTGACTGAAGACTGGGTAAGCCAGGGAAGCCTGTTGAGTAGAGAGAAGGAAAACCTGGTCCAGGGGCCCATACCCCATCACTACCCCTGGGTGTCTGATGGGACCCTCTTCCTCCTGGGCCTCAGGTGTATCGTCACATGCAGCTCTGACATCATACTCTGTCCTTCCTTAAGGGAGAGAAGGGGGATGCCCCCACTCGGCCTCAGCACTGGGGGCCTACAAAGAGGAGTATGTGTTCTGGTGATCATGTGCAAATGGTGCTCTCCCTGGAGGGGCTCCTCCAGATGGAGGAAACTGGGACAGGCTCCTGAGACAACTGAACTTTGAACTGGAAGTGAAAGTAAAGGAGAAGGGAGCTAGCCGACCAAGGGATGGAGGGTGGAGGAGGAGCGCTCCTGGGCCCGGGGTACCTTTCTGACTGTTCACAAGAATGGGCATCATCCAGAGGAGGGTAGCTGCTAACAAAGAGCCACCTCTAGAGGTGTTTCCAGCCTCCCTGGTCTCCGGTGGCCAATCCCAAAGGCCCCAGAATGCAGGATGTGCCCCAGAGCTGAGCAAGTGGGCTGCTCTCCCCCCTGTTCTTGCCCTGAGGAGGAGCCAGAACCCAGGATCCCTGTCCTGGGTGTGTTGTCCCTTGTGGGGGAGGGGGAGGAAGGCCAGGCAATTTGGCAGATTGTTCAGGGAGAGATGTCACTGCCAATGGATTCAGTATGATAGCGGCATGGCTTGTGGGAAGTATCCGGCATAGACAGCCCAGGACACCGTCACAGGCATTCTCAGAAGGATCGCAGGAAGGAATGGCACTCTCCACTGAGGTGACAGAAACTTGTCCACTTGGGTAGAGCTCTGACCTTCCGGCCAGGCAGGACAAACTCATACTTAGATTGAAACACCTGGGGCTCAGTCGCTTCCGTTCTGACCAGGTTCTGGGAGACAGATTAATTCTCTGGCTACAGAGAATATGGGATAGTGTTGTCTCCTGCAAAAGAAAGTTTCTGGAAAACTTGACCAGTGCTCTCTTCCCCCCAATCCCATTGCCACCCTTACCCCACCACTGTCACTTATTTCAAGTGTAGGCTCTGAAACTTTAGAGGGAAGATTTGAAGAATCAAGGATAATTGTAAGTTTCTTTATTTCACTCCACAAGAAATTAGTGGAGTCTTGTTTGGGGGTCCCTTTTACAGAGGGCAAAAAATGACACAACTAACAAGTCTTTAGAGTCCTTATAATATAGTTAATAACACCGAACAGATGAACAGCACATGAGAGGATATGATTAACAGCTAACTCCTGCGGCACAGGCTGCAGGCCTCTTTCCTCTGTAAATGAAGGGGTCGGCCCAGGTGTCCTCAACCTCTCTCCCCCAAGTGCAGTGCCAGGAATCTTGGAGATTTGGGGACAGGGGCCCTGTGGTCTGGGTTGTAAAAGGTACGGGCTGTGACGCAACCTGGGTCCCACTGCATTCTCCCAGTTAGCTCTCATGTCCTTGGGATGATCCCTTGAGCTAGTGGAGCATTCTGAATCTACACAGAGTACTCATACCCTCATGTCCCCACCTGATCCTTCTGTCTGTGTGAGATCAGTAGGGAACCAGCTGTCCTTTTCCCAGTGTGATTTGCCAGGAAATTAAGCTTTGGAACAGAGCAGGGGCTCGCCTTGTGCTCACAGGTAGATTTGGCAGAACTGAGTCCCTGTGGACTTGAGGTCGGTGTGACGCCTGAGGGGAGAGGGAGCCAGGAAGACAGGGGTTGGGGAGAAAGGGGAGTGGGGTCTCTGCCTTGCTGGGAAAGTTCAATGCCAAAAAAGCAGGGGACAGCAAGAAGGGTCATTGAAACAAAGTGGGGGCATGGTGGGGAGGTGTTGGGGGAATCTTCTGATGGTTCTTTGCTGCTTTGGGAATTTTTCTTTTGTGACTGGGCCCCAGTGAGACAAATGCAGCAGCATTTCCCAAGTGGGTGGGAGGGCCATCCCCACCCTTTGCTAGGGTGAGGCTCCGCTTTCTCCCCCAGGGCCCTGGCAAGTCTCTGCGAGGCCTGCCTGCCCCAGGAGCGCAAACTCAGCTGAAAAACAAAATCATATCAGGAGGCGGGGTGTGGGGAGAGATGCAGCAGGGGCTCCTCCCCTCCCACCCCCACCCTACACACCAGGGCGGGGCCTGGAAGGACACAAAGACAGGGCTAAGATAGGCCAACTAGAGGCTGTGACTTCAGCAAGGGTTGGTTATAGATTGCTGATGCCAGTAGCTTTACAGTAGGGCAGTCTGTAGTTGGGGAGATGGAGGCTCAGAGAGGTAAGCTGATTGCCCAAGGCTGCACAGCTAGACTAGAACCCAGTTCCTCAGCTCTTTAACCCAACTCCTACCCACACTTCCTTTGCCACTGTGAGCCATCGTGTTTCCTTGAACAGAGGGTATTTGAACTCCGATGTCACAATTTCCCTCAAACCATCATACCAACTGTTATTTACCTGTTTTTCAAGGAATTATTTTTAAATTTCATTGCATTTATTTTGAAAGGAAACTAGATCATTAACTCAAAGGAAAAAAAAATTTTAAAAGAGAAAACTAGAATCCTTTGCCATAAAGGAAGGCTAACCATGAACTTAACAACAAATAATAATAATTAATAGGAAGAAACAGAACATTATTTAATTCTAGCAAGGTAGGTTTGCCTGAGAGAAAATTTTGGTTTGTTTTGCTCAGAAAGGGAGGTTGGCAAGTACTAAGGAAACATACTGGCTCCCAACCACGCTTTCTCTTTGTGGTTTTCAAAATGGAAAGGCAAAGAGCTTCAGTGTTAGTTATTGCCATGTTCTTAAATCCCCTAAAGTCACCAGGCAGCCACCAATGGTGCATGACAGCGCGTGGGGGAGACTTGGGGGCATTAGCTAATGGTTCAAGGTGGTTTTCCCACAGTGGTCCTGCAGATCAGGCAGAGGCCCAAGGAGGAAAGCACCCACTGAGACCTCTCACCCAGGCCACCTGCCCACTAGGCTAAATACTTTTTTCAATGGAGCAGGTCCAGATGATGTTTCTGACTGACCTCTGTCGGTCTCCATACCATCAGGGCTTGCTGAGCACTGAGCTCTGTGGGATGACTGTCCTTTGGAGCCCACCTGGAGAGGGTCCTTGGGAAAGCTCCTAGTTTCTTCCACATTTGCTTATGGCCCTAAGCTCCTCTCGGGAGTGCTGGGGGCAGAGCGGGGTTGCTCAGGGCCGGTGCAGCCCAGCCGGGGTCCGTGCAGTGGTGCATCTGTAGTAGGGTGTGGTTGGAGGGACACGAACCAGCCACTGACCCCACCATTGCTCTTGTGGCTTTAGTCAGGACAAACTAGTTATTAAGATCACAGGATCTCCTTGCCACATGTACCCCTTTGGCCAAAAGGTCTTTATGGTTGGGCTACTAGGAGAATTGTGTCACACAGCTGAGTAAGTCTTTTGTTCCCTCCTCCTCCCCCTCCTCCTTCCCCTGCTCCTCCCCCTCCTCATACCCCTCCTCATACCCCTCTTCATACCCCTCCTCCTTTTCCCCCTCCTCCTACCCCTCCTCCTACCCCTCCTCCTCATACCCCTCCTCCTCCTCCTCCTACCCCTCCTTCTCCTCCTCCTCCTTCACTGAGGATGGAACCCAGGGCTCATGCATGCTAGGCAAGTACTCTACCACTGAGCCACGCCCAGCCCTACCCTGTTCTTGAACATGTCCAAGGACTTCAATATCAGCCAGCAGAGGAGGAGCAGGCATCTCTGAGGCCTGGCATGCCTGAAGAGTGGGTCTTCTAGAAGTTGGGACAGCCACTGGCCAGAGACACTGGTAAAGTTCCTAAAGAGAAAACTTTTCACCTTGTTCCAGTCCCCAGGTTCTCATGTCAGGGCCTAGGATTGAGGTCAGAGACCTGAGTTCTGGGTCAGGGTCTGCTGCATCTTAGCCACCTAGCTTTGGACAAGCCTCAAGTTCTCCAAGCTTAATAGGTTCACAGCTCTTTGCCTTGACACCTCATTGGTCAGATGGGAGAGTGGGTGGTGCTGCGAGGCTCCAACAAGATGGTTCAGGAGGAATGCCTCTGCAAACTGTAAAGCACCACCCCAGCTAGGGTGTTCTAGGAAATGCTCAAGGTACTTCCAAAATCCTCCCTACCTGTCCTGGAAAAGTGTGTGTCGCGTGTGAGTAGGTGGGCAGTGTGCACAGCAGTATGTGAGTGTGCGTGCAGGTGTATGTAGGCACGCGCACACCTGCTCACCATTGGGTAACAGGGAAGATCTTTTACCCAAGCACCAAAGAGTCTGGTCAAGTGTCCCTCCCTTCACGTGTGAGATTCTTGACTATCTAATCAGGTGGATTCTTTACACCACTAGGTCTCCAGGTAGCTCTTTGGGGCCAGGTAAGAATCTGCCCTTCAGGATGTTTCCACCACATAGCTTTTGGCCGTCCTCTTTTTGAGGCTGGGAAACACCTGCAGGCTCCATGCACAGCTGGCCTCCCCTTGATGTGCTTGCCAGAATGGGGTTGGGGAGCTGGCCCAGGGGCTCTTCCTGACCTTCAAATGTACTCTCCAGGGGAGATGGCCCATTATCCAAGACTTCAGGAGTTCTTTCACACTAGAATGCCCCCTTGCCTTTCCCTCCCTGGGATGACCCATCACTGGACAGTTGAGCTGGCCTCTAGGCTCAAAAGCCAGAAGCCAAGACCTCAGAACACGGGGTTCCTAGAAGGCTGGACAGCTGGGTCTCCAACTTGTCTGAGTTCATGGACGAGATGGCCAATGACCAGGGATTTGTCAGCTGCATCTGAAGTGACAGACACCTGCCTGGGAGTCCCCTTCCAGAAGGAAACAGATACCTGTGTAGGAAACCTGAGATTCTTATTGCCACATCCGTCTTAGGAGTGTCAGGCGCTGAGAAAACCTATTGCTCCCATGTAGAGGGAAGCAGTAGAGGGGCACTTCAGAGGATCTGCTTAGAGACCAGGCAAGGCGCTGGGTTTAGAGACAGAGGTGGGTGCTGTGGTTGGCGCAGTTATTGGTTTGGACAGCAGATGTTTCTGAGCATCAGCTTTCAGCTGGGCACCTCCCACTGGATGCCAGGAACTGCTGCGGTTCTGAACCCCCTGGAGCCCGAGAGGCCAAAAGACCTCCTTTACCCCAGATTCCTGATCTCAATGAACACCCCCAGGCTGCAGCTTGAAGCTTTATAGGTCTCTTCTGTCTGAACTTCAGTTATCTCAAAACTTTAGGAAGCATGTCCTCTGTTATCCACAAATGTTTGTTAGCATTTGCTGATGGATGCACACTCACGGTTTGTACCCTTTGGAGATTATAAGTGACGCTGACCATTAGTAACCAGATTTCTAGTAAAGTCTACACTCTCAAGATGGGCTTCAACACTTGTGTTTTTTACGTTTTAAAAGTTCAGGTAACAAAACTTGCCCACCCCAGCATCGGGCTGTGTCACGTTGCTTTCATGCCTCTTCTGGGTAGACACACATGATTGCCCATCAGCCACTGCCCTTCAGTAGGCAGATGCCCATCGGGTGGCTTCTGGTGTTGGTCTCAGGGTCCTGGTGATGGAATAGTGGGCACAGCTCCTCTCTGCCTTGGAGGATTCCACAGTGAGGTCCACTCACCATGGCCTCCTCCAAGGCCAAACGGGATTGCTCTCTGTCCAGATCTTAGTGTTTCTGAACAGTGTGGCTGCCCTCTCCAAAGCTGTGTGCCAAGTAAAGAAGGTTAAAAAAAAAAAAAAAGGCTCAGCCCAGGGTGGAACCCCTGCTTTTCGAGAAGGATTCATGCCCAGAGGAGTCAGGGAGTGACACTCTCCTGCTAAAGTCCCATCTTTGGTGATTCAAGCCCTGGTGGCTCTCATGCTGACTCAGACTGCTGTGTAATCAGCCACCCTGCCCCTCTGGGAAAAGTCTCCACTCCCTGGTTCCTGTGCTTCTCCAGGGCACCATGCTGGGAGAGGACTTGAACTCAGCCAGTCCCTAGAGAAGCTTAGAGGAGAGCCGCCCAGCCCTGTGTGATGTGCACCTTGCTGCCAAGGACTAGGCTAGCTCTGTCCAGTCCCCGAAGCCTGACTGAAGCCCCAATAAGATGAAAGACGGCTGCTGTGTGCCTCCTGCAGGACAGCCCCTCAGTGGGCAATGAGTGGCAGTGGCAGGGGCTAGAAAAATGACACATGAAACCTGTCCTCAGAGGGATTTTAATCAAAGTCCTTCCTCAAGAGAGCCCTCCCCAGGCCCAAGAGGCAGGAAGGCCCTAGGAAGTCGTGTGTGTGCTCACTTTCATGAAGAGGGCCTGGGGAGATCGCCTTTCTGAAGATGGCCCTGTTGGGCCCTCGGCGGGTGTGTGACTCCCAGGGCAGAGCAGGGTGTGTCCCGTGGGAGAGCCGGTTTGGCCAGCCCCACCTTGCTGGCAGAAGCTTGGTTTCAAAATGGGCTAATAGCTAGGGACACAGACACTCTTTTCATCTTGGCCTGCTCAGCACATACCAACTCCCAGAGAGCCAGGCAGCTTCTATTTGGTCAGCCAGGGCTAGAATAGAACCCTCTGGGCTCAGCCAGAAGGCACCAGTCATCCAAGTCAGGGGGTAAAGGGAAGAATCCTGGTCCATCGTGGGCTAATCACAGACTGTGCTGCACCCCAGGCGGGCTCGCCCCGGGTGGACCCCTCCTGCCTCCCTAGCAGCTCACTTTGCTTGTGGAGGCTCCTCTGTACCCTGGAGGCTATGGGAACCCCAGTGCCCATCAGCAACCAGAATCCCCATCCCCAATATGAATTCTCCTGGCCCGTCATGGGATCCTTTTTTATGCACATTTGCTATGAGTTCACCCCTGTTCTAGGCACAACAAAGGGCATCTTTGCCCCCAGAGAGTTTGGAGGAATGACAGAAACCTACGTTAGCAACTAGAGAGAATCCAAGGCCACAGACACGTGTGCCGGGGGCGGGGGTTAGATTTTCAACTCTGAGCACTCCTGATATCTGGGAGTCGGGTGGGCGGAGTCAAAGCAGGCTTTGTGGAGATGACAGGTTTGAGAAGAAGCCTGGGAGTAAGTAAGGTTTGACAGCAGGTGGGGAAGGGAAGCCATGCAGGATAGAGACGAAGCAGGGGACCCAGGCACGGCTACTGCCGCAGAACAGCAAAGGGAATGTGTGGGGATGAGAAGAGATGGCTGGACATGCGGGCTGGGCCCAGGATGATAGCTTGCCTTGGAAGCAGCAGAGACACCTTAGGCTCTCCAGCAAGGCCCAGGCTAATGGAAGCTTTGCCTGAGGAAGGTGGAGTGATATCAGAGCACTGGAGGTCCCCAGGAGTCACCTGAGGAGAGCCACCACCACAGTCTGGGAACTAGGGGTGGCAAAGGGAGGAGGGAAGGATTCTCAGGTATCAGGACAGAAAGATACCACCTTTTCCTGAATGGCTAGTTAACTATCCTGTCCTATGACCTTGGGCGCACAGGAGCTCTTCTGGTTTGGAAGACTCTTCAGACTGCACAGTTCTCACTCCAGGGAAAGCTACCTATATTCTGGTCTTTGAAGCCCTGGGTCTTGGGCTGGGATTGCTTTGCTTAGGTCCAGTCACCCTCTTGGACTTGCTTGCAAAGTGAGGGGTGGGCCTCAGAGAGCTTCCCAACTTAAGGAGGAACAGGAAGAGAGTTAAACACCACACTTCTCCAAGAAGGAAGAGGAGGAAGGAAGAAAGGCAGTCGAGTCACAGGACCCAGGTCATTGGCAGAGCCTTGAGCAGAGCAGGGACTGAGGAAGGTGGAGTGATATCAGAGCCCTGGAGTCTGGAGAACTGGAGGGGACTCCCACCGAAACAGCCTTGGGCTATGAATTCCAGGGTGGACCCTCAAGAGCCCTGTGATCGCCCAAGTGGAGAAACAAGTCTCTCTGGGGGCAACCTTGACTTCAACCTGGCTGTCCAACTCACTCTTTTGTCTGGTTGAATGGTCAGCTCTTCTCCCAGGAAGGTGAGTAGCTAGTCTAGAATGTTCTGATCCATGGGCTATCCCACCTGAGGCTGGAGTTTCCCAAGGAAGCATGAGATAACCCAAACATGGTGTGTGTGTGTGTGTGTGTGTGTGTGTGAGAGAGAGAGAGAGAGAGAGAGAGAGAAAGAGAGAGAGACAGAGACAGAGACTGTCCTTTGTATTCAAAGAAGAGGAGGCTGCCAGCAGATCACTATCTATCGTGGGGGTGTGGCTGGAGACTGGCATTAGCAACAAAAGTCTCCCACCTGCTGTGGGCACAGTCTGCCCGCTGCTGCCCGCACATTTCCCCTGGCTGCAGCTGTTCACTCGGGACATGGAAGATAGTGTTTGGAAATGTGGGAGGGACATTTTTCTAGTCACAATGACTGCAAGGTATTGTTAGCATTTAGGGCCTGCAGGCCAGGGCCACCAAACAGCCTTTGATGCCTGGGGCATCCTGAACAATGAAGAGTTGTTCTGCCCGGATGCCCACAGCACCCATAGCACCCTCGTCAGCACCTTTCCAACACACAGCCTGGCTTCACTGTAGGTGTGCCATCTGGGGGGACCAGGTTTCCCCATTTTCTGAACATATTTTGACCTGTTATGGGCCCTGGAGTAAGAACAGTATGGCGCTCTGAATCTGGGATGCATTTCCTTCCTGGGCTCCGCTGGCTTCCTGGGTTCATCCCTTCTGTGTCAACCTGGTAGCTTTTTCAGGTTTGGTGTGGATGATGTAAAACCCTCAGCCAGATCCTAAAGGCAGCCAGCCTGTCCTGAGTCAGAGGGATACAGTTGTCTCCATTGAAAAAACAATTGTGTCACGTACTGTCTTAAATGCATTACAAACATTAGTCTGTTGACTTCTCCCAGTGACCCTGTATGTTGGGTACAATTATAATCCCAGTAATACAGATGGAGAAATAAAGGCACATTGGGCTTACGTCACTGACCCAAGGCTACACTCCTCAGGCAAATGGTATAGCCAGGGCAGTCTGGCCCCCGCATTGTGTTCTTGATCACTGGGTCTTCCGCTGTGTAAGTCCCAGCCCATTGGGTTTGAGGAGTACTTAGAGGCTACAGGCCAAAGTTGATCACAGGCGTCTATGCAGGGAGGGATAGAGGAGGCCCGCCTCATGTGAGCAGTGGAGGGGACCTAGGCCTTCCCATGGAAGGCTCTGGCTAGGTTTGTCTCCTGCTTGTCAAAGTGATAGCCAAGGACCACCGTGATGGGAGGAAGCCATTTATAGTCATCCTTAGTCACCATCTAACAGAGCCCACCAACACCATGGCTCCAAAAGCTGGGGGTGGGGGCGGTTTCTAGGAATGGGTGATACCACTGGGGTGTGGCCCATGGAGGGGGGCTGGGAAATCAGTCCCCAGGCTGGGCATCCCTTCCTTGGGCACCCTGCCTGCTCCCCTGCAGGTACAGCCGGCACCAGTTCCTTCGGGCAGCCCACCCTCGCTGAGACTTGCCAGGGCTGCCTGCTGCTCCTTTTCCCAGCACAGGGACACAAGAGCCCAAGGCCTCTGTCAGGCTTAATCAGCGTGATGGCATCTTTGCTGGGTTTGGGCCAGGAGAGTGTCTGGACTCCTCATCGTGTCTGTGATGACGTCCAGGTGTGTCATTTGCTGAGAACAAGGGAGCTCCTTGTAGCGTTTCCTCTTAGGGCTCAGCCTGCCACTTAGGAGCACTCAGCTTTCCTTCCAAGATGCCATCTGCCCCCCTCCTTCCCCTGAGAAGACGCAAAGTGTAACCTCATTGCATGTTTTGCATGTGATCTGCAAGGTGCCCATTCCATGTCCTGTGCTCAGGATGCTGCCCACTCCCCTGGCCGATGCCTGGTTACTATCTGCTTCTGCCTTTCCAACCCCCACATGCCAGTTCCCTTTGTGGATAGGTTGGTTTGACCCAGTTTGGGGAAGAAAAGTGCACCTGCCTGAGCGCACAGCTGGGTGTGTGGGTGAAGGGGATGAGCTTGCCTCTGCCAAGGTTAACAGCCTGTGGCTTCTTCATGTTGAATGCCATTTCCAATGGGTGGCTTGACTCCCAGTCCTCCTGGGAGCTCAAACCATGAGAACTCCCTGTTCTCTACGCTCCCCTGCAGAGCTGAATGAGGACCAAGCTGAAGGACAGCTCCTCTCTAGTTCTGTGTGGCCAGATCCTGCATTCCGGAGAATTGCCCAGTTCCCAAAGGACCTTCCATACACACACACACACACACACACACACACACTCACTCATTCTCTCTCCTTCCCTCTCATTTTCTCTCCCCCGCCCCATGCTGTCTCCCTTTCATTCTCCCCCACCCCTCTCTTTCTCTCTCTGCCCTTCTCTTGGGGTGGGGCAGGGAGCATCTGGGCTGAACTTGGCCCTGGCTCATCCCAGCTAAGGTGAGTCCCAAGTCAGCACCTGTACAGAGACATTTTATCAGGCTCAGTGTTGATCCTCTAGTCTGAGAGCAAGTCCCAGCAGGCCAGACCCACCAGCTTGTGAGCTCCTGGGAAAGTTCTCCTTGGACAGTTTTGTCCCAGAGTTAATTCCCACCAAGTCTCTGCAGGCACCTCCTGTGGAGGCTAACCTTCAGAGGGACTCACACAGAGCCTGGGCGCCTCATTGTCCCTGGTCTGTTGTCCTTTTGGATTGAGCCTCTGCCAAGTTTCTCCCTCCTGGTAGCCTGACAGCAAAGCCCAGAGGCCCAGCCTGTAACCTACCCTGCAGTCCCTGGGGCCCAGCTCCTGGTTGCAAGTGGCCCCTAGCAAGCAGTTCCTTATAACAAAGGGCCCAGGGAGCAGGTACAAGTAACCAAAGAGAATGGCAGTGTCAGAAGCTTCTGGGGTCTGGGAATGGCCCAAGGGGATGAGGCCAGGGCTTGAGATTCAAGGTCAAGTCTTGGTTTTGTCCTTGACTTATTGAGTGACTGTTGGAAGACCTTCTTCTCTCTGGGTCTGCAATTTCCCACCTGAACTGTGTGGCCAGATAGGTGGCTGCTAGACTTTCTGGACTGCATCCCACAGTAAGAAGTACATTTCACATTACAATCCAGCAGCCACTCACTGTTCACAAACAATCTGTGTCAGTATTATGCACATTGCACTCTGGTATTTTCTATTCCCATATATATTGCTCAATTCTGTATTTTCAATAATGCTGAGCACAATCTCCTTAGTGACATAAATCCATAATGGGTCAAAATTCACTGTTCAAAAATATAGCAGGGGCTGGGGCTATAGCTCAGTTGGTAGAGTATTTGTCTTGCATGAACCCCAGGTTCGATCCCCAGCACCACAAGAACAACAACAAATATATATATATATATAGTAGATTATGGCTACAGGTCCTTTCTCTCCAAACATTCTGGAACTTTCTTTTTTTAATATTTATTTTTTAGTTGTAGTCAGACACAATATCTTTATTTTATTTATGTGGTGCTGAGGATCGAACCCAGGACCTCACACGTGCTAGGTGAGCGCTCTACCACTGAGCCATAACCCGGCCCCCACTCTGGGACTTTCTGAATATTGAGGGGAGGCCGTGTCCTGTGGCCAGCAGGATCCAGGATGCCCTGTCAAGAAGCTTGACTGAGCTTTTCCCCCTTTCCCTGACCAGATCTACAATGGGACCCTCAAGCGGGAGCAGGACAACAGGCGCTTCAGCTCCTACAGTCAGATGGAGAACTGGAACCGGCACTACCCCCGTGGAAGCTGTAACACCACCGGTGCAGGCAGTGACATCTGCTTCATGCAGAAAATCAAGGCGAGCCGCAGCGAGCCCGACCTCTACTGTGATCCCAGGGGCACCCTGCGCAAGGGCACGCTGGGCAGCAAGGGCCACAAGACCACCCAGAACCGCTACAGCTTTTACAGCACCTGCAGCGGTCAAAAGGCCATCAAGAAGTGCCCCGGGCGCCCACCCTCTTGCACGTCCAAGCAGGACCCAGTCTATGTGCCACCTATCTCCTGCAACAAGGACCTGTCCTTTGGCCACTCACGGGCCAGCTCCAAGTGAGTGCTGCTAGGCTGGGGTGGGGGCCGGGCAGGGCCAAGTAAGGGGTAAGCTGCTAGCTCAGCTCCCTCTGCGCGGGGCTCCCAGGAAGTGGGGAGAGGCACAGCCTCTGTCCTGGCTTTGGTGTCAGCGCCTTGAAGAGTCCCTGGCCAGAGGGGCCATGACCCAGGGAGTTCAGCATGAAAGGGAGACCGAAGCCAGATATTGAGTATATAGATTTAAAGGTCACAGGGAGGTTATGAGCAGAGGGTTAGCTAACTAGAGATGATCAAGGAGGCCCGTGCTTCTCCCAGTGAACTCCTCCAACCCTCAATGTCAGTGTCACCCAGGAATGCAATAGAAATGCTCATTCCAGCGCCCCCCAGTCCCACTGACTCAGAAACACCAGAGGGGCCTAAGCAATGCATGTCTTAATCAGCCCCACAGGTGCCTGGGAGTCACGCTAGAGTCTGAGCCTCTGGACTTAGACCCATCAATCTCCGTCTATGTTCTGGAAGCAAAGAAATAGGCCCTGTGTGAATGATGGGAATAGACAGGTTGTGGGTTATGTTATAAAACAAGTAAGTCCAAAGGACAGTTAGGACAGACAGATACCCGAGGGACATGATCTAGGGCTCAGGGACAGAGCACAGCTCCCGTCCACAAGAAAGGCCACTGCCCAGGGGGAATGAAGGGAAACCAATGGGGTGGCCCATGAAGAGCCACAGGCTGGACCAGGGATGTGCCTCAGAGTGCTTGACTAGCCTGAGCGAGGCTCCGGGTTCCATCCCCATTCCTGAAAAAATATGTGCCACAGGCACAGGTGAGTGACATTGACCTTGTCTTTCAGGCATCAGAGCTCAATGAACCTTAAAAATATTCTTTATCACCTAGTGATTGTTGTTCATTTATTTGGCAAATATTTGCTGAGCAAATATCACATGCTCAGCTCTGTGGCAAGTGCAAGGGACGTGGCCCTGACAGGATAGCCTAGAGCGGTTCTGGAACTACACAGTCCACCTCTTCTCACATCCCCAGGAGTGTTGTGTTCTTTATCTTTAACCATCACAACCCCTTCCAGGAAGGAGCTAGCATTCCACAGTAAGGAAAGGAGGAAACAAGACACAGAGATGTTAAGCAGCGCCCTCAAGACCACACAGCTATTTCTATATCCTATGTTCTCTCCACACTGTGCTGAAAATAAGCAGAACCCCATTCTAAAGTAGAATTCCACTTGAGGAACATAACATATATTTATGATAATTTGGAAAATGAATAAGAAATCTCTCTCTCTTGAAGACTCTGATCAGAGCAACATGTGTCCCCAATTAGAGGCCCAGAATGGAGGGCCTAGATAGGATATGGAGGGGTTGAGTGACAAGCTATTTAGATGTTTGACTGAGGGATGCTGGGTGACATTCTTTCAATACAGGTCAGGGGTGCTACTAACCCAGCATCAGAGAGCTCTGCCCTTTGGGTGATTTTTCCAGAAATCAAGCTGGGTTGCCCTAGTTAAAACCATGCCTGTTTATTGAGCACTTAGGCAACACCAGAATCTAGTATGAGGACTAGAGGATTCCTTCTATAAATGATGAAGGATACCCACGGGGTAGAGCTGGGTATCACAGAAGGTTTGCCCCTGTCCTCAGCAAACCTGTCTCTTGGGAAGCAGGACACAGGAAAGGCTGCCTGTGACTCTGGCCCTAGGAGCAAGAGGGGTTCTTAGGAGAAAGGGATCCTTCTTTGGAAGGCTTTGCAGAAGGGGGAGTGTAGCAGGTCTGCCATGGTGTGCAAAAGATCACATCATCCTCCAGATGAGGAGGTTAAAACATACAATTTCTGGTTTGCAGTTCAAAGAAGGTGGACTATCAGCCATCTCCTATGGCTCAAACTAATGCATGCCCTGGGATGTCCGCCTAAGCAGTTTGAACTTGAACCTGCAGTGTGGAGAAGCTTCTGATGGTCTCTGAACTAGGAAACAATACAGGGGACAGGGTTTTAGGACTACTTCTCTTGTTAAGGGCTGTAATGTGCTGGTTGGAGGAGTTTGGAAAAGGGATCCAACTAGGGGGGTCTCTGGTGACCATCCCCTGAGGATGATCCTGATCAGGAGGAAACTGTGGCCATAAGGATGGGAAGGAGGTGTGAGTTTCTTTTTGTGTAAGAAGAGCCAGTTACACTTGGGGATGGATGGATGGATGGATGGATGGATGGATGGATGGAAGAAGGGATGAATAAACTCACAGCCATTCTCTTCCATTTTCCCAATACCAGGTGCAAACATGACAGAAGGCATGATAGGTGGAGAGATTACCCTCAGGAAATAGGAGTTTTGCTCATGGGAGAGTCAATTGTCCTGCTTGGACCTTAACCCAAGACCAGGGCCTCACCAGAGCCAGTGTTCCCACAGGGGGAAATACAGTGGGTGAGCCTGCCCCTTGTCTGGGGGAGCTGTTCCATAGCAAGTATTCTCCAAGAGGGCCTGAGGGCCTCGCCCTGGCCCTCTGGAAGGCAGATGAGGTTGTGGCTGCTTGTTGTGCAAGGGAGAATTCTGGGCCCGTTCATCAGGGCTCCCAGCTCACCCCGTAACACACCCCCACTGTATGTTCCTCGCAGGATCTGCAGTGAGGACATCGAGTGCAGTGGGCTGACCATCCCCAAGGCCGTGCAGTACCTGAGCTCCCAGGATGAGAAGTACCAGGCCATCGGGGCCTACTACATCCAGCACACCTGCTTCCAGGATGAATCTGCCAAGCAACAGGTAATGGGCTGCAGGCTTTCCACCCTGGTAGGTGGGAGCTGAGCCTAGGTGTATCACCTTGACCCTGCATTCAGAGACAGGGGCGGGGGGGGTATGTACAGTTGGCTTCTTCTCACCTTGCCCAGCTTCCAGGAATAAGGAGTATGCCTGGCATTGCCCAAGGTCAGAGCTGGCATCTTAACCTGCAGAGCAATGCTCTCTGTTGAGTGGACACTAGGCAAGTACATTGGTCACAGAGGAGACCCTTTACTGACAGCCATGGGTTTAACAGAAATCCCCTTTCTCAAATTTCACTGAAGAACATGACTGCTCCCTACCCCCAAAGTGTTTCCTTCTCTCTCTCTCTCTCTCTCTCTCTCTCTCTCTCTCTCTCTCTCTCATTGAAAAGGGGACACATATACTCTGCAGTTTATGGGAGACACATATACTCTGCAGTTTAGCCCAAGGATATTGAGTTTCCTAGAGACCAGGGTTACTTTCATCAAAATTTCTGCCATAGAAGAAAGTGTTTCCTTGGGTCCATGGGAGGATCTCCTATATCTGTGTTCTGCCTACGATTTTGAGGGGGGCATATAGACATTTTATCTCATCTAACCCTCACCACCATCCTCTAGAGGGGAAAAACAGGGCCCAGGAAAGAGGAGCAACTTGCTGAAGGTCTTCCAGTCAGGATGTCGGGGAGCTGGGACCTGAGTCTGGGTCTGTTGCCATTACCTTTTGCCGCCAATTTATTTTGGTTGATTTGTATATTTCTGAAGTGAAAGTAGACTTTTTTTTTGGGGGGGGGGTGGAATCTGCTTTAAGCAGAGAGTGAGTGGCTCAGCCTCCCTCCCTTGACCGGACAACATGGCACCTCTTCCGGCAGGTCTATCAGTTGGGAGGCATCTGCAAGCTGGTGGACCTTCTCCGCAGCCCCAACCAGAATGTCCAGCAGGCTGCTGCGGGGGCCCTGCGCAACCTGGTGTTCCGGAGCACCACCAACAAGCTGGAGACCCGGAGGCAGAATGGAATCCGTGAAGCCGTCAACCTCCTGAGGAAGACCGGGAGCACTGAGATCCAGAAACAACTGACTGGTAGGGGACCATGCAAGACTGTGGGCTGTGGCCTTCGGCTGGGGTGAAGGCCAGTCCTTCCAGGCCAGGCCAAGGCACATTTGCAGATTTGTCTGGGAAAAGTGGCACAGGCCCGCGCCATATTAGTAGTATCCAGTGGTGACCCCAAATGGTGTGCACCTCCACAGGAGGTCATGGTCCACAGCTGGAGGGCAAGGGGAGGAAGGCTTGATCCCTAGACTCAAGGTGGGGTGTAAGAGAGGTCACCGTGAAGAACTTAACTTGGACTGGGAAGATAAGACCATGTAGAATAATAACTGATAAGTTTTTCTGGAATGACTTTCAGACATAGAAAATAGCACCACATAAAAGAAAATAAAGATATTGTGTCCACCTAAAACAAAGAAATAAATATTAAAAAAAAAGAAGATTCTGAGTGCTAAAATTTACATGAAAAACTGCCAATCAATCAACTATATTATGGTCACCTTCCATGGGCATAATTTTGACCTAGAAAGAGAACTTGGATGTTCCTGTCCCTCAAAGTACTTTCAGACTAGCAAGGACCCTGAGAATCGGCTCATGAAAGAGTCGGACAACTGGTTGGATAGACCAAGCCTACTGGAAGGGCCCATTTGCTAGAAGAGCCCAGGCTGGAGTGACACCATGGTTTCCAAGTTTTTCGGAGCCCACAGGTGTTGAGTCGACCATCTCTGACCCCCAGGGCTGCTCTGGAACCTGTCTTCCACTGATGAGCTGAAGGAGGAGCTGGTGGCCGATGCTCTGCCTGTTCTGGCCGACCGGGTCATCATCCCTTTCTCGGGCTGGTGTGATGGCAACAGCAACATGTCCCGAGACATGGTGGATCCCGAGGTCTTCTTCAATGCCACGGGCTGCTTGAGGTAAGAGAAGAAGGTCCTTGGGTCTTTTTGCCCTGGCCTCTGACCGTTCTGGAGGCAGCGCCATCTTGGCCAGCATTCAGAGAACCTAGTATCTGGCCCAGCACTGCCTCTCAAGGCCTGGCTCCAAGACACAGGACCCGGCATTGCTACCTTCCCTGACTGTGGATCAGGCCCAGGGTCCTACTATCTCCTCCGAGGAGACACAGAGGACCTTAGTTAGAACTCTAAGGGTAGAAACACCTGGATCAGAGTATTTAAACTGATTCCACCATTTCATCCTCCTCCGCCTTGGAAAAATGCAGTTCTTGTGCGATCTTGAAGAGTGTTCTTTTAGACAAAAGTCTACTGATTGGCTGCTTATGAGTCACTTTCCCAGCTGTGATGCTAAAACCACTTGCCATGTTCATTGGCACGAGGACGGCACTGCTTTGCCCAACCTTTCCGGAGTTCCATACCAGGGTGTGGCATAGTCCCTGGGGGCTGCTAGAGAAGGAGGCTGGGGTGGTTGTTCTCAGAGCAGAGGTTTGCAAGCCAGGGGTGGGGGCTGCTGCAGAGTGTGGAACAGAGGAGCAACATTCCCTGGAGGGTCCCACCTTGGTCTAGTGGGGTGTGTCTTCCCCAGTTGCTGAGAAACCCCCAGAGTGGAGGGTGCAGCTGGCTTGTGCTTCTCCAAGCCTCCAGGAGCAGAGGGACTAGGGAGATGAAAAGCCAATGTAATTAAGGACTAGAGGGCTGCAGGGCTACTGGGAGCAACAGCAGACAGACAGACAGACAGACAGACACACACACACACACACACACACACACACCAGGCAGAAGGGCCCAAAGTGCTTGGGAATGAGCTACAGCTGGGGGTGGAGTGCGGCTTGATGGACAGTGTCCCCAGCCAGCCCTCCTGAGCTCCAGTCCCCATCCAACTCCTCACAGAGATCCAAGCAGGTTTTCTTTACCCCTTCACTCTTTTTCTCTTTTTTTTTGTCCTTCCTTCCTCCTCCTACCTCCAACCCCCAACCTCCACCCTATCCTGTGTGCCTGTCCCTCTGTCCCCCACTGTGGGTCTCTTCCACACTGTCCTCACCTCCCTCCCTGTCCTCTTACCCACCTTGCCCACATCCTCCCGCCCTCCCCGTTCTCTTCTTCAGGAACCTGAGCTCTGCGGACGCAGGCCGCCAGACCATGCGAAACTACTCGGGGCTCATTGACTCCCTCATGGCCTACGTCCAGAATTGTGTGGCAGCTAGCCGCTGTGATGACAAGGTGAGAGTGCAGCCCTGGTGACACCTTGACCTCTAGACCCAGCCCCCGTTCTCTGTCCAGAGCGTAAAACCCGGGACCACAGCTGGAATCAGTGAGGCCAGCTCTTGGCCTCCTGGTCATGACTTTTCTGTCTCCCAGATCTAAGGAGTCAGGGTTGCACTTTCTGGGTGCCTCTGAGGCCTGGCTCACTGACAGAACAGTAGCTTGGGGTCTGGGGCAGCAGAGAGGACATCTGGAGCAAGGGCACAACACACAAGGGCAGGCTCTGGGGGCCACACTGTCACAAGTGATGCTGAGCCCCATTGGCAGCCCTGGGAACACACACTCATGCTCCCAGGGTCTCAAAATTTTTCCTGAAATGAGACTCCTGCCCCTGCTGCCCTTCCACTGCCTTCAAAAAGGCCATCAGCAGGCCATCTTCCTACCCTGTCTGGACTTTGGGACATAACAGCACAAACAGAAAGGATACATCATGAGGGAAGATAAACCAAAGTCTGGTTCATTGCCACTGAGGAAGGACAGTGGTTCAGGAGTCAGGGAGACAGTAGGCTGCAGTGTTCCCCACATCCACAGGGGACGGGCTGGGCATCACAGCGGTCCCAGGAGGAGGGATTTTATCTCCTGCTCCCTCCACTGGAGGGGACAACAAGGTCTCAGGAGAGAGCCTTGTCACTTGGTTGCCTGGCCTGGTTCCTGCAGACAAGGTGCTTTTCTTCTGTGCATGCAAGATCCCTTAGACCCACATGACCCCCAAACCCCAGAAGCCAGATTCCCTCAGGTTCCAACAGGACCCAAGCCTCATTAAGGGGTCAAGTCTGTGGCCACTGAGTCCTAGCCCAGAGGTACACCAAAGGCAAATGACAAAGATGGGGGCCAGCTGCTACTGTGAAGTCCCAGATCCCAGGCCTTACTATTGGTGTGCTCTAGCACCTGTGGTACAGAGGCTGAGGTGTGCTCATGGGAAGGGAGCAGGAGAAAGTAGTGGGGCTTTGGAACCTAAAGGAATTGGGGCTGCTCGAGAAGGAGATTGTTCCAGAAGGGCAGCCATATTCCTCAACACCCAGTGTGCCCATCAACACTTTGTCCATAGCAATAAAACACTCTGGTCTGTTGTGTCCTACGGTGTGTAAGACCCCATGGTAGATATTCTCCATGGACAGTAACACCCTAGGGGATCTTCCTAGGACCCCCAAAGATAAAAAATTCACAGATGCTCAAATCCCTTTTATAAAATGGTGTAGTATTTGCATATAATATATATAGATAGATAGATATATTGGGAATTAAACCCACAGAAACTCCACCACTGAACTACACCCCCAGCCCTATCCCCCTTTTTAAAAAAAAAAAATTGAGACAGGTTCTAAGTTTCCCAGGCTGGCCTCAAACTTGCAATCCTCCTACCTCAGCCTCCCATGTGACTGGATTTACAGGCATGTGCCTGGTTTTCTTCCCATATCCTTTAAATAATCTATAGATTACTTAGAACACCTAATATAATGTAAATGCTACATAAACAGTTGTCATACAGTATTGTTTAGGGAATAATGATGAGAAATAAATCTGTTCATGTTCAGTGGAGATGCAATATTTTTTTTTACATAATTTCAGCCATGATTGGTTGAATCCATGGAGGCCAAGCCCAAGGATATTGAAGGGCCAACTATCTTCTCAATAGCCCAGTGAAGTCATTTTAGTCCCATTTCACAGTTGAGGATACTGAGACCCATAAGGTGAGGTAAGTCACTCAAGTTTAAACAGCCAGGAAATGAGAGAAGTAGGATTCAAGTCCAAGTCCCAGGCATGTCCCAGGGAGCCCTTTCCAGACTGAGGCTATGGTGGGCCATGGTGCTCCTATCCCTTGATGCCACTGTCTGATTAGTCAGGTAGCCCAGGAGCCCACGGGGGGCTGAGCAATGGCTCAGGCACCTGCTTCTGCTTGCTCCCCAGTCCGTGGAGAACTGCATGTGCATCCTGCACAACCTCTCCTACCGCCTGGATGCCGAGGTGCCCACCCGCTACCGCCAGCTGGAGTACAACACCCGCAATGCCTACACGGAGAAGTCCTCCACCGGCTGCTTCAGCAACAAGAGCGACAAGATGATGGTGAGGATCAAGTCAGGGCCCACCCACCAAGCACTCCACCAGGTCCGCTGCCCCATCCCACCTTTCCTCTCGGCCCTCTGGGGCCCTGAAAGCATCCCTAGGGAACAGGTCCCTGCCAAAGCCATGGCCTTGGGACTGTGCTGTGCTCTGGGAGCTCAGTCTTGCGTGCAAAGGGCATCTGTAGGAGCCCAGATCACCCCTGAGGGCAAAAGCTCCCCCCGGCAGGCCTCTGTCTCCCCTGACTTCTCCTTAGCCCCTGAGGATCGGGGACAGCCAAGAACTCTGACCCCTCTCTGGTGCTGGTTTCCACCACCTCCTGAGCCTCCTGAAAAAAGGGTGCTGTGGAGGGGTGGTCAGGCCTCCTCCACTGGGCATGGCTGCAGAAGCCAGGTCTTGAACTAGCCTTGTGGGCCCAGGGTAGGTCAGGCCCACATTAGGACTCTGGGAGGGAGGAAGCATCCTGCTGTGAGACCCCAGAGCAGCCTCACACAGCAGGAAGGTCTGAGCCCGGCTGCCCAGAGCACTTCCCGGACATCAGGAATGCTCTCCACCCCCAGGGGACCGTCCCTGGCCAGTTCCCCAATTCCCTGGCAAGCTCGGATGCACAGAGGAAAGCGGTGAGGGGGTGGTGTCCAGGCTCCCTGCCTCAGCAGGCATGCCGCAGCCTCCCGCCAGGCTCCACAAGGTTGGGGGACAGGCAGGAGTCTCAGGTTGTGTCCCCTCACCAGGCTCCACGCTGACCCACTCTTTGTCCTCAGAACAACAACTATGACTGTCCCCTTCCTGAAGAAGAAACCAACCCCAAGGGCAGCAGCTGGCTCTACCACTCGGATGCCATTCGCACCTACCTGAACCTCATGGGCAAAAGCAAGAAAGATGCCACCCTGGAGGCCTGCGCGGGTGCTCTGCAGAACCTGACGGCCAGCAAGGGGCTGGTGAGGAGAGCCCCCTCCCTTCCGCTCCTCCCCAATCCTCCAACCCGCTCTCCAGGGGTGCTCTGCTCTTTCCCACCGGTGTGTTCCTGGCCAAGTCTATCAAACACAAACGGCCGTGAGCTTCATGCTGCAGACATGAGTCTAGTGTGTGCCAAGCCCTGGGCTGGACATGGGGAATGACAAGGGCCAAGATGCCTCGCTTTCTGGGAACTCTGGGATGGGTCTCAGTGGGCAGGCCCAGCCTGTTGGATTCTATTGGTACCCACATGGTCCCCTTTTCCTTGCAGTTCCTGGCCTCCTGGGCTCTGCTTGGTGTCAGGGACAGAGTTGCAACATGTGTCTAATAGGAGGAATCTCCATTTGGTGAATTAATAGAGGTAGAAAAAGAGGGAGTTTGGGACATGGACAGACAGATCCAGAGGAATACGTGACAGAATCATATAGTATAGGTTTGAAATCAGATAGATTTTGAGGGACGAGATGGAGTGGGATTAGAGGAGGCCTGTTTGCAATCCAGAAGAGCTTAGAAGGAGACGGGGGACAGCTGTTCCTCAGTTTTACTTAGGGTGAGAGGGAAGTGGACAGCCAACTGAAGGTAAAGGAAGTTTCCCTGACCATGAGGGGAGGAGCTGGGGCTTCTGAGGACCCCCACATCTGGATGCATTTGTTGCTTTGAGGCTTCGGTGAGCTGACCTCCCTCCAGGGAACCCCATCCGGCAAGCCCTCAGCAAATATGGATTGAATCCTGCAGAGGTAGGGAAGTTGGAAGAAGATGACAGCCATTTTTTAAGTGACAAATGCTCTTGAACATGCAATTCTGTGTGAGCAGATTCTTTAGGAAGGCAGAGCTGAGATGGTGGGGTGGGTGACACTGTTGTTAGTTAGAAATTGACTCTGGATCCCCCCGAGTGAGGGAAATGAGACTTCTTCTTCCCAGCCACCTGGCTGTATGCTTTTCTCCCTGAGAGCAGGGAGCAGAGACAGAAAGGGAGGACAGGTCTGTAGTCACCCATATGGAAGCAATTTGTGAGTCTCTGCCCTTGCTTTCACTGTGAAGGAGAAAGGTTCTGGATCTGTTTGGACAGGCTGCCCCCCTCCCCACTGTGTGCAAGGGAAGCCACAAATCAGCCCCTCCCTGGGACCCTCTCTTGTAGATGTCCAGTGGCATGAGCCAGTTGATTGGGCTGAAGGAAAAGGGCTTGCCACAAATCGCCCGCCTCCTGCAATCTGGCAACTCAGATGTGGTTCGCTCCGGGGCCTCCCTCCTGAGCAACATGTCCCGCCATCCCATGCTGCACAGAGTGATGGGTAAGAGCACCCACACCTTCCCCTCCAGAGAGGACACACAGGAGCCCACTGGAAGGTCACCCTTGAGCCATTCCCCAGAGCAAGCATTCAGAGGGGAAGCTGGCCCAGGAGAGGGGTGGAGCTGGGAGGAGGCAGAGAGGGGTGCAGGTCTACAGAGATTCCCATCTGGATTGGAGTTGGCTCCAAGGCCCGAGGGGTCACCTTGCTCAGAACTTGGCTAAGGGCAGCCCAGGACTGTGGACCAGAGAGAACCCTTCAGCCCCTCTTCTTCTTAGCAGTCCTGACCCCATACCCCATCCCTTCCTCTCCCAGGGAACCAAGTGTTCCCAGAGGTGACCAGGCTCCTCACCAGCCATACTGGCAACACCAGCAATTCCGAAGACATCTTGACCTCAGCCTGCTACACCGTGAGGAACCTGATGACCTCACAGCCACAGATGGCCAAGCAGTACTTCTCCAGCAGCATGCTCAACAACATCATCAACCTGTGCCGCAGCAGGTGGGCGGGGTGGATATGGGTGCCCATGCCCACCTGGCCCCACATCACAGTCCCCCCCTGGCTCTGAACAGTAGAAACAAACATGGAGCAGGAAAGCACCTAGGATGGGGGAGGCGGGGGTGGGGAGCTCCAGGGAAAGAAGGTCCCGAAGCTGAGCTTTATGGGGTACAGGTCCAGCTTCCAGACCTCAGGAGAGGGGACAGAGGCAGATGCTTCTTGACTGGGTGACATGTGGGGACAATGGATCCTTAGAGGGTTGGCAGGAAGCATGGAGCACTAGACCCAACTCTGTGGGGACTTTATTCTGCTCCATGGGCTATCTTCCCAGAACAAAAGTCTAAAGGACAGGAGTCCGCTACCAGCTTGTGGCCTTGGGGGTGCCTCTAGGTGGGCAGGGGTCTGGGGTTGTACCCACTGTGTAGTGACCAAGGCCCAACAGTCTTGTGCACCCTGGGACCTCCCCGCATCTGTTTCTGAGACCTGGAAGGGGTCTGGGGATATAGCTCAGTTGGTAGAGTGCTTGCCTTAAATGTACAAGGCCCTGGGTTCAATCCCCAGCCCCCACCCCCAAAAAAAAAGACCTGGAAGGGAGGGTTGAGGGTGGAGGGTGTTCTTGTGTCTCCTGGAATCTCATCTCACACATGCACTTCCCACCTTCCCAGTGCCTCACCCAAGGCTTCAGAGGCTGCCCGGCTCCTCCTCTCTGACATGTGGTCCAGCAAGGAGCTGCAGGGTGTCCTCAGACAGGTAAGCACCCACACCAGTAGCCCCTTCTGATGAGGCTCTTCCCACATTTACCCTGTACCAAAGTCCCAGTGGATCAAGAAGCGGGAGGTGGATTGGCCTGCCCACTCACCCAGGTGAGGCTTGCCCCAGAGTCAGAGCAAGAGATCCTGCCCCGCAATGAACCTGATCAATGCTCTGTCCAAACCTCTGGACCCAGGATCAACCAGGGGAGGCAAGCGGGTGGAGAGCAGAGGAGATGTGCACAGTCTCCTCTGTGGGGTGGGATTGTTTAGGAGAAAAGTGAAATGCACATGAGTCACTTGGGGGCATGACGGGTGCTCTGCTGGCGAGGTAGGTTTGGGCTTGATTACAAAGGCCCTTCAATTTCAGGCAGAGTTTGGACTTGGCACTGGGGAACCACTCGAGGTTTTGCGTAGAGGGTCTCATGATGGAAGCAGCCCTGGAAAAACTAATTCCATACCAATGAGTGAGGTCAAAAGGACCCTGGAGGCTGCTCTGCTTGTCCAGTGTGACCTGCCCCTCTCTGTCCTCAAAACTCCCCAGCGTCAGCAGGCCCCGAGTCCCCCATCAGGCTGTGTTCTGAGACATCTCACAATGACCCTCTAGCCCATTCCTGCACAGCCATTCTTTGGGCTGAGGTGTAGGCCGTGGGGAGGTGGGAATAAAGGAGAGAAGGCAGAAGCAGCAGCACCGTGCTGATGGCACTTGAGGCTTGGAGACACTGCAGCTGCGTCAACAGACACAGATCAGCTGGCAAGAGCTGGAGGAGGCTCTTGGGGTGGGAGTAGGAAGTTGGATCTGGATGGCTTGCGGGAGGTGGAGTGGGACCCTGGCAGAGGCTGGAGCTGCAGTACAGATTAGTGACACCATTAGAACAGGCAAGCCCCTCCTGGGGCCCTTGCCTGTGGAAAAGTCTTACGGGACAGGGGCAGAGAGCCATGAAGACCCTCACTTGGGGGCCAAGAAGGAAGAAGGCCAGGGAAGCAGGATGATCTGCACAAGTTTCCGGAAAGGGCCAGAAGAGTAGTGCCCAGTGCTGTGGAGGGGACAGGGAGGAGAGAACTGGGAAAGGCCCTGGGGCTAGCTGCTAATTCAGAAGTCCCTGGGGACCTCAAAGAGTACTGCTGGCAAAGCAAGGGGAGCATCTCGGGGCTTGTGGCCGTGGTGAGGCAGTGATGGGGACAGGAGAGAAGGGGCACAGATAGGAGGCGCCCCTCACTGTACTTTGGTCCAAGAAGAAAGAAGACAGAGGGGAGATTGAAAGAGTACTGTGAAAGACAGAGGGGGCCCCAGTGTGTCTGTCATTAGAGGAGAGGGAGTGGGCAAAGAAGGGGAGAATGGAGGGGATGGGGGACAAGGAGGACAGGAGACCAACCTGGGAAATAGAAAGGGACAGTTCTCCTTTATCAGAGCACGGAGACAGTAGGAGGCCTAGGAAGCCTCCATGGTCCAAGATGGGTGGGAAATATGAAGGTGGACAATGGCCTTTGTTCTCCATTTGCCAATCAACCCTCTTTTCGAGCAATACCACCATGAGGGTGGGCATGGCTGAGTGGCGGCTACCCGATAGACACAGGGGTGAGTATGGGGAGACAGGTAAGGAGGACAGGGTGATACTTCCTTGAGCTGTTTGAAGATGATCCAAAGGGTTCAACTCATCCAAAAATACAGAGCCCGCTCCTGGCCTAAAGACACATAAGGAATCCACTTCTCAGGTTCTCTGTGTGAATTCCCCTCTGTGCTATCCTTTGGGAACCAGTGTCCCCATTCAGTCTCCACCTTTTTCTCCAGTTGTACTTGACAGTAGCCTTGGCAGCATCTAGGTCAAGGTTTCTGTTCCCAAAGCACCTTCAGATCCATCATTAATTAGGTTGTCACAGCACAGGTGAGGCAGGTCACGTGGCTTTTGTCTTTTTTGCTGACTTCGGAATCAGAATTCTAAAGAGTTTGTCTTGATTCAGCGAGTCAGGGCAGGAGCGAGGCTGGGATCCAGAACTCTTCACTCCTGCGTTCTTTCCACCAAATTCAGCCAAGCTCAACAGGAGCAAGCAAGCAAATCTGCAGGGGGAAAAACAAGATCATGTCATCCACACCCAAACTCAGTAGGCCTGGGACTTTGCTGTTTGGGATCCCCTGTGTCATCTCCCTTCCTGTTCTCATAGATCAGCCATAAGCTGACCTGGCCCTCAGAGCTCAGGGCTGAACCAGGGCCCTCTTCTCAAGTCACCCCTGTCCCCACCCCTGGAGGATGACTGCTATCCTCATTCACTCTGACACATATATTAAGCACTTGCTCTATGCTAGAAGAAATAAAAGGAATGAGACCCTGTCTCCACCCAGCAGGAGCTCAGAGGCTGGTGAGCTGCCAGCGAGAGAACAGATAAGTAAACAGAACCTCATAGCACAGTGGCCTCTCACTCCAGCACCAGCCCCTGCCCCTGAGTTTGAGAAACTCTGGGCCTGGCCTCCCTGCCCCAGAGCTCTTGCCAGAATTTAAAATAAGACAGGCCGGGGCAGTCAGAGAGAAGAACCATTGGCAATGTCTTAATCTGATTTGGGGGGTTGTGTAGAGGACTGTGTTCAGGCCCTGACTCAGGTTTCTGCAAATTCAAGTAGGGAACTCCAATGCGCTGGTAGAAACCAAAACACATTGCACTAACTCCTGGATAGGCATGGTATTGGGTCTGATTGCACATTGAATTAGTCTGTTTAGCCGTGACACATGTGCACCGTGGTCACAGCATACCACGTCCAGAGGCTGCATGAGCCCAAGGATGCTACGGGAAGGCTGAGGCTGGCCCTGCGGGGACCCCCACGCTATTTTGTCCTAGGATAAATCAAACAGCTCGTGTTCCTCTCCTGCAGCAAGGCTTCGATAGGAACATGCTGGGAGCCCTAGCCGGGCCCAATAGCTTCAGGAACTTCACCTCCCGATTCTAAGAAGAGACTGTCCAAGCAAGTGCAGCTTGCAGGTAAGAACCAGCCCACCCCCTGCCCAGATCCCTCCAGGGCCACCCTGAAACCTTGGCCAATCTCAGAGAAGGACTAGGCCTATGCATGCCAGAGACACACAAGCATCCTGGCTCAGATCAATACAAGGACTATAAGCACAGCTATGTAGACTCCTGACTGAGGGCCTGGGCCGTCCCACCACAGAGTAGAGATGTAAAATGTCCTGATAGAATCAGAAGGGCCAGAGGGTCTGGGCAGGACTTCTGGGTACACCTATATAGGTTGCCCACTGTAAAACCCAGTCAGTGCCAGTTACGTGGACTACAGTGGGTTCTGATATGGATAGTGGAGTTACACAATATGTCGTGCTTGGTTTGATCATCCAAATCTCACTTTGTTGTCCTTCTTATAATCTACCTTCCAGTCTCTTCACATACCTAGTGTGGGCAAGCTTATTCCAGCTGATGTTTCTAGGGACCAGAAACTCAGATCTAATACTATATCAAAGGTGTGCGAGCTTTAGCATTCATCTGAATCACCTGGGAAGCTTGCTGAAATGTACACAGTTGCTCCCAGTGCCAGAAATTCTGACTCTTGGAGTGGAGTCCAAGGAAATGCCTTTTAAAATGAGTATCCAAAGTGCTTCTTCTTCAGGGAATCCAAACACCACAGGATGCTCAAAACAGGCATCAGCAAACCTAGACAGGCTCACCAGTGGCAGCTCCGGTACAGAGCCATCTGTACCATAGCCAGGGACAAAGACAGAGCCTCCTGGACTGCATTTCTCAGTCCCGGCCCTCTGCTAGCAAATCCACCCCAACCCCAAAGCCCAAGGAGGGTCCTGGTGGTCCACAGGAATATTAAATAAGACTACAGATACCTCTCATAGATAAGCTTCAGCAACTTGAGAACAGGAAAGGGGAGAAGATTAGAGATAGCAGACGTGTGTGTGTATGTGTGTGTGTGTGTGTGTGTGTGTGTGTGTGTACTGGGGTACTAGGGATTAAACCCAGACATGCTCTACCACTGAGCTACATCCCCCAGTCCTTTTAAATTTTTTTTTTTAATTCTAAGGGTCTTGCTATGTTGCCCAAGCTGACCTCAAACTTTCGATCCTCCTGCCTCAGCCTCATGAGTAACTGAGATCACATGTGTGTGCCACCACACCCGGCAGGGTAGGAGAATATTCATGAGTGTGATATGACTGCTTAGCAATGAACTGAGGGTGCAGGGGATGGTAAAGGTGACAGGATAAAGCTGATCTGCTTCTGAACCAACAGAGCTGTAGATGAAGGTATCCAATCTCAGGCCAGAGCCCGCGTTAGGCCCGATGTGAGCAAGAAGACGGTGGCAGGATGAGCCAGACTTACTCACATGGAAACACTTTGCTACATGCTAACTTGAGGCTTTCTCTTTTTCCAGAAAGATACGACCTATATGAGAAGACCTCAGGCCTTGCTGGATGGGTTATTCTGTCCATCCTGTGCAGTATTTGGAAAAGTTCGAGAGCAACTGAGAACAAACCTGAAAACTGTGGATGATGGAGATATTTTTAGATTCTTTTTTTTTTCCTTGGGGAATTGGCAGGCAGTGGGGGGTGGGGAGGTTGGGGGGGACTTTCTTGAGTTAAATGGGCTTACATCTGATGTCAATACTTCCTTCTCTGAGAAATGGTATATATATATGTGTGTATAATGTAAGTGTGCATGTGCGTGTGCGTGTGCATGTGCGTGTGTGAGTGCCTAACAGCATAACTACCGACTGCAAAAGCTGTATCGTTGCAACTCATAAGATAGGGCAAAGATGTCTCCATGTCTCTCCCTCCTAGGCAAGGATGACATGTGCTTTTAGGTTAGCTGCCCGTAGTTCTAGAAATATATTATGCCAGGGCAGGGGCCCTCACCAGAGTCAGGCCACAGAGGTACCCTACAGCCTTTCTGTGGCCATCTCCAAGGGCAGGGTGGGAGGAAGAGGAGCCGGGCTGGAGTTAACCTCCTTAAAAGACTGCTTTGCAGTCAGGGAGGTTGGCTGGGGTGTCAGGGCTTGGTGTATCTCATGGGAAAATCTGGTGCATCTGACAATGCTCCATTCTCACAATGCCACAAGGCATGGGGTTGGGCCGAGTGTGGGGCTCTGGAAGGCACCAAGACAATCTTGCTTGCTTAGCTGTGAGAGGTCGCCTTGGGAGTAGCAGCCAGAGAGATGGGACTTGCTGTTCTCTTGGGCTGTGCTGCTGCAGAGCAGCCTTGACCTGCAAAGCCCCAGCTTCCAGGGAGCCTGTGCTATAGGATAAAGAAGGCAAAACATGGTGCTCGAAGCCAAAGAGCTGTTCAGAGGATGGCTATTTGGTCTCATTTTCCCAGCGGAGAAAGGAATAGGCTGGGGCTGGACATCTGCCTAGTCAGGGGAACAGGGGAGGAAGGAGTTGGAAACTGACCAGGAAACTGCCTCCCACCAAGCCTGCCAAGTCAGGTGAGGGAGTGTTTGGGTTCCCAGAAGACCAAAGGGAGGGCGTTTATATAGACCACAAAAGGGGAATCCTATCAGCAAGTCTACACCCCTGTCAGGGGCCCTGCCTTCCTCCCCCTGAACCCCGGCCGTCCTGTCTCCTGTCTATCTTTGTGAAACCCATGGGGGATGTGATAAGAAGCCTGCCAGGGGCACCAGGCACCCCCTACACCCCAGACTGTGCATTTCGATGAGCAGTAGCAAAAGGGCCCCCGGAGACCTCATGAGAAGTCCTGTCTATGGCAGTAGCCCTTAGTACAGACCACCAAATGAAGCAGAGTGAGCACACCCAGGCTTTCTCTTTTTAGCCGGGCTGGCGTGGTAGGTGTTTGGGAGACATTAACAGCCTGGGCTGTGCCCTTCTCTAGAGGAACACAGGTGCCCCTTCTCTTCATTGTCCTCATCAGGACTAAGACTCCTTTCTGGACTCAGGATGGCTAATTAAGAGATGCAGCCACTGAGGTTGGGGGAGGCCAGACGTGTGGAGGTGTCCCAGGACACCTAACCAGATGCGCTCTGCTGTTGTGAGTCTATCACACCCTCCCCCATTTGGGCTCCCCTGTGCCTCCCAGGGAGCCACGAGTGAGCCTGGTCCCACCAGACTGTCCTGGGTGTGGGTTTCAGGAAGTCTCCTCTGCCCATCATTAGCACCCAGAGGAATCCATTTCTTTAAAAAAAAATGTTTCTGGAGCACCCCTCTGTGCCAGGCAGTGTTCTAAGCACTTAGGATACATTAGTGAACAAGCAGCCCACACCTTTATCTTCACCTCGCTTGTGTTCTGCTGGGAGGGGTCGGGGGACACTGCACCAGGTACTTGGCTTTAGGGATCCCCCCGTCGGAGAGGACTGTGAGGTCAGGACAAGAGGGTAATAAACCACTAGAGTGAATCTCCTACACGCCCAGGGTGATGCCAGCCCCTTAGCACGGTCCTCACTTCCTGCAGCCCACCTCAACCCCTCCCAGGTGAAGAGCCAGATGGGCCCAGTATTCTGCTCTGGGAAGAAGGCAGCTGCTTGAACCTCAGTGGCCCAACAAGGACAATTAGTTCAGGCCTGATTTTGGTTGCTTCTTGTGCCCTGGCCAGTGGGGGCCTTGTCATATGGGCCTCTGATCCATGCCTATCATTTGGGAAGAGCAACATGAAGAGGGACTTGAGGATATATTTCCTAGATAAAGGGGTTTGCTGGGCCTTATATGTCATATCAGAGGCCTATCTTAGGATGTTAAATCCACACTGGCCTCTGGCTACCACCCAAAACAAGAAGTTCTAATTTGGGACAAAATGAGAAAGGACACAGACCCATGCCCATCTTAACTCCAGAATCTCCTGCGCTTAAGACGAATGCAGTCATTGGCCACCAACCCCATCTTTAGTGTGGGCCAGACTAGTTGCCCAGACCCCACACTATGCCAAGGCCCCAAGAGGCAGAGGTGACCTTTGTTGTCCCCCCTCAGCCCCTGGCTGAGAGACTAGCTGGGGCTCCCTGATGGGCAGGGGAGGGAAGCCCCTAATTACTATAGGGCATCTGGCGCCTCCTTCTAGACCACCCTCCCCTTGCTTTATGTTTGTATAAGAACTTTGTGCTGGCCGGGCCCAGTTCCCTTGTATGATATGCCATGTATTTGCTTTATTTTTGGTTGTTTTGTTTTGAAATATAGGAAATCAATAAATTACTAGTGTTTCTTTGGATTTTTTTAAGCTGTGGATTATTTGGGGGTGCTGTTGAGAAATGACAGGGCTACTCACTTCCTTCCAAAATCTCCTCTGACCGATCCCATACTCGGCAAGGATTGAGAATGCCACCTGAGGGCAGAGGGATGACGCCCTCATAGACACCTGCTGTCCCTTAGCCCATGTGAGCCTCACCATGACTCCGTGATGCTAGGTTTGTTATCCTGATTTTTACAAATAACTAAACTGAGACTTAGGATGGGACAAATCAGCCCAATGTCACCCAGCTTATAAATGGGAAACCATCACAAGCGCAACCCCAACTAGGTGGGATCCTGTAGGAAAGACAACTTTAAGAGTCAAGTCCAAGAAGCTCATGTTTCCTGGGCACCTGCTCTTCTAGGGCTCTGTATCAGGTGCTGGAGGGTCATAGACACAAATGATATGGAGGACCCCAGCCCCAAGGTGTTCATATGTGCTACCAGGCAAGCTAGCACACAACTCTAATCCCATGCTGTGGGCCATCTGGGAGAGCCAGGGCCACCTGGGTGGAGAAGGTAGGGAGGTTTAGGGAAGCTTTTCTTGGCTTGGGAGGATGTTCCAGGAGGCTAGGGACTGAGCTGCAATAGAGGCTGTCCCTGGCTTCCTGGAACACCATACAGTTTGGCAATAGCCAGGAAGAAGGAGCAGCTGCACCACAGCCCAGGAGAGGACAGTGTCCATCTATGGTCCAGAGTGTTAGATGCACGAGGCTGGGGCCTCTGGAAATGTTTCAATATCTGAGAAACATGTATTGGCTGCAAAATATGAGATGAAATTACCAATTAAACATCAACACATAGTCACATTTTCATTGAAATACAGCACACAGACTTGAAAGTACACAGACTAAAATGTCTGTAGCTCTAGGACCCTCCTCAAACTACACAGCACCAGGCCCAGAAGCAGGGCATCACCAGCACCCATGCCCCTTCCTGTTTTTGTCCCCTCCCCAGGGGTAACATAGCCACTCTCCTGGCTTCTGACACCATATGTCAGTTTTGCCTGTTCTCAAATTTCACATAAGGGAGCCAGTAGTAAGTCCTTCTTTGTGTCTGGCTTCTTTAGCTTCCTAAGATGCATCTTCTACTGCATGTCACGTTCGCTGCCATGTGGCAATCCATGGTTACAATCTAGTACTTAACAAACAACTGAAAACAATTTGTGGATTCAGTGTCTCACAGCCCCAAAATTCTCACAGGTGATGTGATGATCAGGAAGTTATAGCTAATGTTAAGGAAATTGGATTTTATGTGGGATGTGGGTGTATTTAATGTGTAGGATTATCAAAGAGCTACGGAGGTCTTAATTCAGCCATCCCTGTCCAAGAAGGTGGTAAGCCTTTCCAGCTCTTTGGGGCACTGGCTAATGAGCACAGAGGGCCTCGGGTCAAGGAGCACATGGGCAAAGCAAACTGAGAGGCACAGTTGCAAAGAAAAGGCTTCACAGACCACAGGAGACTGAGGCTCCCCAATCTCCGTGTCCAGTATGCCCACAAGTCTATCCACCCTGAGCCTGGATGTCATTTCTTCCTGTTTCCTTTGCAACTAACATGGGCTGGAGCCCAACTGACCCCATGGGAGAGAGAGCTTCATTTTCTGGAATGCAGTTCATTCTGTAGCCCAACCCTGTTGGAGAAAATAGTGAACAGAAGTGGTTAATAGCAGCAGTTGTCTTTTCCTTTGAGGGGCCACAGAATAACCCCTTTTGCTTTCAAAGCCTTAGGGTGCTCATTTTCTGTCTGGGTGGGTATTTCATTCTCGTAAGACAGGCAGGAGCACAGAGAATTAAATTCCAATTTATAGACGAGAAAACTAAGACCCAAAGAGACAAAATGATTTGCCCAGAGTCACATAGTGAGTTAATAGCAGCATCAAGCCTGGGGCACAGACCTCTTGTGTCCCAGCCCAAGTACTCTCTAGAAGCATTAGAACCTGATAGAAAGGCTTGCTGTGGCGGCGATACCATGCATAATCAAATCTCTAGTGAATCAGAGGCTTGCCGTACCTTGGGGCATCTGAAGATTGCATTTCGTGAGGTTGCTGTGCAGACATGCTGATAAATGAAAACTCCAATTCACAGAATCTCAGATGCCAGATACTACTGTACGCACCAGCGAGTCTGGGCCTGGCTGGTTTGGTTGGTTAGAATACGGGGTTAATGAGGCCTCAGAGTAAAAAGAAAAAATGCCTCAAAGACCCGAGCTGGTGTCCCCCACTATCATGGTTTGTATATGAGGTGCCCCCCACAAGCCCCTGTGTTAATGCAGGAATACTCAGAGCTGTGATCTAATCAGTCCACCCTAGTTTGAATGGGCTAACTGAATGGGAACTATAGGCAGGTGGGGCATGGCTAGAGGAGGTGGTTCACGGGGCGGGGGGCGGGGGGGCATTCTTGGAGATCATATCTTGTCCCCCTGAATCCTTCTACTCTCTCCCAGCTTCCATGAGCTGAGCGGCTTTTCTCTGCCATGTTTTTTCGCATGATTTTCTGCCGCACCTCAGAAGCCCAGAACAATGGAATCAGCCAGCCATGGACTGAAAACTATGAAACTATGAGCCCAAAATAAACTCCTCCTTGAAGTGTCATGTATTTTGGTCACAGTGATGAAGAGCTGACTAACACACCCACCCTACCCATCATCCTGCAGACACCTGCTGCTGGCTCAGAGGGTGCATCTGTCACCAGAGACACTTGGCCTGCTCTGAGGAGCGTATCAAAGGGGAGAAGCCCCATGGATGGAGGATCAGCAGAGACATGGGCACTCTGAAGGACTTCCTACTTCCAATGTTCCAACCCCTTCAGTCAACCATTAGGAAGTTTCATGACCGATGAGTTAGTAAATAAACAAGTGCCAAGTATGAAGCTTTCTGAATCTCTGGGCGGTCAATACCACCTTTCCACACAAGGCCGTGACAGTTCTGCTCTCTCTGTCTCTCTCAGAAAGGAAACCAGCCAACTGAAGGCCACACTGAGCTCATGGATGCTGAGATTCACACTCCTACATTCTGGGGTCTATGTTTTTCTGGAGGACTGCTGGGCTGTGGTATAAACCTGGAGAAGGTGACCATCTAGTCCAAAAGCATTAGCAATGCTGGACACCCACATTCATTAGTTACCTTCGATTTTCACATGATGCCACAAAGTAGGTACAATCATTCCCATTTTGCAGAGAAGGCAATCTGTGGTTCCGAGGAGCCCAGGAACCCATTCAAGCTCACACAGCTAGTAAGTGATGGACTTGGAATTGAAGCCAGTTCTGAGGACATGGCTTGTGCTCTTACTGCTTCACTCTGGCTGTCATTTAGATGGCAGTTGCCAACAACACTTTGGCTGACTCCTAATATGCCCTCTAATGACGCCATCCTCAGACCATAGTGCCCTTCTGTAACCTAAATTTAAGACCAGGACAAGCACCTGTGCCCCAATCATTTACTCCAAACTTTCCCTTTTAATTCAAGATACATCTGGGGAGAAAGGTTCTTGTCTTCCTCCAAAAAAAACTTTCAAAGCAAAAACAGCTTCTGACACTGCCACTGACTCCAACTCCGCAGAGCTGAGAACAGCTGTCCTCCAGATGACTCCTTCCACGGCCACTCCTGACTTGGAAAGGGGCTGCTCCTTGCCCATCCTCTCCCTGTTTCACACCAGCTCAGACCTGCTCCTTCCGGGTCTCATGTCTTCTTGGCTTTGAGACATCCTGGGAGCACAGCCTTTATTCTTGGCCCCAACAGACCAGAGCTTTCTGTTGGCTGGACAACTGGCAGGATATAGAGGTTGGCTGCAGGGGCCAGGGCAGGAGGGCAGGTGGGTGGGAGGGGACCGTCCAAATTCTGGGATCCTCTCCCTGGAGCTGCCCATGGGAGGGGTCACAGGCAGAGTCAGGAGGGTCCTCAGAGCTCTCCTTGGCAGGTATTGGTCACACAGCTCTGCCCCAGAATCCTTTGGGTGAAAGGATCTAACATGGAAAGCTGAGACGTTGCACAGGTAAGAGAAGCAGCCAGATGGGAGGGGCTTTGGGCAGGAGCTTACCCCCTTACCAGCCCCCTTCTTCCCAACCCTTAGAACCTGGACTCAAGGAGCTTGTGGGAAATCTCTGGTCTAGTCCAACTCCCTCCTTTTGCAGGTAAAGAAACTAAGGCCCAGAGAGGGAAAGTGACACACTCAAGGGTCACCAGTAGTACTAGTAGCAGGGCCATGTCTGGAGCTCTGGTCTCTTCCCTTGGCTCCTTTTTGCCAGGGCCCCCCTCCTCACCTGGTGCTCCCAACAGTGTGGGCCGGAGCCCTAACCTCTCTCCCATGGCCCTGGGGGGTGGCACAGCCTGTTGCCCTCTTTCCATTCTGGACCATGAGTTCCTTGAGGGCAAGAATCCAAGCAGTGCCCAGCACAGGAGCAGAGGAAGGAAGAAGAGTGGCAAATAGAACAAGAGGGACATTTTCTTATCTGGAACACCATTTTAACCCATTGCCAAGGTTTCACAAAAATGAGACTCTCAAGTTAGGGGGCACTCGCACCTACACACACACACACACACACACACACACACACACACAAAGATAGAACCTATACACACAGCCATGTGGCTGCCAGGATCTGGGACAGCACCGGACACCATGGGACACAAAGCAGAGGCTTGGGGAGGATTGGTAGGAGGAGCAGGACTCTTCTGATAGCCCTAGCATTGGTGACCAGGATGCAGCAGGGGATAAATTGGCGCCAAGTAGCCCTCCTTTCTAAAGAGGGTTTAGAATAGTTGGGATCAGACATCTTTGAGCAAAAATCTGAGCACTCCTAAACCACGAGGCTGGGTGAGATGACTAAGGGAGGGCATTCGGACAGGAAAGAGAAGAGTTCAAAAACCGGGAAGACCCAGCAAGAGAAATGAGAAGGAACTGCCGGGGGGCGGAGGGAAGCTGGGGGAGTGTGGCACCCCAAGCCAAGCACAGGGGGAGCAGATGGAAATGACGCTGACAAGCCCTGGCCACTGGATTTATGGCTCTCTTAACTCCTCCTCCTTCTCCTCTTCCTCCTCCTCCTCCTTTTCCTCCCCTCTTTCAGGTAAAACTTAGATACAGTAGTATGCACGAATCTTAAGCAGACCATTAAGTACATTTTGACAAATGCGTGCACCTTGAACCCAGAGCGCTCTCAGAACACAGAATGTTGTCACCACCACAGAAAGTGCCTTCATGCACGTTTCCTGCCTGTGGTACCTCTCCTCTAAGAGGTGACCACTGTTTTTTTTTTTTTTTTCCATGATAGAGTAATTTGGCCTCATTAAAAATATCTATATCTACAGGATCTATGATGTATGTCCTTTTTCATTTCAGATGTTGGTCATTTCTCTTCCCCAGCCCAGCCCTGGTCTTTCTTTTCTCGAATAGTCCAGCTGGGGGTTTATCTTTTCAAAAAACCAACTTTGAGCTTTAATTTCATTTGTAGTGTGTGTGTGGGGGGGGGGCGGGTTTCCTATTTCATTGGTTTCTGCTTTTCATGGTTTTCTTTCTTCTACTTGCTTTGGGTTATTTTTTCCTTTTTGGCCCTAGATTCTTAAAGTAAAAATTTAGACAATTGATTTTAGACCTTTCAAATAAGTAGCTTTCTCTCTAATCACTACTTCAGCTGTATCACATAAGTCTAGACAAATTGTTCTTTCATCATCTTTTTAGATGAAACTGTTTTCTGAATTCCCTTGTGATTCCTTATTTTTTTTAATTTCATTGGTTATGTAGAAGTGTTCTTTAATTTCACACAGTTGGAAGTTTCTAGATACTTTCCTTTTATTAATCTCTAATTTTATTCCATTATCCTCAAAGAAAATATTCTGTATCATTTCAGTCCTTTTACGTTTATGGAGATTATGAGATTTTTTTTTTCATGGCCCAGCATATTTTCTCTGTGAATGAATCATGTAGAGTTGAAAAACGTGTGTATTCTACAATTGTCAAGTTACACA
This sequence comes from Marmota marmota marmota, assembly GCF_001458135.2. Lineage (NCBI taxonomy): Eukaryota > Metazoa > Chordata > Mammalia > Rodentia > Sciuridae > Marmota > Marmota marmota. The sequence continues at coordinate 45,043,359 of NW_026000016.1, forward strand.
TGTATTTGTTGCTATGATTTCCCAATGAATGTCATCATAAAATGTCCTTCTCCGTTTCTCATGAAACTCTGTTTTGAAATCTATTGTGTCTGGTATTAATCTCCGGTTTTCTTATGGTTACAATTTTTATCTTATATATATTTTCCATTTTTTACTTTCAAATTGTGTCTGTATGTTAAGTATGCATCTTTTCTACATAGCAAATAAATAAGACTCACTCATTTTACCCATTATGATAATCTCTGCATTTTATTTTATATATATACACACATATTTGTAGTTGGACATAATACCTTTATTTTATTTGTTTATTTTTATGTGGCACTGAGGATCGAACCTAGCGCGTTGCACGTACTAGGCAAGCATTCTACCACTGAGCCATTTAATCTCTGCATTTTAAATGGAGTGTTTAATTAGTTTATATTTGGTGTAATTATTGATATGGTTAAATTTAAATTTTCCATTTTACTATTTGTTTTCCTATTTTCAAATCTACTTTCGTTCCTCTGTTTTTCTTTCCTTACCTCCTTATTTGGGGTTAAATAATTTTAAAGTTCCATTTATATTCACCAAAATATCTTTTTAAATTTTTTTTCTGATTGCTCTACAGATTACAATATACATCTTCAAAATTTTCATAGCCTACCTAACAGTTGATCTTGTGCCATTTTAAATAAAATGGAAGATTCTTGGAGACGACAGCATGGATCTGAATTGTCAGATCAATTTCTTTGGCAGATAACAGGGAGAAACACTTCAATATTTTATACTTTACAGCAATAGGCAGTATTATTATAATACTGGTTATAATACAGTATTATTATAATTCTAGTTGAAGAATGTGAATAAGACCTATTTCTAATGAGTGGGGCTAAACAGAAATTGGAAATTGGTTGTCTTCTTGTATTTCACTAAAATAAGAGTGAAAAATGCTCTTGAAACCAGCCAGGTCCATTTTCCGGCCCCCTCATTTCTACTGGAGTTGTCCTATGTATTATACTGACATGTGTTAAAAATTAACTGTTGTCCTAAGAACACGTATGAAGACATGAACAGTGTGACTCTGCTTTGTGTACAACCAGAGATATGAAAAATTGTGCTCTATATGTCTATATGAATTGTAATGCATTCTGCTGTCGATAACAAATTAGAATTAAAATATAACAAATTAGAATTTAAATTTGTTTAAAAAATAATTAAATATTGTAATTTTGCTTTAAAATGTCACATGCACTTGAAAGAAATTAAGAGAAAAATAGCCTTTAATATCAACCATTTCTCGTGTTTTGCATTTCTTTCTGAAGATTCAAATTTCCATTGAGTATTGTTCCCCTTCAGTCTGAAGAATTTATTTTATCATTTCTTCTTGTGCTGGTCGAATAGCAATGAATTCTTTGTTTGCATTTATTTTTTAACTCTTTAAATGGATAACTTTTTCTTCAGTACTGGGGATTGAACACAGGACATTGCACATGCCAGGCAAACGCTCTACCCCTGAAATCCACACCCAGCCCTACATTATCTTTAAACATCTATCTTTTACTTCAAGGACAATTTACCTAGATATAAAATTCTGATTAATGGGGTCTTTTTTTTTCAATTCCTTCAAAGATGCTATTCCATTGTCTTCTGCCCTCTATCATTTTTGGTAAGAATTTAGCTGTCATTTGTATTATTGTTTCTATGTATATAGAGTTATTACTTTTCTCTGTTTTTTAAAATGTTACTTTCATTATTGGTTTATAACAGTTCAGTAGTAATGTGCCCAAGTGTGATTTTTTTTGCTAGGGCTTGCTGAGTTTCTTGGATCTCTATATTTAAATTTCCATGCTGGGAAAATTTTGGCCATTATGTCTTCAATTATTTTTTGTGTCTCCCTTTCTTTTTTTTCCCATTCTGGGACTTCAATTACAATTACAATTACAATGCTAGACCTTTGGATATTATTCTTCAGATCACTGAGTGTCTGTTTATTTTTGTTCTCTGCTCTTCTTGTGGGTTTATCTCTATGGCTCTGTGCTCAGGTTCACTAATTCTTGTGTCATTTTAAATGTACTGTTGAGCCCACCAAGTGAATTTTTATTTTACATATTATATTTTCAGCTTTAGAATTTCTACCTGGTTCTATTTAATAATTTCTACTTCTTTGACAATGTTTCTTACTCATTCATTACAAGTATATTTTCCTTCATATCTTTAAGCAAAATTCTAATTTCTCTTCGAAAATATTTGTGGCTCTTCTCAACACCAACAGTGTCTAGCACAGAGCAAGTGTTCATCATACCTTGAGTCAATGATGACTCTTGATATAGATTGATAGAATCTCACATGAAATTAACCTTAGAACTCTTCCAGCCCCCCCCCCCCATATCTGGCCTTGGAAGTCATAACAGCCTTCCAGATTGGCCAAGCAGCACCTCTGAGCTCTCCAGGGGAAGAAAATTCAAAGTGCCCTAATTGTCAGCATGTCTCCAGCTTCTGGGCTCAAACGACTTCCACTCTCAGGCCTCATATAGCTACTGGGGCTGTGGAGAGTAGCTTCAATTTCCCTTTCCCATGATAATCATTTCAAATATCTGAACATAGCCATCTTGTGCCACTCAGCCATCTCTTGGTTTCTTCAACCATTTCTTTAGGGCATGGATTTGTGTCCTTCTCAGTCTTAAGTCACTCTTCTTTGAACATATCTCAGGTTGTCACTGTCCTTCTAAGGAACTGGAGCTCTGAATAGGGAAAGAAACATTAAATTTGGACTGAGGTGCACCAGGAACAGAGTTGCTGGAAACTCTCGTTTCTAGTCTATTCTGCCCTCCAGATCTGGAAAACACCAAGGTCTCTGGGCTTGTTTTCCTTGGAAATTCATGAGAAGGTTTCTTTTGATGCACAGGGCCCCAGACAATCAATCAAGCTCTTTCAGCCTGTGTTGGCAGCCTCCTCTGGGAGCTGGTTTAATAAGGAGAGAAAAATGGGTGTGGTATACGTTAGTATGTGGAAACAGGATTCCCCAGAGCAGATGGATCCAGCTTGGGTGAGCTTACTCTCAAGTCATTCTGAATATAGCTGTTCCTAGTGGGAAAGCAGCCCAGATGCTACAAAATGTGATGTCTCAATGTAACCGTCAGGAGGTCCTAGTTCTTCCACAGTCAGTAGATGGCCTTAGAAAACCTCCTCCCCTGTTTTGTTTCCGTTCTTTGTATCTTCTAGTGCTGCCCCACCATGCTGACACCTTATGACCTCAGGGCAGCAGGACTCTCAGTCTTCTCTTCCCATGTCCATCAGAGTCCCTGGGATCTCTACAAACCCCAAACCTTGGCCCCAGCCTGCCTAGCTCCCTGGCCAGGGCTGGGAACCCACAGTTTGGCATTCCTGCACTGATTCCCACACCCTCCCCTGCTCGGCCTCCTCAACCACACTGCACCAGCGGGAGGCAAGAGCTGAAGAAGCTAGTGAGTCAGGCCATCAGAACTGGCCCTGCCAGTTCCATCTTCCATCTAACCACAATGTCAGCAAAAGCCCTTGGCTAGAAATCTCGTCACCACACTCTCCGCAGATGGACAAGGAAAGCAGAGTTTTCCTGCATACATCAGCTCAAGTACTAGAGTTAGACAAGTCCTCCCTCCATCCCTCAGGTGGGGATGACACCTTCTTTTGCCAGGGCCATCAGGCCCACAGGAACAGTCTTTTCCCTTCCAGCAGGGACTCCAGCTCCAGGATAAGGCTGGAGCATTTGAAAGCATTTGAGACTCACAATAATAGCTGAGCCACCAGGCACACAGGAGAGATGGAGGTTGTTGAGGACATCAACCTCGTAGGCCCTGGATGCAGTAGCACTTTCCTGTACCAGCCCAGCCCCTGCCTGGCTTTATCAGACTCAGCTCCTTACTTGGAAAATGGAGGTAAGGGGTCTTTCAGTGACCAAATGGTCCCATGTAAAAGTCTTAGCAATTGGAGCCAGGTGTGGTGAGACACATATGTAATTCCAGTGACTCTGGAAACTGAGGCAGGAGAAACTCAAGTTCAAGGCCAGCCTCAGCAATTTAGTGTCTCAAAATAAAAAGGGCTAGGGATGTGGCTCAAATGCAATTCCCAGGACTTGTTCAATCCTCAGTACTGCCAAAAAGTCTTAGCAGTTGGGGTATGTGTAAGGGAATCATATTAGCATATCCCAAATCATTTCCACAAGATATTCATAAGGGCTAAGTGGCAATGGAGGTCTAAGTTTTTGGAAACTCTGGTCCAAAAAAAAGGCCAAACATTAAATTTTCTTTACTAGGAAGATTTGATGTGCTATTGTATATCACAGCAGAGAAGGGGAAAGAAAAAGAGAAACAGAGATGGTGGAAAATCCTTCCTACACTTATTTCACAGCAGAACATTTCCATAGACACCAGTGCTTCAGAGACCCAGTCCGTGCTGCAACACTTAGATTGTTTAAGCTTACTTTTGAAGAGGAATCCCAGGCAAAGTACCTTCTGGAACATGATAAATGGCAAGACAAATGGCTATGACCAGGAGAGATCTTTTCCTGCTGACCAAGTATAACTAATCAGTAGGGCCCTGCAGGGGGATTCTGCCTTGTCCAGCGCTCAGCTGGCTGGACAGGCGGGAGGCAGGCTGGTGCGAACACAGGATTCAGGTTGCTAGATGGGAGCGAGGCCCATTTCGTTATGATGGAATTTGAAATGCTTTCTCCTCTGCCTCCAGTTATTCTGGTACCAGCTGATGCTGGTTCCCAGAGTCTGTCTTTTCAATTGGAAGGTCATTGGAACAACAGGGGGAACCTGCTCAATGTCCTCAAGTGGTAATGTGCATGTCATTTCCACAGGCTCCCAAGTGGTGTTCTTGCTGCCAGTTTGTGGACTTTGAGTAGCAAGACTGCTGCTCCCAGCCAACCTGGGAAGGCCTCTGGGAAGGGTAAGTCATGTCAGAGAGGGGTTATTTGGAGGAAAAAGAGAGAAGAAAGCACAGCGGAGGCTACAGAATCATCTGAAGGTGGCAGAGAGTGTGAAAGAGATGGCTTTGGAGGGACGGGGAAACAGGTGCACCTACTTGGGCCCTGGATTTGAAAGCTAGGAAGGGGCAGGAGGCGCAGATGAGGGCTGGAGGTGGGGTGACATCAGTGCCCCACACCCTGGCCTCCTGTTGCTGTTTGGCTGCACGGAGCAGGCAGGTGAGGCACATGGGGCAGGGACCTGCAAGTCATGGGAAGATGGGTCTGGCTGGGTGGGTCCCAGGCCTGCTCCGAGAAGGAAAGGGTGGGAAGGAAGGAGCCAGCCAGGGCCAGCCTATGCCTCACAAGGCTTGCAAAAGAGGTGGGAAGGGGAGGTGAGCAGCACGGTGCAGGGAGATCTACGGCAGGCAGGGCAGGGGGTACTTTCCAACCTACAGAATCCCAAAGACAAAAGCGAATGATGCTCACAGGCATCCTCGTGCCAGGCACTGCCCCGAGCACTGGTATTACATAAACTCACTTAATCCTCTTGACAACTAATAAGGTCATTATTAATAATCCCCTTTTCATAGATGAAAAAACACAGACACAGTAACCTGCTGAGCTCACTTTGCAAGTACATGATAGAGCTGGAATTGAACTCAGGGAGGCTGGCCTCAGAGTTTGTGCCCTTCCACACTCTCCAGAAGGAGCAGACTCTGGATACACGTGACTTCCTTCCATTCCCTGTGTCCTAGCAGGATGCAGAATGGGCCAGGACAAGAGCGCCCCCATCAGGCGCTGCCAGGAAGTCCAATCTCTTCCTCAGGAAAACCACCTTTGCAAATAGTCTGTCCCAATCATTCCCCCAGGGTGCAGCAGCCCAGGCCCCTCTCTCCCCTAGCTGGACTCTAATGATTATCTCATATCCAACTGTCCCTGTCCTGGGACCCCTTTCTAAGCAGGAAAATTGGCTCTCTTCTTTCTAGAACATTGTATATGTATAATCTGTTCAACAAGAAGCCTCAACTCCCTAGGGATAAAGTCATCCATTCATCCATCCATTCAGCAACTGATCGCAGAGTGCCACCATGTGCCCAATGAGTGGAACAGGCAAATGCCTGGTCTGTGGGAGCTCGCAGTCATGTGAAGAGATCAAAAGCAACATGAGTGATGGAAAAAGCTCTGGAGAGGGAAGGAAGGAGGGGAAGGGACAGGCTACCCTGCCAGCTTCTGTGCCCGGGGACGGCCTCCCTGTGGAGGGTGAGATGAGATCTGTCCGTAAAGTTTCCATTGTTTCTCAGTAATGTCTACCAATAGCTCTGGGGGCCCCTCCCTGCTGGACAGTGGGAGCAATTAAAGGTCCCAAAGCTGAGAAGTTACTTGATTGTTACAGGTGCCATGTTTTAGTGTTTAAGACCACCCTTAACTACTTCAAGCCCCGATCTCTACTCAATTCAGCACCCCTGCCTCCCTCCCTCTCATGCCCAGCGCACTTTCAATTGGGGCCAACAGGGAGGAGGCTGGGCCCTGCCTTCCAGGCACCCATTTCCCAGGTGTCCCCTTTCCTGATGGAGGCAGGAAGGACTGAGTCCTTACTCAGTCCATGGCTGTCTTATAGTCCTCCTGGCTCCTCTGGCTCACTGTCACAGATTCAGAGGGGACAGAGAGGGCCCCATGAAGCTTCCTGGGGGGACTTTTGAGAAGGGTCCCAAACAGAAGCTTCTGGCACTAGTAGTCTCCCACCAACTCTCCAGACCCCAGCTCCATCCCACTCCTATGATGAACCCCCATGTCACACTCAGAGGTCCACAGTCAAAGCCCACAAAAACTTCCTTCTCTTGCCCTGGGAGGGAGCATATATTTGAGCCTTCTGGAGTCCACAGTTAACACCGCACTATTCTGTCCCCTCCAGGGGTAGGGAGAAATCTCAGCCAGATCCCCCACAGCACCCTGCAGCCCAGCATGGCCTCAGCAAGTCAGGAGGATGGCAGAGGAGCTTTGGCTACAGAGCCCCAGGAAGATCCACACTCCCCTAACTGGTAGCCATCCCTCCCCATTTCCTCGCACCCCTAACTCCCTCTGGTGCTGCAAGGGACCGGGAGCCCCATCCCAGACCCATCCCCACAACCCACATGCAGTCACAATTCATCCCCCTTGGGGCTAGGCCTGCACACACAGGTGGCGTGGTCTGCCTGCACAGGCCCTGGCTTACAACATGAGAGCCATCTGGCAGGGAATCTGGGTCCCAAGAACCTCAGGTGCAGCATTAGTGTGAAATCTTCGTTTTCCTCCATGATATACAAGATTCTGGTGCCAGCATGTGGATTGTCAAGTCCACTGATTTCCAATTTAGTTAATCCGTTAGTTTGTTTTCCAGGTTGCAAAACTTATATTCTAGTGCAAACTCCCTTTCTCACTGTGCTGTTTCTGACTGTTCTGATATAGAATGGGCTGAGATGCGATGGCACAGCCCTTGGACTTGCAGACAGGCTCCTTGTTCCATCAGGAGGTACAGCCAGAGGAGAGTGAGATTGAGGCCTTTGAAAGTGCAGGGCCCAAGGACAGAGCCCCATCAGCCAGGATCTAAGGGTACTACTGGAGGGAGCGGCAGTGGGTCAGATCTGGGCAAGGGAGGGGCTCAAATACACACTAAAGACACTCCCTGTGCCCCTAACTCTGCTGGACTTGCCTCAGGTCTCTCCCTGGCCCCTTTCTCTCCACACTAGTCCCCGTCTCCGCCTTGCCCTACAGTATCAGCATCCAGTCCAAACTTCCTGTTTCCCCTCTGACCCTTCTCCAACCAAGTGATCTTTAAAAATATTAATCAGTGGAAATGCTCAAATCACGTTCTATACATGTACCAAGATACCAGAATGAAACCCACTGTTCTGGATAATTAATATGCACCAATAAAAATAATCGTAAATCAGAGTATCCTCCTCTTGAATAAAACTCAATGACTTCCCACCACTCTGGAGGTAGAATCCAACTCCTTACCCACAGCCCCTGAGGCCTGGCATGACCCCACCCTCTGCACCTCCCAACTCTCTCACCTTGGCTGCCCTGGCCTCCTTTCCATCCCCTGACCATGCCAAGCTCTCTGCATCTGCCATTCCCTCCTGTCGGCATCTTCTTCTCACTCTTCCTCGGGCTGAGGCCTAGAGATCCTGAGGATTCAACTCAGAGAAGGTTTCTACAGGAAGCTCCCCAAATTCAGCCCTCAGACTAAACCATGTTCGCCCCAGGGACCCTCCCTTGGCATGCCGTTCTTTTCCTCTGCATTTCCTTTCACACTGTGAAATAGGCACATGAATATATCTATATATTTACATATCTAGGATTCCATGTGCTATATGGTGTGTGTGCGTCTGTGTGTCTGTTCATTGGTTTGACTTCTAGTTAACATCACCCTCCCCTGCTCTATGAAGGTAGGGAGCAGACCAGGCCTATCTCCAGCAGTGACTCTGATAACCAGCGAGCACCTGGCATGTGCTCAAAACTTTACAGAATGACTAAATCAATGATTCTATAGGCCCTTTAAAAGAAACATGGGCAATCAAGCAAATTCAATCCTTGTTTGATATGATGTCAGGTAAACATGACCCTTTCAAGATTAAAATTATTGTTTTTTCTAAAGAGACCATTGTTTGGATTTGTTAGTACATTAACAACTGCAAAAGACAATAATAAAACTCTAATCTGACTATTTTTTCCATATGTTCGTTCCCACTGGGAATATTTAAAGGATCAAATCCTACAAAGATACCTAATTTAGGGATGATTTTCCCACTCAAGTCAGTCAACAAGCTTGGCGGGGGACTAGGATCTATAGATGAATTGCAAGCCAGGACCCCAGGGCCCAAGAAGTTCCCAGTCCAGGTGGGGGGAAAGATGAGGAAATCAAAAGTCACAAATGAACGCGATGAGGGCTATGCTATTTCACAAGTCATTTTCTCTGAGCAAGGAAGTCATAATCCATGACTTCCCAGGAAGTGATCAAAATTTTGCAGTAGATAGATTTTAACATTATTTCATATGAGCTGTCCTATGATAGGGATTGGCACATACATACTTGCATAGTCAGAAATTACTTAAATGTTTATTGGCTAAAATACAATTTCTTTAATATATGCTTTTTGCTTTCTATTAAAAAATATGACTTCATCTGATAAAATATACCATGCAAATAATTTTAAAATCATGATAAAAGGTATCCAGATCCTAGGTCATCCTCTGACCTAGGATGAGTTGCCTTATTTTTCTGAACCTCAGTTTCCTTGTATAAAAGATGGGGTTGTTGATGTAGAACCTAACTTCACATGTTACTATAATTAGAAATTACATTGCACAGTGCTTGGCACACAATTGGTGCTTAATATATGGAAGCTAATGTCATTTAATAGCATTACCCATAGCCTATAGTGTCCCAATGTGTCACGACAGAATTCACTGCTCGTTACCTGCCCTGCACCTGAGTAGGTGAAAGATGGGGGATCCGAGGGGTCTCTGGGACAGGTTCAGAGGGGAAACTTTTTGTCCATTACCTTCTCCCTTCATCCTCATCGACCTGTATCCCAGTGACTGGCGTCTCCTGGGAACCTGCAGGGTAAGTGTGGGTGGGGAGAGGATGAGGTGACACAGCTCATCCTAAACAGGTCTCCCTGACCTGCCGCTCTGCTCTGCAAGCCCAGCGCAATCTCAGCAGATCTCAGCCTGGGAACCGTCCTCCTGCCCGCCCCGCCCCGCCCCGCCCTGCCTACCACTTTCCTCAAGAGCCATCCCAGCCCTGCCCATCTTTTTTGGATTTGCACTGCCCGGGCCTGACTTTTCTGGGGAAACTGCTTTGGGATTGAGGTTCACTGAAGGTGTGGTTCTATGACGATGGCCAGTGCACATGGCAGAGCCACAGGGTAGGGTGGAGAGGGGTGGAGTGGTGTGGGATGGGGTGACCTCTCTCCTGCCCCAGGGCCTGGGTGCTTTGCACAAATGTGGAAATCTTTTCCTCCTGAGTCTTCAGTTTGAGAGCAACTTAAATTCCTGCAGCTGTTGGGGTGGGGGCTGAGAGCCTGGGGTGGGCAGGTGCGTGAGGCCAGAGCTCTTGTAACAGCGCCATGGATGGAGGGCTGGGCTGGACACTCAGATCTGGCATCTGGGAGTCACAGCTCAGAGAGAACAGGCCTTCAGTGTAGGGGTTCTCAAGATAACAGCAGAAACAGGGGCTTCAGCAAGGACCAGAGGGGTGGGGAGAAGCTGGACAGGCAGAGAGGGAAGGAAGGATATTCCAGGGGCAGGAAAGGTATCACAGAGGCAGCAGAGAGCCCTGCAGAAACAATAGCTAGCTCCCTGTGGCTGGAATGGCCTCCCCCAAGAAAGAGGAGGCTGCCTGATCACTCTTGCGTCCTGGGCAAAGGCCCATCAACGCCGCCTCCAGGCTGGCCTCCTGGTGTTGGACACAACACATCTCCTCTCTAGCCCTGGGTGGGCAGGGGAGCTGATCCCCAGCACTCACACTCTGGGCCACCCCCACCCTGCTCACAGAGGCTCCAACACTGACCCAGGCACTGGAGCTTGTAGAGATTGGGTTCTTCTCAATCTACAAGGTCCACAAGTCAGGAGTCCCAGAGACCTAGGTTCAAACCCCTCTTTGCCAGTTGCTAACTGGATGGCACATTGCTTAAACTGTCTGAACCTTGGTTTCCTCGTCTGCCATGTGGGAGTGACCTGTGGGCCACAGGTGCTTGTTCAGAGACAACAGTTCTAAGTGCCTGGTGCAGGGGCAAAGTGAGAACCCACGAGACACATGTTGTGCAGAAAAGAAGTTAGTTGACCTGGATCCTCTGTATTTTCCCCAACTTATACTGGGTCTTCCTCTCTACGCAATAACAGCGCAGGCTAAACCTTCAGAGGGGATCTGTACCCAGACAGGTAAGTGCCCATGCTATGCTGTGGGGACCTAGAGTTCAGCCTGGTCCCCACTGTACCACCAACCTACCCCACCCCTAACTGAGGCCATTCAGAGAGCCTGGCCCTGGGGTCCGCCCTGAGCCCAGCCCTCCCCACTACCTGGGCGGACCCACGAAAGTACAGGACCGGCCCCACCTTTTCCAGAAACCAGGCTGCAGAGTTAGGGGTGGAGGCTGCACAGAAGCAAGCTCCACCACCTTCATCTGGGCAGTGGCACAGTCCTGGCCAAGTACCAGGAGAGACAGCCCATGGCAGTGGCTCTCATCCCCCAGCTCCCCGCAACCAACTCCCAGGGGTCTGGTCAGGGAGTTGGCATGGCCCTGGCTCCCAGATGGAAAGAGAGGTCCCCTGAGACTCTCTGTAAATCGCTCTGCAAGGAGGGCCCAACCTGACTGAGCACTGGTGAGCCTGGCTTCCCAGCCCCGGAGCCCCTGAGAGTGGCTAGTCGCAGTGGCTAGTCACAGGACAGTGGCCCCACTACAGCCCCTTCCCACTCCTGAGCGGTCAGGAGGCCCAGACCAGCTCAGGGCCATCCTGTATCTTCAGTGTTTGATTCAACACCATGGCAATCAAAGAAGCAGTGGACATAATGAATTAACTACATGTAGCTATTTTTCCTACACATATTCACCTGTGATGAAGTTTGATTTATAAACTAGGCAAATAAAATAAAAATATTGTAACAATGAACTACAATAAGAGTTATATGAAAACCTCTCCCCCCCCTAAATATCTTACTGTACTACTGTGTCCCCCCTTCTTCTGATGACTATGGATGATTGAAACCCCAGAAAACCTAATATAGCCAAAACAGCCCTTGAATACTTTCATCGCCAATAAATGGGGAATATTGAGGGGGAGGGGTTAAAGGTCTTTCCTGGACCCCAGGTGACTTTAAAGAGAAAAGATATAACATGGGACTGACCTCAGGGGAGATGCAGAGGAGAGCAAAGGCTGCCTCCTGGCTCTGCCTCAGGATGTAGTTTTGGGGAGCACCCACCTCAATGGGCACAGAAGAGTGATCCTAAGGATCCGATGGGAAGGGAGGAGCCAGAGGCAGGACCAAGGCTGCTGCCATCCCCTTATTGCTCTGAGGGTGACCCCTGAGGCATAGGAGGTGGAACCCCACAGGTACTTGATGTGGTTGGAAAATTCTGTCATTCTTGTTTTGGAACTGATGCCACTGTCTCCAGGGGATGGGGTGCTGTCACATCTGTCCTACCCTGTAGACTAGGGTGAGTAGAACTGGGGTTGTGCCCAGGATCTTCTTCTTAGGCCTGAGTCCCAGGCTCTTGCCTCCTGCCTGTTTGGGGGACACTTACATGAGGTCTCCTTGTCTCCCCCATTGGAAAATGCTTGGCTTCTGCTAATAGCTGTGGATCTTCAAACACACCATGCTAACTCCTGCTTCTAGGACATTATACGAGGCCCTCAAAACCCACACACAGACCTCGTCCCCCATGACATTCTCCCCCTCTCCCTCTGAGACTCAGGGTAGACATACTTTCCTCCAGAAAGCCCTCTGCCTGCCAAGGCCAGGGGGACCCCATCTATGCTCCCCAGCCCCTATGCCCTCCTTGCTGCCATGCTAAGCTGGAGCCTGCGACTTGCTGTGTCCTGTGGGCCATGCCAGCTCAGATCCCAGCACGCCTGTCCAGGGCCAGGCCCAGCAGTCAGCTCAGGAGGTGGCTGTCCACAGGATGGACCGAACGAACAAGGAACAGAGCTAAGGCGGAGCCCCTCCCACTCACCCCAGGACCGTGTTCTTGTGGTGTCGATCACTGGTGTCTGTCACAGTGCTTGGCACACAGCATCAACAGGCCTATACTATATCCCAAGGGTATAAGGGGTGACGCAGTCCTGGGTGGCACTGAGCTAGTGGTCGCAGCAAGGCCCACGTGCTCAGAGTGAGAAGAGGTGGGTTTCCTATGCCTGAGAGCTGTGGACGCCTTCTAAGAGACAGGGCCCCTGGGCTCCTGTGGATGGATGGCAAATAGGTAATGGGCAGAGGCATTCCAGGAGACAGAGTGGCCGGAGCGAAGGTTTGGCAGTGCAGGAGGACAAGCCCCTTTCAAGGATGCAGCCTGGAGGCCTTTGAAACAGCTTCTCTCCCATCCTGTGGGGTTTGCATATCCTGTTAACTGAAATCCATACTGCCATGCTATGTGCTTTAGCTCAGGGACACTGTGGTCCCCAAGAAGTGGCTTTAAGCCGTAGAGGATATACAGGTCATCGGAAGGGGAAAACCAAGTCACCCAGACTGGGCCAGGCCTCTCAGAAGCTCCAGCCTCAACAGCTTCCCAGGAAACCAGCCTCCTTTCCTCCCTCAAGGGCTCTCTGCCCCATAGACGCTTGGCTCTGAGTGCCCTGGCCAGGAGGAGAAAGAAACAGCAGCTATCCAAAGAGGACTGCATTGTTCTCAGGGAGTGAGTCAAACAGTGGGCACCCCACACACACGACAGTGCCCTCCCCAAGGTGCTGCTCCCCATGACTCACAGTGGCTAAAGTCACAAGCCCCTTCCACTGTTGGTGATTCCCTTCTGGGCTCTGAGAAGACGTGAGCATTCCCTGCCATGGCCTCTCCCATCTGGAGGCAGATGGAAGGGACCAGACGCGCCTCCGAGCTTAGCCAGATACCAGGGCTCTGATGGCCACCCTGACTTCCTGAGACTAGGATCTCATCTCAGGGGAGGTGACAGAAATGCCATTCTGTGTGTGCAGTGTGCGATGGCTTTTTATTCCTGGCATGGTGTGGGCAGGGAGCAGGCAGGAGTGCTGGCTTCCAGCTAGGCCATCTCCTGGTCTCCAGACAGGACCCTCCTGGGGTTCCCAGGAGGGTCCCAGGAGGATCCCAGGAGCTGAGGTGTGCGAGGCAGGAATACAGGCAAGGAGAGCTTTGGTGAAGAAGACGTGGGCTCTACTTCCAGCGCCCAGTGACCTTGGCCTTCCCGCGGGTCTTGGAGCTGCAGGGGAAAGCAGGACCATTACATGGAGGCACAGTAGCAGGTCTCCAGGGGGAAGGGATAAAATTGAGAGATGCTGAGGGTTAAGAGGAGCAGCCTGGAGCTACCTCCAGGGGCAGAACAGGGCAGCAGCCGCAAGCTGGAGTGAGACCTCTGGTCCTACACACCATCCCCTACTGTCAAGGAACCGCCAAGAGGGAGAGAAGGGAGAATTGTTGGAGGAGCCACAAAGGGAAGTCTACAAGCTGAAGAAGAGGAGGAAGGGGTGGGAGTCCAGAGCTCTCCAAGGAGCAGGATGGCTGGAAGAGGGGGACAGAGCGGGCAGGAGATAGGGACTGAAAGAAGGACCTCAGACACTTACACTTTCTGGTTGTCATTGATCCTGTTTCGAAGGACATTGATCTGTAAGAAAAGTGGAGAAGACAAAGAACAATTCAGCTCAGGTCCCAGGAGGCCTGGGATGAGGGAGGTGGGAGCTCAGTGCAGCCTAGGGGAAGGCGAGAGGGCACGGACGCCGTTGGAGACAGGATGTGGGGTCGAGGTGCATGAGCTGAATGGAGTGACTGGGGACATGGAAGAGGTCCTGAGGGACAGCAGTGGTGTGGACCCAGTCAAACCAGGAGAAGCATGGCGTGGGAGGGGGTGTGTAGCGTGGGGCTCACTTCATATTTCTGCTGCTTGAACTTCTCCTGCAGGTCGAACTTCTCTGCCTCCAGGTTATAGATGCTCTGCCACAGTTCCTTGGCTTTCTCCCTGCATGCGCCACAGTGGGAATGGAGCAAGGGTCAATAAGAACAGCCCTCACTGCCCTTCACCCTGGTCCTGACCCAGCCCCTGGGGCCCCAATGGCACTGCAGAGTGTGTAGGAAACAACACCAGGGGCTTCCAGAGCAGAGTTCTGAGAACTGGGAGGAAGCAGGAGAAGCCCTCCTGGCACAGAGATCATTTAGCTCAATCCCCCTCCTGCCTCCAGTGAGCAGGTGAGCAAGTTTAAGTGCCAAGTGCAGACAGTTAAAGGGCCTGCTCAGTTCTCTCTACCTATCCACAAAGCTCAGGTGGGTTGGGTCTGACCTGCCCCAGCCTGAATTCCCAGCAAACCCAGTTTAGGAAATGTGAGGGTGGGGCGCCCTCTGGTGGTTCCCAGTGAGAAGTGCCCTCCACCCAACCTCCAACCCCTTACTGAGACCTCAGTGCCCAAGGTATCATGGGCCTGGCCCCACCTCAGTTGATCTTCATTCAGGTGGTCGATGGCCAGCACCTTCCTCCTCTCGGCCAGAATCTTTTTCTTTTTCTCACGTTCAGTCTGCCTCTTCCCAGTCTTCCGCTCGGTCTGAATGGGGTGTGGTAAGCAGGGGGACATAGCTAGAGACCACCCCTCCCTGTCCCCTTACCCTCCCAAACTGCCCCTGGGAGTAGGATGCTCCTGCAACACCCCACACCATCCTCTGCCTGAATTCCCCTGAGAAACTGAAGCAAGGGCAGTGAGGATCATCTCCACCCCTTCCTCCCATGCCTAGATGGTGTCCTCCACCTCTCTGGGCTTCCTCCTCCCCACCCAGCCAGAACTCTGCACTCCCCTCCCCAGCAAGGCACCTCCCCTCCCAGGGATCTCCTTACAACTAAGGGGAAAAAGAGAATGTGAGGTTTTGGTACCCACCTGGGCTTGCTAAGCCAGGAAACCATGAGAGAAAGACCCAGAGAGAAAGATCGAGACCGTGACAGAGACATAGAGAGAGAGGCAGAAGACAGGCAGAGAGACAGGGAGGAAAAAGTGATTCAGACGCTCAGCACAGGCCTTCTGGTGGACAGGGAGGAAGCTAGGGCTTTGGGCAGGGGCTACTTTGATAGCTCTTGGCTGATAGGGTCACCATAGGGCAGAGGCATGGTGGCAGAGTTGGGGACTTTGGAAATCTAAGAAAAAGTTCTGATCTTTCCAGTTGCATAAAGAAAATCAATACCTCCTCCTCCAGTGGGGCAGAGGAACAAAGTGAGTTCCTAGGAACAAACTGCCTCATGGAAAGTATAACAGACACTTTCCATGTTAACTCATGGGACCTTCTCAAAAGAGCAGGGCAGGCAATATCAGTCCCATATGAGGAAACAGACTGGGTCCACACAGGTGTGTGCGGCACAGCTGGGTCAACCAGGCTCTGACTCCAAGCCCAGGGCTCTTCAAGCTGCACCCAACCATCTTGGAGGTACCTGGGCCCCCAGGGAGCTAGAGGTGTGTTAGCCTGTACCCACAGCAGGCCCCTCATAGCAAAGCCACAGTTGGGCTGAGAGTCCCCCGGGCTGGGCCTGAGGAGCCCTCAGACTCCTACTCTGCAAAGGGGAAATTGTTCCTGGAATTCAATATAAAGCTGCCAACTACAGCTGACTCCTCACTTCTCAAGGGTACTCCGGGACCTCCTGGCTACCCCAGCTGCCCCCCGCCTACCTTCTGGATGTAGCCTCCAAAATGCATCATGTTAGACAAAGCCTTCTTCTTCCGGGCCTCGTCCTCGGCCTTCCTCCTGTTCTCCTCCTCCTCTCGCCGGGCCCTCTCCTCCTGGTTTTCAGAGAGGAGGAAGAGGGCAAATTAAGGGTGAGAGGGGGAAAGCCTGGCTCTGGGCTGAAGCCAGGGGTCTGCATGGGTGGAATGAGCTCTCTCCCCACTGGGCAAGGAGCTGCAGAGGGTGCCCCAGTCCTGGGCAAGCATGAAGGAGGCCCTGGGCTGGCCTAGGGCTCTGGAAGGGACCTCAGCAGCTGCACAAGAGAGGACAACGGGGCCCTTGGTTCTTAGCCTGCACTAGGGAAGGGATAAGGCCTAGGGAGTCTTAAAACATCAAGATCGGGAGGCCCCAGCATGTCCGTCTCGTTCACTGGTGTGATGTCAGAGCCAAGACCATGGCCCCTGCTGACTTGAATGGCATCTATGAATAGAGAGCTGGGAGCTGTCAGGGACACTCACAGCCAGGCGGGTCTGCCGTTCCTTCTCCCGCTCATTACGGATGCGCTGCTGCTCAGCCCGCTCAGCTCGGCGCTTCTCCTAAGGAGAGAGGCAGAGGCCCCAGTGTGCATCTGAGAGGTGATGTCACCAAGGGACAGGGACCCACCAGGGATGCCCTGGCTCCAAGTGCTCTCAGCCAGCTCCACAGATGCAGACGGAGTCCACCCCTTACCAGGTGGGCCCCACAGAAGAGTGTGCTGACTGTGTCAGGATGGCCACAGAGGACATGACAGGGGACCCACACCCAGCATTGCATGTCGGAGACCGTCTCCACTATGTGGCTTTTGCGGTCTCCCACAAGGGTTATGCTGCTGCTTCCCCAGCCCTGGCCTCTGGGTTCAAAGATAGACAGCCAAGTCACGGGTTGCTGAGAGGAGCTACAGACGGGCAAGTTAGGCGGAGAGGAAGAAAGGAATCAGAATAACTCTGTCCCCAGTGCACTGAGCTAGCAGCCTGCAGGTCACTCCCATGGTCCCTGCATTAGCTGGGTGGCTGGGCTTGGTGGGGAAAAGGCAGGGACGGAGAGACCTCGGGCGTTTGAGTAGTCATTGCACAGCCAGGGCCTGGGCTAGGTACTGCCAAGGTCCAGCTTCTGCCAATAAGGAGCACCCAGGCTGGCAGGGAGAGAAGGGAACCCAAGGAGCCACCATGCAGGGATGCAAGAGCAGCTCACTGCAGCAGGGATCCTGAGGAAGGGCCACACTCTGCAGGACCTGGAGCCCAGGCAGGCTGCTGGAGGAGGCCGGCCTCATGCGGGGAGGGACAGGGATGCTGAGGGAGGTGGGCTGGAGGCTGGACACCTACGATCCTGTCTTTGAGAGAAACCAGTTCCTCCTCCTCCTTCTTCCTGTTCTCAAAGTGAGCCTCGATCAGCGTCTGCAGCTCATTCAGGTCCTTCTCCATGCGCTTCCGGTGGATGTCCTGTGGGTGGAGCCCTGGGGCTTAGAGGCTGCCACCTTAGTCCAGTGGACGGGTGAACCAGACAACCCCTTAGTCCAGTGGACGGGTGGACCAGATAACCCCTGCCCAGGGCAAAAGGCTCTGAATCCAAGCCAGCACTCAAGGGTTGGCACCCAGCCTGGCCTCTGCTAAACACCATTCTACCCATCTGCCCCCCAGCCCACAAAGCCACAGGGTCTCCAATCTCCTTGGAGCTCTCGTGACCACTCCCAGCCCAGACCTACTCTACCCACAGCCACCACTCACATCAAAATCCACTCTCTCTCCATCAGGGATCTTGGGTGGCACCAAGTTGGGCATGAACAGCCTGTTGGGAGGGGAGTAAGAAGTCAGAGGAGTAACCCCGCTCAGAACCTGAGGGACTGCAAAGGGCAGGCAGGGCCTTCTCCTTCCTGCAGGGACTTCCACCACGGCCCCAGCCAACGCACAGTGCTGTCACACTAATGTCAACCCTAGTAGTCCCCACGCTTGCTCAGCACCTGGGAATACACAGAGCCCTCTCACACAAGCCATTGTGTTCTTATCCTCACAATATGCCCAGAGAGAAGGCAGCAGCGTCCCTCTCCCTTAAGATTGAGAGGCTGAGACAAGATGGCGTATGGGGCTGAGTCCACATCCCTGTGGTTGACCCTGAGACTCTGTCCAGGAGCCCAGGGATTCCCACAATTTGGTGTTGATCCCAACACACATTTGGAGTATGTGACACCAGGCCAGGGTGGGGTCTCTGGTCCTTGGTTTCTCCATCTGCCCTCAGGTCTGTCTGATGCTGAAATGAGATTATGCAGGGTACATACAGTGGCCAGCAAAGGGGAGGGGGCTGGATGTGGGAATGGGGCTCGGCCTGGCTTGGGAGGGAGCTGGTTTCCGATGAACCCACAGAAGTGGGGCCAGGCCCATGAGTGGACCCGCACCATCTGCTGGCAGGACAAACGTCACCAAGAGGGAAATGCTCCCTGCCTCCAACCACCATCCAGAGCCTCCAGGGGTGGTATCGTATGCAGCCAAGCTGCCCTGTGTTTGGGGCTCTCTGAAGCCACCACACCTGGGCTGGCACGGTATGTTGCTTGGTTTCCCAAATTCTCCTCCCTTTTTCCCCAGATCCCACCTCAGCCCTGGAGGAAGGTGTTCTGGTCATCCTGGGATAAAGGTGGGTGTGTCTGTCTGCCCAAGGCCCTGATTAGTCCATCCCCTTTCTCTAGCCCCATCCATGTCAGGGTGCATGAGGTAGCGGAATGTGGGGTAGAATTCAGCCCCATTCACTCCCTCAGGCAAAGAGCCTTGTGCAATATACAACCTGTACAACCATATGTGGTAGTCTGTGCCTATTACACCCCCAGCTCATGCCCACTGTGCCACGCTGCACTCCCATCTTGTCCTCACCGCCCTCCCTCCCAGGGCCTTACCACAGGTGCCTCCCACTCACCTGGGCTTGGGTTTGGACTCCTCCACTGGGCCATCTGGAGGAGAGAGAAACACACAGCCCCAGGGTCAGGAGGCCCAGGCCTGGTCACAACTCCACCCCTGTGGGCTGGGGGCCTGGGGGCCTCCGTTTCCCCCTCTGAACAGGGAGTCCCAATTCCAGGAGCACCAAAAGCCTGAAGGCAGCTGGGGTTGTAAACCCCCAAATTCCTGTCCCACAGCAGCTGGGGGGTGGGGGGTGTCAGGGGACAACGGGGTCGGGCACACACACTCGGCGCGGGACTAAAAAGCCTTCTCTTGTTCAGCAGTTCCACACAAGGCAGGTTTGCTTCTCTGCTTCACTGTGAGGAGGGGCCTGTGGAAAGGTCCCTGGGGGCTCTGGCCCCAGAATCCTCTCCCAAGTCAGCCATCTTGGTTGCCCCTTGGACTTCCTGGAGGCCACTAGGAGGGCCAGAGATCTGGGCCAGAAAACTAGTGGGCAGGATTCCAAGCCTCAGCCGCTGTCTTTGCTGAGGAGGTGTGACTGCAACCACCTGGCAGCCTGGTAAAGGCTGTGATGTGACAGTGGCCACGTCGATGGCCCACCACACGGCCACCTGAGCCTTGGGAGTTCATCTTACAAACACTGCACCCAACTACTATTCAGCCTCTGTGCCAGGAGCTGCCTGAGTGCCTGTGACTTCTGCGTCCCCTTGTCTGCCCAGATCAGGGGCCTGGATACTCTTCCCCTCTCCTACTGGGCACCCCCAAAGCAGCTTCTCTGAGATGAGGAGGGTCAGGGGTTAAGAGTTATTTGTCCAAAACTCTATCTTCCTTTCTCCTGCCCCAACTCCCTGGAAGGAAGCTGTGGACAGTCTCTCCCAAGCTACTGTGAGGAGTCCTGGTGTGTCCCCCAAACCTCTCTCGATGTCCACAGCCTCACCTTCAGCCTCTCTGGCTTCCTCTTCTAGTCCATCTTCTAAACAAAACATGAGGGTTAATGAAGGTCCAGTTCCAAGCTCAGACTGCCCCCAAGAGCCTTCCTCACAAGCAGGTCCTGGCTCAGCCCAGCCTGCTGGCTTCTGGGGTCAGGGTTTTTTCACACACACAGTGCCCCGGGCTCGTACCTTCAGCCTTGGTCTCATCCTCAGCCCCAGTCCCATCTTCAGCCTCCTCTTCTGCTGCCTCGTCCTGCTCTGCAGAAGTGAACCAGACCCAGTGAATAACCTGGCCCTGCAGCACCCAGAACAGAGAGTGGACAGGAAGGGGGCACCCAGAAAGGAGAGCAGAGACAGGGACCCAGGGCCAACAACTTCCGGGTCCAGATGGATTGGGGTCAACCAATGTGAATGGGAGGCTGCTCTGTTCTTGATTTAAACCAAACGTCAACAAAAATATATATATATACCTAATCTGGCCCCCCAAAATGTCCTTGTACATGAAGTTGGCCTGCAGTCACCCCACTCATTCATGTCCTGTCTGTGGGTGCGTTTGGGCCCCAGTCACAGAGCTGAATGGTCGCGGTAGAGACCGTGGCCCGAAAGGCCTCCAGTATTTACTCTCTCTTCCTGTGCAGAAAGAGTTCGCCACCCAGGGTGGGGGGAACCACAACAGAAGGGCACAGTCAGGCTTGTGAAGAGTTGTTTGGTCCCAAATTTGCCTCTCTGGGAGTTTGGGAATCAGAACTGGGCCTTTCCCAATATGGAAAACTGTTCCCTACCTGGAGGTCACCAGGAGGGCCAGAGATCTGGGGTAGAAGCAGATTAGGATGTGGGGTGTCTCTGGGGCTCCATCTGCCTGACCTGACCTCAATGACCTCCCTGGGGTCTGACTCCAGCTCATTCCCCAACTTTCGACCCCAGGAGTTCCACCCAGTGCCTGGCACCATAGGATGGGCCCTGCTTAAGGTGAGATGTCAGGGAAGCTCCTGTCTGGGTCCCAGGGACTCTCCAAGTCTGGAGACCCTTCCTCTGTGTCTAAATGAAACCAAGACAGTGAGCCTGTGTGGGTGGATGAGATGCCCACAATTAGTATTTGTACTATCCAAAAGGTTTTCAGGATTTCTCTGTTTTCATCCATTTGCTTAGCAGGATGTGAACCCTGCCCTTTCCGGCTCTTGGAGTAGACAGATTTGGGGGCAGACAGGGTGACATCACCACCACGGCTCTGCCTGTTGAAGTGCTTGGCAAGGCTCCTTGACTGATTGACAATGACAGCCTCTTGATACAAGAGGCAGAAAAAAATGCCCCAGGACGGAAGGAAGGGCTCACATCCAGAGACAGAGTTCAGCCTCCTTCCCTCTGCCCCATGCTCTCACCCCTCCTTTCCCAAGTCTGAATCTCTCTGAGGCCTGGAGATACCTCTTCTTTGATCCCTGCAAGAGGCTTACCTCACAAAAGATCCTTCCAGAAGGCATGAGTCTAGAAGGCCAGTTTTGGGGTCCCCCTTCAGGCCACCATTTTAATGCCTCTCTGGCCCACCCCATGTGTGCCACCACTCACCCAGGGGTCATGCCACAGACCCGAAGAGGGGGTGCTCCCTGCCCCTCCTGGCTACCTACTGCATCTTGGGACATCACTGTGGGCCTAAGTTTGTTCTAAAATAAGCCCCAGTCTGCTTCCATTGCCCTCGTGCTAACCCTGGGCGCTGGGGACAAGTCCAGCCCCACCCCTCCCCTCAGCAGTGCACATCTAAAAGCTGACATCATGTCCTCTCTATTCTGGCTATTTCCAGTGCCCCCAGCTGCTCTTCAGATGACTTTACCCCAGGCCCCTTGACCCCTGGCCACCCTACCTGGGAAAGGCCAATTCATAGGGAAAGACCCAGCCTGGAGCCCTGGGATGTGCAGTGGGGGCGGGACAGGGGGGCTATTCACCACAGTCAGGAGCCTCCCTCTATGGCCCCCTATGAGGAGCACAGGGAAGACCAGCCAGCCTGGGTCTTTCCCACTGCCCAGCCCAGGAGGAGCCAGTGACCCTGGAGGACACGCAGGATGAAGGTCTCAGAATTGTGGTCCTGGCCCCTCTGAGACTGGGGAGGAAAGTGACTGACCCACTCAGCACTCCCCGCCCCAAGGCCAGGGCCCCTGGACAAGCCAGTGGCACTCAGGACAGCAGGGAGCTGAAAGCAGGCAGGAAAAGCTGTACTACCGTCTTCGTCCTCTTGCCAGTCTTCCTCTTCCAGGTTTAGGGTGGCAGCAGCGGAGGGGAGAAGCGAGACAGGTTAGTGTGGGGGGAGAGCCTGGGCAGCTTGCAGCAGCGCAGGGCGTGGCGGTGACCATGCGGGGCTTGCAGTTAGCCTAAGGCCCACTTTGAGCAGCTCGGACAACTCCCTGCTCGGTAACTCCCGGAGCCCCAGGTGCCTGGTCAGTAAATGCAAACGATGACCTCACTCCCAGCCCACGTGAGAACCGAACGCTCTGGCACACCTTGACAGAGGGAAGCATTCAGTAAGCACTAACTAGCAGCTCCCTGCTCTGCCTCTAGACCTCGCAGCCTGGGACAGAGGCACCAAAAGAGCAGAGAAGGAGAAACAATTGATAACTGTCAAACTTCTCTACATTCTTGCTCCAAGTGAGTCTCTTGGACAAATCCCGTTTCCAAGTCGCACTTGGAAAGCCCTTCTGGGAGTTGGTACCCGGGGTGCTTCCCTGGCCTGGAAAAGGAAGTCAATCATCTAAGGCAGAGCACAGTTAACCCAGAGGAAACGTCTGGCAACTTCCTTGCTGTTCCAGCTGAAACCCTCCACCCCAGGAAGAGCTCACGCAGTGGAACAATTAGTCTCCCAGAGGAAGAGATGCTCAGCGCTGTCTATACTGGAGGCACTGCGGCCACTCATAGCCCTTGATCTCCCTTGGTCACCAACAGCCAGGTCCTTAGCTGGGAAGGGGGCTCACTGCACAGGGCTCAGACCCCTCTCACTGCAGAGAATTATTTTGTTAACTCAAGACTAAATCCCGCTGCGTGTAGCATGCAGTTTGGTCCCAAATCCAGAGGTCCAGCTTTCAATCCCTGCCACCAAAACCTGCCTTCATGAAGTGGAAAATCCCAAAATAAAGGAAGCTCCATCATGTCAAGAGCTGGTGCAGGGAACACATCTAGAGATTGCTCCTTAAGGATTTGGTGTTCCAGGAAAACCAAACGTGATTCCAGTGTGTCTGGCTGGTTTTGCCTTTGAATCTCTCTCCAGTCTCCTCTTTGGCTAGACGCCCTAGGAGCGGCCCTAAATGTGCAGGAGATGCCCTCTTTTTCCCTAGAAGGCCTGGGGAACAAAGGAAGACCAGACCCTGAAACCCCACCAACTCTCTTCCTGGAGCTTCCTGAAGACCCTTTCCCTAACCTCTGCACACCTTGTGCTGACGTGATATTTTGAGAATCTGCTGAGCCACTAAGAGGCAGGTTCCAGCCTGCCTGTGATACTGAGGCTTGTGGCACCCGAGGGCCATTCTGGGCCATTTGTGGACTGGGTGGGGATGGCAGTGAGGTCTCTTAATCACTTCCTGTTTCAGGATCTCAGGAAGGAGAGGCCAGGGAGATCTTCCAGTGACATCGGGGAACTAAAGCTGAGGAGGGCAGATGTTAACACCTCCAAGAACAGGGACAACAAGACAGGCGTTTGCTAGACAATACCAATAAATCTCCATGTCTGTATATAATGTCTCAGGTAACTGGGCCTCTGCATATTCGTAATTGAAAGACTATTAAATGGAATGTTCTTAGGTGGGACCATGACATCGGGGTTATGGGGCTTTTTTTATAGTGCTTATCTTTAGAGATACACGCTGAAATATTAAAGCATGAAATGATGATGTGTGGGAATGATTTGGGATGCATGTTTCAAAATAACTGGGGGCAGATGAAGAGAGATGAAAGAAGAATAACCATGAGCTGATGATTGTTGGCTGGGTCCTGAGTCTGGAGGGTGTTTGGGGGTTTGGTTGTTTTTTTGTTTTTTGGGGTTTTTTTTGTTTTATTTTGTTTTTTGGGGGTGTTGCTGTTGTTTTGTTTTGAGGGGGCACAGATTCTACGTTTATATGCCTTTCAAATTTTCCATGGTAAAGAAAAAATAAAAATAATTAGGAAAAGTGGTAAAGGAAATAGTTGACAGCTGGACACGGTGACACACGACTGTAATCCCAGCAGCTTGGGAGACTGAGGCAGGAGGATCACAAGTTCAAAACCAGGCTCAGCAACTTAGCAAGGACCTAAGCAACTCAGTGAGACTCTGTCTCAAAATAAAATACAAAAAAGGGCTGGGGAGGTGGCTCAGTGGTCAAGTGCCCCTGGGTTTAATCCCCAGTACCAAAAAAGAAAAGAGAATAGTTGACAGAGGAGACAGATTTAAACTTTATATCTGTCTCAAGACCAAGCAATTAAGGTAGGCTGCCCCCCACGAAGGGACCACAGCTGTTGGGAATCTTTGCTCAGCTGGGTTCAGGGCAGAGACAGGCCCAGGGCTCCCAGGAATAGTGGACTCCTGATATCCCTCCTGTCCGGCCCTCCACCTGCCCAAGGTACATACCTTCCATAGCTGTTTCTGCTCAGAAGAGAAGGCCAGGCCAGTGAGAGAAGAGAGAAGAAGTGGGTCAGTTTCCAGCCACACTGTCCTCCATCCAAATGTGCATACGTGTGTGTGCTTACCTTCCTGCTCCCTGGGTGCAAAGGAAGATACTCTCAATGCCTGCGCACATTCAAGAGTCCCCACACGCATGTACGCGCGCGCGCACACACACACACACAGACCAGCCTTTCCCAGAAGATAACCCCATGTTTCATTCCCTCTTGCTTCGTGGAGTTCACCCTTCTCTCCTGCTCTGCAAAGGCCCCCACTAACCTGGCCCACTCTTCTCACCCAAGCTATGTGTCACTGCCCCCAGCAAACTTCTGCATGAGCCTGCTTGGTCCCTTTAGCGTTCTGCCAGCTTCCTCCTCTGACCTCACCTCTGGACTTCCCTCGGGCAGTGCCCCTTTCTAGAAAGCTTTTCTCCCCCCCAAACCTCTTTGCTCTCCGAATGCTGTGTTAGTAAGACCTGTCTTCTCCACAAACCTCCTTTGGCCATCCCAACGCCCGCTACCTCCCTCTGCGCCCCACACCTGCTTGCTAATTCCTTCCTGCAGTTTGTTGCACCCCAACAGCCCTGTGAGGACAGGGGCTGTGTGTGTGGCTCTGGGAACCCCCTGGCAGCACTCCTCCACAGGAGACTGTTATTGGTTTGCCTAGTGGCGAGCCTTTTCCAGCTTCTCTCCAAGACAGGACTGCGGACCAGCACCATCCTTCGCGCATAGGAACCCAAGGTGGAGTGTTAACGCTGGGCTCTGAATGGGCGTGGTGGGGCATCAGAGGAATCCCAGCTTCTTGGCTCCTCAGCTAGTGGCTGGTCCCCACCCAGGTTGGACCCTGTTGACCCTGGAGCTGAGCTCCGGTGTTTCCAAAGTCCCCCAGCCTGAGATCTGCCTGGGGTCTGCTGCCCAGAGGTACAGAAGTGGAAAGAAAGAGGCCATATCCACCAGAATCTAGAGCAGGCAGCTAGGTGGCTCCTGAGGGGAGCGAGTGGCAAGGTGGAGGGGTCAACACTGGAGACAGGATGCTCCCAGATACTCACTCCTCATACTCCTCCACCACCTCTTCTTCCACGTCAGACATGGTCTCTGCTCTGCCTCCAGAAAGAGAAAGATGTGAGAGCTGGCAGAAAGGGAGCCTGCCTTCCTCTAAGAGCTCTGGCCTCAGGTGGAGCAGGATCAGGGGGCCCTGGGGTGAATCTCACCCCACCTCTTATTAGCTATGCGACCTGTAGGGACAAGCCTGTTTCCTCCTCTGTAAGAAGAGATCGCAGCACCAGCATCATAGCCAAGCAGCCAGCTAATGTCCCTTTCATCCCTTGCCCCCAGCAGGCATGCTGTCTGGGATTTTGTGTTCCCATTTATAACTCTGAAAGCAATGTTTGTCAACTCGCTCCACCTATCCAGTCTGCAGATGCCTTCAGGGCAGGGGGGTGCTGACAAGTCTACCCCTGTCCTCCTGCAAGAGCACCCCCTGGGAGGGTGACATGGAATGCCATGGAATGCCACTCAGTGATAGAAAGAAATGAATCATTGATGCACACAACTCAATGCGTCTTCGGGAAATTCTGTTGATTGGGGAAAGTTAGTTCCAAAGGTCATACATATGATTCCACTTATATAACATTCTTGAAATGGCAAGATTATAGAAATGGGGAACAGATTCATTATCAGGGGTGTGTGGAGGGTGGGAGGGAGGTGGAAGTGGTATACAAGGGTACTTGTGGGACCCTTGTGATTTTGCAACTGTTCAGTGTCTTGACTGTGGAGATGTGTACATGAATCTACACAGGATAAAACTATAGAATTTAACACACACACACAGAATACAAGTGAAGCTGGGAAAATCTGATTAAGATCCCCAATGGACTTATCAATGTGCACATCCCGGTTGTGATATTGCACTATGGAGTATTTCAAATGTTTTCATTGAGGACATTTGGGCAAAGGATGTAAGCAATGTCTCTGTATCATTTCTTGCAACTTTCTTAAAATTGCATATTAATCTATGCTACCTCAACAAAAATAGTTTCCCAGCCAGGTGTGGTGGTCCACACCTGTAATTACAGCTACTTGGGAGGCTGAGGAAGGAGGATCCCAAGATAGAGACCCATCTGGGCAACTTAGAGGCCCTGTCTCAAAATAAAATAAAAAGGGCAAGGTGGGGAGGGGTGTTGTATCTTAGTGGTAGAATGCTTGCCTAGCATCTATAATGGTCTGGGTTCAATCCCTGGTACTACCAAAAAAAAAAAAAAAACACAGTTTCCCTGGGAAACTTGTGTTGAGATGATCCTCTCTGGTGATAGGCTGGAATGATCTGGATGCCAGTCTTCCTCATTCATATGCTGAGGGTGACATCTGGGCAAGTGCTCTCAACATCTCTGAACCTTGCTTCTTTCTCTGTACTATGGAGATAAAGTGTTCACATCCTGCCTCTCTGAGATCTTTAAGAGGATCAGATTGATATTCAGAGAAGTGGAAGGCTCTGGGCAAGGTCAGGAGCAGCTGGACACACGTAATTAGAGGGAGAGGTCAACAAGAGGTGGAAGAGCAAGGCCTGGGGTAGGAGACTTATCTGGTCTTAAATACTGGCCCCATCATGCCTTTGTGTGTGGCCTTGGGAAGGTCATCTCACTTCCCTAACCCTCAGTTCCCTGGGATGGAGACAAGGGTGAGAGTTGGTATAAAGTGCCTGGCCCAGAGGGGCACCCAACTGATAGCAATTCTATAACTAACACCAGTAACAACTGTTACAACTAATAACAATTACAACCCAACCCTCCTGAGAGCACGCTAGTTGAAATGTGAACCATGTCCTCGTTGGCAATCTGATGATCAGGCAGCCATCCCGATTATTGGGTTGGAAGGGATTCAAGGGACAAGAAAATGTGGGGTGCGGCTGAAGTCAGGTGAACCAAGAATCAGAGTGACAGATGAGACCACGCTCTGATCTTTCTTCTGTGCCCTCTGCCCGCTCCTGCCCCACCTTAGACCTGCCAGAGCTTCACCACCCTCTGCAGCCTGATCCAAGCTGCCCAGATGGGGACAGCAGTTGGACAGTCCTGCTCACTCCTTTGGTCTCCTTGAATATGCCAATGTGGTGGCTGAGGCCAGCCCCAGGCACCCATCTGTGGACATCCAGTGGGAGCCCTGAGTTGAAGCGATGTCCACTTCAAGGCAACCCTTCTGAGACTGAGGGGTTCCCAGGGAGCTGCTATTCCCCAGCTGTCCATCTGGATAGAGACGTCGGACTCAGCACCTTGGAAGCTGGGATGGGCCCAGTCCTGGGGGTTAAGGACAGCTGAGCAAGAACCACCCTTGCTCCCTCTGCTGGAGCAGGATAGAAACTGCGAGAGAAGAGTCCTAAAAATTCACAAGGAGTTCTGCACAGCAGCTCTGAGACACTCCCACGTTGAGGGACTGAGGGGAGAAGAGATGTCAAATGTGTAAGGTGTCACAACAGGGGATTGAGCCTCATGCTGCTTAAAAAAAAAAAACAAAAAAACTCAAATCCCAGAGGGTTCAAACGGCTCTCAGGATGACAGTGGCCACCTGGGAGGGGTGGGAAGTTTGTGCTTGTAGATGAGCATCGCCTGAAGCCCACATGAGCAGTCAGAACTTGGCCTGAGAACTTGGGGAGCTGCTACCTGAGCCCCCCACCCCAGGAACTTGTTGCCTCGGGGAGGAGGGGGCAGTTTCTCAGGGGAATGGTATGTGGCTGGCCCTGAACCCATGGCTTCTGGCTTCTCTCCGGTCCTGCCCTCTCACCAGCTCAGAGCTGCAGGGTGTGGCACTGGGGCTCAGAGGAGGAAAGAGCGGCTTGGACTCCTCTCCCTGCTCCTGGAGCATCATCCAGCTCCTAAAAATAGCTCGCAGACCCTGGAGGCTGCAGGAGGGCTTTTCAGCCAAGCCACTTGATCAGAGGCAGGACCTGATAAAGGGAAAGGGGAGGCTGAGCCTGGGGTCTCCCAAAGGGGAGAGGCTCAAGAATTTGGCCAGGCAAGGAATGGGAATGTCCCAAGGCACCTGGGGCCTCATACTCAGCCTCCTCCACTTCCTGGGCTGCTCTCGAACCTCACTCCCTCCCAGCAGGATATATCAGGTCACCTTTCTTGGGGACTAGAGCACAACAACACAGGGCCTAAAGAATACTGGCCTTGGGAGTCAAAAGATCAGCCTCACACTCCTGCTGGGTGACCTTAGTGAAGCCAGTGAACTTCAGTTAACCTGTCTATCAAATGGAAGAGCTTCAAGTTCCCATCTTGTAGAGACTGTCTCGAAGTTTCTGAGGAACACAGACCCTGTCCATCAGCCTTTGTCGCAGTGTGAGCTAAAGGGTCTTCCTAAACCCACAGCTGTTGGCCCACCTGGGAAACTGAGGGACAGGCAGAGGGGAGGAGGGAGGGACAGCCTGAAACTCAATCCTCTTGGATTCCTCTTTTGGCCCAGGGGAGGACTTGCCCTGGGAGAGGAGGGTCAGAGGAGGAATTCCGGAGGTCAGGCTGCTTCCCAGCTGCTTGAAATTCCTTCACACTCCATCCCTACCCCCAAATTCCCTCCACATGCCCAGGAGAAGCTAAATTCAAGGGGAGCTTCCCACCACTCCCAGGCAAAGCAAGGTCTGTCCCTCCGGACTTAGTGGGGTGGTATGGGGTAGGACAAGCCTTACACTTGAAGCGACATGAGGGCTGCTAAACCCAGGGTTAACCCTTTCATGCTGATAAGCTTGGCTCACCCCAGGGAAAGGCCTCCCAGGGGGGTCTGCCCCATTAACTTCCTTGCTTCTCAGCTCTTGCTCTTCCCTAGGGAGGGGACCATGCTGGGGCAGGAAAGTCCAGGGGAATTCACCAGTAGGCTTGGAGAAGCCCCAGAGGACCCATCTGCCTCTGGACTTTTGGCCTTTCTCAATGTTCCCAGGACAGGTCTGAGTTCCTGGGGATGAGAGTTGACCACCAGGACTCATCTAACGGATATGGCCCAGGTCTCACCCTGATCTCTGGGCCTTAAGAAGAACCTGCCTAGAAAGCACCAAGTCATTTGAGGGGATCCCTCTTGGTTAGGTCTTCTCTGTATTGATGGCAGGCAGTGGACCAGCAAGGACCTAGGCCAGTCTACAGATGAGGAAACTGAGTCCCAGGGAGGGCAAGTGACGTATCCACGCCTTTACGACTGAATAGCATCTTTAGTGGCAGATCCACGACTTCAGCCCCGGGTCTCTAACTGCTAAAACGTTTTCTTTTGTTCCACTACACTAAGCTTGGGGTCCAGTCCCAGCAACATCTCCTCTGAAGGGTGGTCCCCTCTATCAATCCAGTGTCCACTCAGAATGGACACACATAGATGCTGGGGAAAGGGTCCAGGGCCAGGACCCTCATGTCCCTCCCCCACCCCCGCTCTCCTCTTCCCTAGAGCCTTGCTCAAATCTTACCTCTGAACAGGGGCTGCCGACAGATCCTGGAGGTCTGCTCAGCTATGGCAGGGACTGGGTGAGGGCAGGGGATGGAGAGGCTTTAACCAGGCGCGTGGGCTGGGGCCTGGGGAGCCAAGCCCTGCGGTGGGAGGAATGTGCAGCAGGAGACGGGGAGGAGGGGACACAATGGAGGAGGGTTGGCTGCTATTTTGGCAGGTGCCAGGGACAGGGCTAAAGGAACATGTACCCCACGCCATATAAGCCCATGTGGTCCTCCAGCTGCTCAGATAAGCTATTTAAAACCAGGACAGATATGCAGGGAACAGGGCTGTCACATAAACCAGCTGTCCCTCTTGAGAATCCTGATAAAGCAGATGCCAGCAACCCAGGCCTGGGAGGGCAGGCTGGGGACAGAAGGCAACCTCCAGGATACCACACAAGCCTCTGCACCAGGGTCCCAGGGGGCAGAGGGTGGGTGCTTATCTGCTCCAGTGGAAATGATGCTGTGGCTAAGGATGCTTTCCAGGTTGCTAGCTGCTTCTAACGAGCAGGTGGTGAGACCTACAGGCCTCAGTGAGGGCATCTCTAAAGGGGGCCTTCTCCATGACCCCCAAGGCCATGTGCCAAGCCCTCTGCGCAAGCTGATAGAAGACATCAGATTCAAGTCAAAATGGTCATTCTCCTCAGATGGGCAGCTGGGTTATGTGAAGGGGACAGTGAGACTGAAATTCATTCCTCAACAGCTTTAAACTCATGATGGCCATATCCTGGGCACCCCGCTAGATCCACAGTTCAGGCCCAGGGTCTTTATTGTCAGTTTGCACATGTATGTCATGACCGAGAGCAGAGCCTGGCCCCTGGTAGGGCTGGTACACAAGGAAAATGAAAAAGAGAAGAGAGGACCCAGTCTGGGGGCAGCTGGGCTGATCTCCACCTCAATATCTCCGAATCTCCATGGCTTGCAGCCCACCTGACTTCAAAGAAGGAAGGGCCCTGTTCTGAACCAGGCCCACCTCTCCCCACGTGCCCCTGAACGCTGAGCCCCTGCACTTCCGGATCTTGCCAATTAGTGATCCACACTCTTGGTTTTCCAGAGAAAAATAAATCCAGCCTCACCCTTTTCGGCCCCCTCCACCCCTCGCCTGGCCATGTGTCCAGCATTCCTGGTGCGCATGCTCCTTGGTCCTGCCAACTGGGAGTGACAGTGCTGCATCCTGCCTATGGAACGTCTATTTGCTTCACACCCACGCTGCTAACAGACTCTATCAATCAGCTGACCCGGTCCCCTCCAAGGTCCCCAGTGGACTCTGAGCCCAGTGGCCTTGATCCCCCTGCTACAGGCTTATCCCAAGTCACGTGGGCCTCCATCCTGCCAGATCAACAGGAGGGCAAGCTAAAGCCACGGCCTGGTGGCCAGCATCCTGGGAAAAAGGGAGGCCTGAGGGCGGTGGCACCCTTTGTGCCTGCACACCCTCCCTGGGATGCCCAGTGAGGCAGGCTTCTGAGAACTTGGGAGCAAGACTCCATGGCTCCTTTGCTCATTTGCTTGACTTGGCAGAGAGAGGCAGGTGGAGGGAGCCATTCAGAGTGGAGGTGGGGAAGGAACCAGGCTGTCCAAAGGGCAGCTCAGCCTCCCTGACCCTGACTCTCACTCTAGCCCACCAGGACCCAGGTTGCTGTATGTCCTGGCCTGGAATCTCCTGGAACTTAGGAGTTGCTTTTCTTACCTTAAACTGAGCCACTTTCAGTGTGTCCCTATTCCTCATAAACCAAATAACCCTTCAGACACCCAAACCCTTGTTTGCACGGATGCCTGAAAGAGGAATGTGGGCATCCAGACCCCACAGAGACCCAGGAAAACCCCAGTGGATTCCTAGTGTCCACAGGCTACTGGAACGAACCTTCTACTAAGTGTTCTAAGGCAGGGCATCTTCGAGACAGCTGTGAGACAGTCACTTAACTGACGGGAAAAGCAAGTCACCATCCAGCAGTCACACCTTGATATAACAGGGTTACTCCTGACCCGATTCAGATGCCTCTGTCCTTGAAAATAGACAAGTCACCTCCCAGTGCTTTTAGATGGGAAGAGAGAACAAAGCCAGAATGGTAGGTGGGAGAAGCCTGTGCAGAGCAGGAAGGCAGGTCAAGGGGTGGCGAGTGCATGGGAGACCTATTCTAACTCCAGAGGGCGCTCAAGCGCTGCCTCCTCCAAGAGGACTCCAAGCCACCTGGTCACAGCAGCCTGCACCCTAGTACCAGCTGAAGTCATCTCCCATGAACATTTGTCTCCTTGGTTATCAGCTGCCTTCCCGGCAGGAATGAAGACACAGCGCTCGTGTGTTGGGCTCGTGAATGCAAAGGAGCCATGGAGTCTTGCCCCCAAGTTCTCCCGAGAAGCCCGCGTCACTGGGCATCCCAGGGAGGGTGTGCAGGCACAAAGGGCACCACCACTCTGAGGTCACAGGTGCCAGAGAAGCCCTTCCCACTGCCCAGGAGCCTCTCCTAAGAAAGTCTGTGATGAGTTGTGTTGGCTGGAAAAGTTCACCTGCCAGGGGAACTTCCTGTAGGACATGAGCATGGGAAAGTCCTGTGAAGGTCATCTGCTTGAACCCTGTGGCTCAGAGAAGGGTTTGTCTAAGGTCATACCCAGAATTCCATGCAGGGCCAGAGCAGTTGGGGCCCCCTCAGCCTCTGAGTACTCAGCCCACTCCTCCACCCTATCCCATTGGCTTCAACTAACTCTGGACCGGGAGCTGGCGTACCTGCCATAGCTACAGCCCTGGTGGGAGTGTCGGGTGCTCAGGGCATGTCTCCAGGGTCTGCTACCCTACTCAGTGCACACGGGGAGCCAGCTACAGGAGGCTCACCTCTCCAGTGGAGGTGGACCAGTCTGGAAACACTGGGAAGTCAGCACACACAGGGCTCAGAGGGCCTGGTGCTGTCCTTATATGCCATATTCTAGAGAAGTCCTGGGATTTTCCCATGCATGCAAAGGGCGTTGGGCAGAGGTTTGCATCTATTCTCACCTCCAGGTGGTTCTGAGAAAAACTAGAGCAGTCAATTGGGAGTAATTATTCTGATGAATTAAAAAAAAAAAAAAAGATAATTTTTACACTAAAGCCTTAAAGGGTCTGGAAGGCCCCGGACTAACTTGCTTAGATTGGTTGGTCCTGGTTCTCCAGTGGGCACTTTCCAAGCCCACGTGGGCCATGGCATTGGGAAATGGAGGAACGGATTTGGGAAGGTTGGGATACAGACAGGCTTGGCACTGTGGGTGGCAGTTGTCAACTCCCAAGTCACCAAGCTAGGGGACCATGGAGTGGCAAACCTACTACCTTCCTAGGAGAAGAGGAGAGACTAGGAAAACATCCTTCCTCCCACCCCAGCCAAAATCTTCCCCCTTGTACCCTGCAGATGTTTCTTGTTATAAAACAAAGCCTCCAGGAAGGAATTCGTTTTTAAGGTATCATTCATCATTTACACCTGAGAGTGAATGCGTTTATCAAATCTTTCCTGAGAACAGATTTTTTTTTTTTTTTCTGAGAGAGGGCAGGACAAAAAGTTGCACAAAAAGCCACTGAGCTTCTAGCCAGGCAGCATGCCAGGGAAGGGAGGGGAGAACGGGCAGGGGGTGGGGCACATGGACGGTACATGCCATCTCCTTCACAGTCTGGCCTGATCTCAGCAGGATGGGAGAGGCCCAGGGACTACGGTGGGTAGGTCCGGGCCTCAGTGTGGGAGCACCATAGGCACATGGAGGCACTCACTGGGACCATATGAGGCAGGTGACCCTGGAGTTCTTGCAACAGCCCTCTTCTGCCCTTGGAAGTGAGCAGGGGGTAAAGGACATCTCTGGGTAGGACGGTGAGGTTCCACAGCATCAACGTGCATCTGTGTTGTGTCCTAGGCTGCTGCTGGGTCCCAGGATCTGCTGTGCCCACAGCAGAACAAGAAGGTGCTGGGGCAGCTGTGCTGAGAAGGAGCTGTTGCTGATATTTCT
The DNA here is from genome assembly GCF_001458135.2 of Marmota marmota marmota. Taxonomy (NCBI): domain Eukaryota; kingdom Metazoa; phylum Chordata; class Mammalia; order Rodentia; family Sciuridae; genus Marmota; species Marmota marmota. The sequence goes on from NW_026000016.1 coordinate 45,077,534, forward strand.
GGCCCCCAGGAGTCCTGGCCAGACATGTCCAGAGCAGGAAGGGAGTGGAGGCAGTGAGAGACAGGGACACCGCTGCAGGAGGCAGGGGCCTGCCATGAGCGAGGGCCCCGAGACACAGACTCGCAGGCCTGTCTTGGCAGGGCTTGTCACACCTGGAAGGCAAAGATCAATTAGAACAAGGGAAGGGGATCTCCGGACAGGAAGGTATCCCTTTGCCCTAGCCCCACACCCACCCGAGTCAGAGACCTTACGTTGGCCTGTTGAAGAGGGTGTGGCTTTGCAGAGCTGTTTCAGCAAAGCCAGAGGAGGGCTCTACCAAGATGCTGGTAGTGGGTCAAGCCAGCCCGAGCATGCAGGCCAGGGAACATTCTAGGCAGCTGGACTATGAGATTGCAGGTCAGTGAGCATAGAAACATAAGTGAGAAAGTGGGGCCTCCCACCATGAGCCCATAGCCCTCTGCCCCAGGGCCAGCCCCTCCTCCATTCACCTCAACATCCAGGGAGGAATCAGATTTCTTTCCCCACTGAGTCCTCTTGGTGGCCACCAGCTCCTTCCGTACATTCTGATTGGGGGCATCAGAGTGGAGACCAGGAACTAAGGTGAGGCTTAAGGAGGGGGCTGGGGTCCCCAAGGCCCAATCCCCTGCTTAGGATACCTCATTCCTGAAAGCAAAAAGGACCCCAGGCCACATCCTGTCTCTACTGCCTTCTGACCCGCAGGCCCATTGGCAGCCCTCCCCCACCCGTGCCCCGCCCCATCTCCACTCCTGAAACCACCCCTTGCTCTCAGGCTATCCCTCCTCTGACCCATGTCACTCCACCATGAGACATCAAGGAGGGACAGGATACCTGGGGGTTCTGATCTCCAGACTCCTGAGTCTTGCTGATCCACAAGTTGAGCTTGGATGTCACAACCCCTGGCAATCTCAAGTTGTCCTAAAAAGAAAGGCTCTAGCTTAGAGCTTGGTACCATTGGCAACTTCAGGGCACTTTCAGAGGCCCTGGACTAAGGACATGACTCTACCTCAGTCCCACATCCATCTGTGCTTGCCATGTGTACTGGGGATAGCACCCCCTGTAGGGATTCGTGTGCCCAGTTGAGGTGACTTGGCTTGAGGACATCAATGGTAGGTCAAGGTTCTTCCAACATTGATACATGAAAATACAGTTTTCTGGCACTGCTAAGGCCTACATTTGGGCTTTGGAGACCTCAGGGTGTCTAAGCCTGGAGACTCCCCAACAGGACTTCATCCCTCACCTTCCGGCTGGAGGCTGGTTCTGCGCGACTCTGGCCACTCAGTTCCTTCTCAAAGAGGTGGCGCTTGCTGGCCACACCCACAGGAGCCACAAAGAACTCAGTGCGGGTGGAGCCTTGAGACCTGACCGATGCTGACCTCTGGAAACAGAGACACAAGCCACTGAGCTGTGCCTGTGAGGTGCATGACCACCTGGGCAGGAACCCTTGGCCCTGGGGAAGAGCCCCGCCACACCTGTATGGCTGTGTTGTATCTCTCCAGCTTCTCCCCCAGCTTGACTGAGGTGGCTGGCAGCCTCACGCTGGCACTGCAGGAGGAAGATAGGGTAAGACAAACCAGGTGAGACACCCACCTTGGGGAGGCCCTGGCCCTGGTTCCTGAGGAGCGGCCCCCTCACACCCTGCCATTTTGGCAAAGAGAACAAGGAATAGTCTGTAATGACTTGGTTAAGGGAAGACTCCTGATTCCAGGGAGTTTCCTCCCCTCTTGAAAAAGAGCCCATTCAGTGGCACATCCAAGAACAGAAATATCTCACTCCTTCCCTCTTCCCTTCTCCTCCCTCATCATCTCCTGAACTTCCCCTTCCTGCCTTCCCTAAACCTGTGGCCACCTTCCCCTCTCCCTGCTTGCCCCGCTGAGCTCTCCTCTCCACTGCCACCAGATTGCTCCTACCTTGAACAGATTTTGTCCCTTCCAGCTTCTACCCCCTGGGGCCACAGGACAAGGACCAAATTCCTTGGCACAGCCCTGGAAGTGACCTGCCCCTACCTTTCCTCTCTGTGCCGGCACCTCCCCTCTCCCTGCCACATAGCTGGTGCCAGCCAGCTAGAATCCTGTGTCTACACCATGCCTTTCACCTGCTGTCCCCTCAATTCAACATGCCACACCTCCAGTGTTCCATCTGGGAATCTCCCACTACTTCAAGTCCCACACTGAATGTCCACTGCTCTGTGACACCTTTCTAGGTCCCACAGGCTCTGCTACTGCTGCAGCCACCAAGCTCTGAGCCCGTTACACCTTCCTATCCTGTACCTCCCTGCTGAAGTGACTCTGTATTTGATGGTCTCATGTGAGTTGCCTGAGGGCCGCCACTATCTTTTTTTTTTTTGGGGGGGGGGGGTCGGTTTACTGGGGATTGAACCCAGGGGCATTCAACCACTGAACCATATCCCCAGCCCTTTTTTAAAAAAAAATATTTTATTTAGAAATAGGGTCTTAAATGAGTTGCTTAAGGCCTCACTACATTGCTGAGGCTGGCTTTGAACTCGTGATCCTCCTGCCTCAGCCTCCCAGGCTGCTGGGATTACAGGCATGTGCCACCTCACCCTGATAGCTGCTGTATCTTATTTTTGTTCTCCTCATCCAACCCCCCCACCCCATGGCCTGGCCTAGCAGAGGCGGCCTCAAGAAGATTAGAGGGCAGAAGAATATAGCAGAGTGGGTCAAATTCCCAGCATGGGCAGAACCGCTTTTCAGATCCATTTTCAGATTTTTTCCAAAATACAGTCATCCATGCACAAAGCCTGGGGTCCGCATTAAACACACAGAGTCCCAGGCCTCCACCCCAGGCCTGCCAATATAGAGACTTCCCTTCCTCGCTCTGTTATGAGTCTCCCTCCTGAAAAGCCCACCTCCTCTTCCCACCCCAACCCTGAGACTCGAGCCCCCTTCCTTCAGAGCTCCTCCCCCAGCAGCTCTCCCGGATGCCCCTTCCCTTTCCATCTCACATGGCCTCAGTCCCTCCTGTTAATCCCTCCCTCTGCCAGATCCAGAGCTCTGGCAAGATCTGCACGTTCCCCTTGTACAGCCTGGCACAGGAGGGCAGGGGCTCAGGAAATATTCCACCAGACAGCAGAGAGTTGAAGCCTCCAGGCCTCCCACCTGCGGGTTAAGGCTTTTTCTGAGCTGTCTTTCTTAGGGCTCATCTGAAATGAGAAGAGGAGGCAGTAAGTAGGAGTCCCAGGGAAGTCAGTGCCCCGCCCCCCAAGACAGAGCCCAGCTCTCGGACACTTCTTTCTCCCCGACCCCCTACCACCAAAGAAACACATGACCACACCTTCGTGAAGGCCCTCTTCTAATCTGGGAAGCACCTGCCTCCGCCCACTAGTCTGGGCCCAAAGCCATTCCTCGTCTTCTCGAGCCCTGCTCAAAGGGTTACCTACCACCCCACTGCTGCCCCACTGACCAAGAGCCCTGTGGGCACCCATCAATCTCAGGCCTCCAGCCTCCTCCCCAGGCCCTGGAATGCATTAGGGCACAAAGCACAGTCAACAGTGAATGAGTGGATGACCCAGTGAACACAAGAACTAAGAATAAATACTGGGTCACAGCCAAATGAGACTTCCCACTCCAGGTGATTTGCACTGTTGGGGTGGGAGCAGATCAGAGAGAGTGCTGTGGGAACCCTGCTGCTCTGCCTGGCTCTCCCTCCTGGGTGGGGACCAGGCTTGACACAGGCAGGTGTGGGGCCAGCAGCCGGGCCTGGTCCTGGCATCTGCCATCTTCATGCAGCTCTGGTCTTCCCCCACTAGGTGGGGCTGCTCATGCTTATTTACACCCAGTCATTAACTTTTTCCTTTAATAGGAACTTGTGCATGTTTTTGGCCGGCTGTGGGACTCCAAAGCCCCTCTCCATCCAGTGGGTCTTCATGCTATCAAACCTAAGCCTCCTTTGCTATAATGGGTAGTTTCCTTGGCTTGCCCTCCAGAAGATTAGGGACAAGAATGTCCTGGGCTCTTACCCGAAAGGAGATGGTCCTGGGGCTGGAGCGTTTGAGGGAGCTGCTGTAGGTGATCTGAGTGGGGGAGAATGTGTCGTCTTCTTCTTCCTCCTTGCTGGGGATTTTTACCTGGGTGGAGCACAGAGTGACAAGAAGTTGAGATCTCACCATCCTTGGCAGAGATCTAGGGCCCTCTCGGCCGAGGTAGCCCCTGAACCCAAGCTGCCGTGGGGAGCCCATGTGGCCAGGCTCATCCCAGGAGCTGCAGGAGAAAGGGGGAGGGGGAGACAGTCCTGGGCCTAACCCTCCTGCCTTTGCTGGAGGCAGCCAGGCTCCCCAGCAGGGCTTTCTAGGAGATCTTCTGGAAGGATCTGAGACTTCCTAAGGACCTGCTAGGGTCCTGGAGTCCAGGTCCTAGATGAGGATGTAGTATGGGGTCCCAGATGCTCCCTGCCCCACAGCTAGTGTCCCTTTCAGTGGCTAGGAACAGCAGAGAGACTCAGCCTGAAGGTGGGAGGACCGGAAGCAGCAAGGAAACCAGAGGCCACTGGTAAGACTGGCAGGGAGGCCAGTCAGGGAGGAGGGATGGGAGTACTGCCAACCTGGAGAGAGATGGGCTTGAGGCGGGAAGCCACCTTTGGAGGGTCTGGTGAGGAAGATGGGGTCTCCTCAGGGAGGGCTTTTTCTCTCTGCTCCTTGGTGGTGGCCTGGCTTTTCCCAGAGGCCTGGGGTAGCTCTGAGGCCACTGCCCTCTTTGGGGCCAGCTTCGTCTCTGAGACCGGTGACTTTTCAAAGATGGATGCTTTCTCAGACACCAATCTCCTCTCTGGCGTCTTCTCAGAGACACTTGCTTTTTCTAGAATTGACTTTTTCTCCAAGATGGATCTTTTCTCTGATGCTGCTGTTTTCTCAGACACAGATGTTTTCTCAGGGGCTGGAGACGTATCGGAGACACTTGTGTTTTCTGGAACAGGCTTCTTCTCTGAGCTGCCTCTCTTCCTGGGCACTGCTGTCTTCTCAACTGGAGATGTCTTCTCTGGGGCTGACCCCTTCTGCGAGACACAGGTTACCTTGCCAGGCGCTGCTGTCTTCTCTGACACAGGGGATTTCTCAGTGATTGAGGTCTTCTCTGGAGCCAGGGCCTCCTCTGGAAGCCCCTTCTTCCCTGCTGCTTGCTCCTCCTCTCGGGCCCAGGGTCCCCGCTGCTCCCGGCTCAGTCTTCTGCGGGGTGGGGGTTCTGGTTCCTTCTTGGGCACTAGGGGCTGCTTCACGGCCTGCCCAGGTCCCAGGCTGTCTCTTCCCTCCTCAGCCTCTAGCCTCTCCTGGATGGGGGTCTGTGCAGCCTCCACTGCCTGCCGCCTCTGCCTCCGCTCCTGCCGAGTCCTGAGAATTGTTTGGATTTCCTCAACTTCATCTTTGGAGGATGGGGGTGGTGGCTTGGGCACCTCGGCGTCATCTTGGGGTGGTGGCTTGGGCACCTCGGCTTCCTCCACGCTAGGCAGCCTGAGCCAGAAGATGGAGATGGAGGGCAAAATAGAATCAGAAGACATCAGAGGTGAGACAATCAACAAACACTGACCATGCAACAGTTTTATATGTGCCAGGGTGTGCTGGGAGTTGTGGGGGTCAACAAGAGTAAATGGGGTCCCTGCCCCATAGAGCTTAGATCACGGTCAGAGGTATTCAAAGGTCACACAGCTAACTGGAGAGAAAACTGGAATTAGAACTCAAGGCTTCTAAGTCACCATCCCACACTCCTGTCAGTCATGTGGGTACAGCTGGGATTAGGTGGCAGTCATAGGTTTGGCTTAGCCCAAGACACATATCCTGGTTCCCTCCTCTAAGGGGCAAAGGAACAAGAGCAACCTGAGAAGATTGCCCCAAACCTAGAGCACTTGGTCTCCAGCTAAAGGAGATTCTTTTCCTTCCACCACCCTGCTCTCCATTAATTTCAAGCCAGTCAACTCACTGATTCTCAGTTTTCAAATCTGCAAACTGAGCTTGCAGGAGGCATGATGAGCCTCCTACCCCGAGAGCACAGTCCTGGTGCTGAGGTGGCATTCAGTAAGTTCTGGGCCCTTCTCTCCCCCCCCCACTCCTCCCCTCAGAAGTGACTTGTGGGGGGTCAAGGCTAGAGGGAGGCAGCCTGCTGAATGGACAGAGTCAAGCCATGGAACTTTACAAATCCAAATGGAAATTCTGGCTGTATTACTCTTTAGGTATATGATCTTAACATGGCACCTAAATGCCCTCCCACTAGTTTCTTCCTGTAAAACTGGGTAATAATCCCTGTCTCTCAGGGATAGTATAGGATTTAATGAGCTATGTCCATAAGATGCCCAGCCACTTATGGGCCTAAGGATGGTCCCAACAAACAGCGGCACTGGTAGTTCTAATGCAGATGGAATCCAGCAGAGCTGAGGAGGGGCCTGGAGAGTGTGAGAGGAACTTGAAATTTGTCTTTGTACCCTTCAGCCTCATTCTCTGGGTCTCAAGCCTGGGGCAGGCCAAACGCAATGCACAGAATATGCCTGGGGCAGCTAAGTCCATCCCTGTCACCCAGAATGAGGAAATGAGGCCCAGCCCCCACCCGAGTACCTCTCAATGGCTGGATGGTCCCCATTCTGGGTGAGTTTGGGAGCCTCGTCATCTGTGGTGGAACTCATGTTGCGATGCCGGCGCCTGCGTTCACGTTCCTGCTCCTCCTCATCTTCTAGAGTCCGCTGCCGGGCCAGGCTGGGGGAAGGAAGTGGGGATCAGCACAGCCCTGGGGACACCCCAGCACCCTTCCCAAGACAGACTCCCAAGGGCTGAGAGAAGAGAGAACACCCTCTAGGCCTACAAGCGTGGCAGTGTGGACAGTCTGAACAGAGCCACGCTGGACTTCAGAAACCCAGGATGGATGACAATATGTAAAATCTCTCATTCAGATTTGTGTAGGGGCCAGGCACAGTGGCTCACACCTGTAATACCAGCAACCTGGGAAGCTAAGGCAGGAGGGTCACAAGATTTGTGTAGCCGAGCATGGTAGCACACGCCTAAAGTCACAGGCACTTGAAAAGCTGAGGCAGGAGGATCATGGGAGCCCAAGAGTTCTAGGCCAGCCTGGGTAACACAGCAAGACTGCTAGATTTGCTAAATTGACCTCAAATTTGCAATCCTCCTGCCTCAGCCTCCCAAGCAGCTGAAATTACAGGTTTGTCCCACTGTGTCTGGCTCCGGGATTATAGGATGTTTGGCGGCAGCAGCAACAATTCCCAGTTGTGACAACCAAGTTTCCCAACATTACCAAATACTATTAATATACCAATATTACCAAATAACCTGTAGGGGTCAAAATCACCCCATGAGGATCACTGTGCTGAAATTTTCTCAGGACCCCAGAATGGAAATGTGGGGCCTCCCTCTCTGGGGTGACTAGGAATGTGGAAAGGTGAATATAGTTCTGCCCAAAGAAAGCAAATGAACCTGACAAGTCCCTTTCTCTTTTCAGTCTGAGAATTCTTAGATAATATCCCTTAATGGACAGTAAACAGGGGAACTTCCTCAGAGTTATCCAATTCCCCATAAAATTTCTTAGCCTTTAACAATGTGGGGCAGGGATAGACTCACACATAAGACCACTTACACCTGATTCTAATATGCCTTCATTTCCCAGGAGAACTTTGAACTTCTCCCATCTTTTAGAACTTCCCTTTGCCTGAAGAAGTAAGGGACCTTGTACACCCTAATGTGTTTCCTGCACCAAGTCACCCTTCACTCATGGGACAAACAGGCACTCTCACAACCAGACCCCACTAATCCATCCAGCCGCTCTTCATTCACACACCTCTCCAGCTACCTGCCAATCCAAATGCATCTCTAACTAGTCACTTACTGGTTTCCCTGCCCATTTCTGTCATCTTATCCACTGGCCTACCACCCACCTACCCACCTCTCCTCCAGTCCATCTTTCCTTCCATCCACCTGTCCTTCTAATCCAACCAAATACATACTTGCTAAGCAACTGCAAGAGGCCAGCACTATGTCAGGAACCATGGCTATCACAGAACAACATGGCAGGACCTCCACCCTGGAGAAACCTATAAACCAGTGATCTAGAAGCATATCCACCAAGAATTCTTCCAACCAAAGTACAGAAATGGTTCCGCAGAGTAAATGACAACCGCAGATCAATATTATCAGAAAAGGTTCACAGAAGGGATGGAACCTACACAGGATCTCAATGGGCAATTTCCATAGGGCTGATGGACTGAGGGGAAATGGCAATCCAGACAGAAACAGGGCATCAAGCAAGCTGAGAAATTTGAAGGAATGGGGTCTGTTGGGACAGTATACTGTGTTTCACCCAGAAAGGCAAGAGGATTTAAATAGGGGAGCACGGGGCTGTCAAGATTAGATGGGCAGAGCATTCTGTGGCACTTCCTTGTGAACCCCTAGTGCTCTTTGGAGCTCAGGCCAGAAGTTTCTAGAGCTTTCCCTGAGCTACAGCAATGAATAGAAAGCCTCCTCTTGCTGTTTCCAGGTGCCAAACTCTCAGGTCTCTTTAGCTCTCCTGGCCACTCTACCCCTGAAGTGTATCATCATGAAATCAAGCCTTGACTCAGGGGACTGGCTTCTGAAGGAAAAAAACAAAAATCACATGAACCCACAAATTTCATACACTGAATTGCATCTAAGACGCACCTGCAGGGCTCCTGAAGAAGAGATTCCTCGGGAGTCTTTACAAGGGAGCATCAGGGCCTGGTATCTAGACCTCCTGCCCTGGGACAAGTAGATTCCTTTCCTTTTCCTCTTAAAATGATAAGGATGAGCCACATACCAGCTCTAATTTTCTTCTAGGTCCAGCCTCGAATTTATAGAGCCCACATTTGCTAAACAAATATTTTTTGAGCACCCACGTCCCAGGCATGATTCCAGGGATGGGATAGAGTGGGGAATGAGACCGGCAGTCTCCTTCCCTTCACAGAGCATCGGGAGGAAGAAACAGACTGCCAACAAGGAAACAGGCCTCTGAACAAAGTGATGTGGGCCAGGTGTCATGAGGACGATGGGACGAGGTAAGTGACAGGAGAGAAGGTGCTTGGGTGGAAGGCCTCTCTGAGGGACCTGGTTCCCGAGCAGCCAGGGAGCCCATCTGGTGGCAATGTCCCAGAAAGGGAGCACAGCACACAGAGAGTCCTAGTATGATCAGAGAGGGGTTCAGGGGACAAGGGCAAGCCAGGGCCATACAGGAGCCCACAGTGAAACTGGAACTGGACAGCAAGCAAGGGCAGAGCACAGGGCCATGGAGACCCTCTAGTATCCAGGATGGTGACAGGCACCCAACAGGTGCCAACAAATGTGAGAGAACAAGTGTAAACATCAGCTCCCCCAGGAATTGCCAAATCTCTGCCACCATCTGCAAGAGCACAAATGTGGGGAGCAAATCCTGAGCCCCTTAAAGGCAATCTGTCCATCTCTCTGGGCAGGGAGGGGAATGTCTACCAGCAAATCACCCCACAGGAAAGGAGCTGCCTTAGGAGAGAAGCTTCCAGTTTCTCCCAATTCTGCTACCAGGGTAGCTCTTTGGAGGAAGTATCTCAGTGCGCCCCTCATCAGTCTCCCCTCTACTCCATTTCAGTGCACATGCAGAGGAGCTCCCCCATCAAAGTTTCCAATATGGAAACAGGAACCCAATAGATGCCAACAAATATAAAGGAACAAGTGTAAACATCCATTTTCAGGACTCTGTCCTTAATCACGACCTTAAACAAGATTCCCCTGGGCCTTCACATGAGCCCTGTGGGTGCTACATATTTGTGGGTTGATACTTCATTCATTCACTTTCTTATGAGCTGGCTTCTGCTGGCTTTCATCTGAAGTCACGTCTCCACCTCTTCTTCTCTGGATGCACCCCTGCCCATCCAAGTTTGGAAACAGCTCTTGCCCTCCAAAGAGGGATCCACATACTGAGGAAAGTGACCCATAAAGTCAGAAGTTCCTCACTCCTGACCACACCCAGAGCAGGACTGGGCTAGAGCCTCTGGGATTCTTTGGTCCTGAGCAACCCAGTTCCCACACACGGTTCTCAGCCCTCAGGGAAGCGGTGTATTTGTTTATCCTTCTACGGGGCCCTATATGGTATGTGATCAGTCTGAGCCTGGTCTCTTCAGAAGTGACTCACTCCCTAGGCTGGTCCAGGCCTGGGCTATAGGGGATGGGGGCCAGTTGTCCTTGAGTGTTTCCAAGCTGTAAACCAAGACCCTGCAACTCACCCACAGTGACATGGCCACCCGGGCTGCTCAGGAATCTTGGGGCTTCCTTAACCCCATTACCTAGCAAAATAAGAGTCCCTTCAGCACCACCCCACCCTGAGGGAGGAATGTTATCACCAATAAGCAAAGATTATTGGCCTCTAAAGATGAGGAAATGAACAGAAATTGAAAGGACACAAGGCAAAGGTCAGTCCCCAGGTGGTATAGCTGCTAAGAGCCCAACAATAGAGTTGAGGGCCTAGAACAGTGCTTCATGTTTGTTGAATGTAGTGACAAATAAATTCATAAATAAAAGAATAAAGGAAGAAGTGATAGCACTAATAACAAGTGCTTCCCAAAACGCCAGGGACTAACTATTTTAGGATTACTTCAGTGCACAAATACTACAAATACCAGTGATGTTATCCTTTACATCCCTGTAAGGTGAAGGTCATCACTCCCATTTTGCATAGGAGGAAATGGAGGCATTTTCTGAAGAAAATGCAACTAAAGAAAAGAAGGAACTAAGACTCCACCTAAGTCAGCCACCCAAGACCTCATGTGGTTTACCATGATACCAACTAGCAGAGAAGGTTGTCCTGGGAGGATTTGCAGGGGGGGAGGCGGGGGGAGAGAACTACTTAGCAGCCCACCCACAGCAGAACATTAAGGGAAAGGAGCAAGAGAGCCCTGGAGGTTCAGGATTCTCCGTCCCAGGACAGGGTGCAACCTGGGAGGGCAGAGGTTGGGGAAAACCCAGTGAGTGACCTTTAAGCCCCAGAACCAGGCCCTGGGTGGAATCTGCAGGCTCCAAGAGCAGGGTAGTGCCAGTCACTCTCACCAGCTAGTGCCACAGCCCTGGACACCTGGCCCACCACTCCCTTCCTCTCCACAAACCTTTCCTCCACCTCCCAACCTTCATTTGGGATCAGACACCCTTCTATTTGCCTCATAGGGGCCACTAATACTTCCCCACCCCAATTTCACCAACTCCATCCTTTGGGTATGGGACTTCTCATTCTCTTTTATATAATTCTAAAGTCCTTCCTCCCTGATAAGCTCACATAGACCACTCTCCTATCTAATTTCCATCTGTTCTGCATCAAGGGCACCAGTGGTTGTTAAGTGTTAAGTATAGCAGCAGAACCCATTTTCCCAAATTGAATCCCATGCAGAAGCCCATTCTTTAGGCAGGGCTTTAACTTTATTCTAAGGAGCCCTGGGGGCTCTCTAGCTAGAATAAAGTTCTAGTAACTTTATTCTAGTTAAAGTAGGGAGAGGATGTGAAGGCTGCCCCAGAAGCATTTTGTTGACCCTGGGGCTCAAGAAGCAGGGGCTGGGCTGGGGATATAGCTCAGTTGGTAGAGTGCCTGCCTCACATGCACAAGGCCCTGGGTTCAAGTCCTAGCACCACAAAAAAATAAATAAATAAAAAATAAAAGCAGGAGCTGGGGAAGGGAAAAACAGAGGAAGAAACCCAGGCCTGGCCATGACCTTGGACCAATCTTTACCCCAGAGTAGGCAGGCATCAAACTCCCCTTCCACATACTGAGGGGTCACCGTGAGTGGTCCAAGGTCCCTTTTGGCCCAGATGATCTAGGGAGAGGTGCCAGGAGGATTCAGGAAAGCACTTGGAGGTGGGAGGGCTGCTTAAGGCCCCGGCAAGGAAATGATTAACCTGTGGCTGCTTAGTCCCAGGCACTCCCAAATCCACTCCTCACCCCCTGCAGACAGGCCTGGCCTAGCCCCACGGTCACCAGGTCAGCTCAGGGAGGAAAGGACAAGGCGGCTGACCAGGGCAACTAGCCAGACAGCTCACAATCCCAGGGCTGGAGCGCCTGAATTTCTATGTACTGCCTAGGACAGGCCGCAGGCTGGCCCTCAGCTCCTCACCCTTACTAGGGTCCCTTACTAGGACCATACTCGCCACACCCTGCCTAACCTGGGAGGCTCGGTTGACAGTGACTCACAGCCCTTTCCTGCTGGCCCGCTGAGGCTTGTTGTTCAGTCGGGGAGCAGAGCGAGAGCGAGCCTCTGCTCCAGGTGCCTCATCAGGGTGACTGTTGGCAGCAGCTACATCTACCCACAGGGCTCTGTGAGGGCTGGAGCCAGGCCGGGAGGGTAGGCCAGGGGCTTCCACGGGAGGACTGCTTCCCCAGACCTTCCGTGGACATCCACTTGGCCTAGACATCCCCTGGGAACTTGGCCCCACCCCTGCCCACCGTAGTCCATGTCCATCTGAGCAGTGGAAAAGCTAAGACCAGACCTTACTCCCGCTTTAAAAGTTCTGATGCCCCAGCTACGCCACCCCCACATACAGACACGTCCACCCCGCTCATAACCAGCTATGCTCTCAGACATGGAATCCATACAGCCCACCAGAGGATGAGCTTCTGAGGACATAGTGTCTGCAGTGTATTTTTAACCCAATACAGAGTATTGAGGTCTGCAATGAACATTTAGACTGAACATACTTGGATCTGCAAACTCTGAACTCAGTAATACAAAAACCCACTGCCCACACACACATCTCATCACTACACAGGCCATAAACATACTCGCCCACACATATGGCCACACACACACTTCTAAGCATGCATTCATAGGTACAGATAATGCCACACCTAGAAGCCAAGACACTCCCACATCAACCCCGTGAACACTGACCCACATGCAGAGTCCAAGGCCTTGACCCCCAGCCCCACCCTCAGCAAACCTTCCCTGGGGTGTGTCCAACCTCTTTAGCAGCCTGGGTTCTTTTCCAGAGCACTGGGTCCCCTCCATTCTTGGGGCTTACCTTTTCCCCTCTTTAGACCCCATGGGCTTCTCTGCACTGGGGTTACTGGGCAACTGTCCCCAGAGCAGTGTGGGGTTCGGAGAGTCTGGGGAACACTCCCTGCCCCACTCCCTCCAGCCCAGGAGAATGAGCTGCTATGGGGAAGCTCAGTCTGAAATGCTGGAAAAGCTCTGAAGCCCTTCAGGGAGGGTGAGAGGGCAAGAAGGAGATCCTAAAGTGCTGGAAAATTCCTGCAAGATGCCTTGATAAGGAAGGCCTGTGGTACCCAAACTGCTGGAGGGTGCTTGGCTGCACCTGCAGAGATGGCCCTAAACTCATGATAGGTCTGAAGATCTAAAGACTCACCTGTGAGGACCCGAGAGGCCAATTTCTACCTGCTAAAAATCAAACCAAGGGAACAAGGTTCCAGCTATTGGAACATGTGCTATTGCATGAACCTCAGTTTTGTTAAGAACAAAGAATGAGTGTATGTTTGGGGAGACAGGGTGCCCAGTGTAAAGATGAGGAGATAAAGATGCTCATTCCAGCACTTCTGGAGAGGGGAGGAAGGCAGCTCCAAGAGAAATCACTAACCACAATGAGGGGGCTGCCTCCTGGATACCTGCCTTTCCTAGGCTTCTCAATCCTGACAGGAAGTTCAGCAGGGTGGGGTAAGATACTCAATCCCCAGACTCTTTGGGAAATGAGCTCTCAAATAAAGATGGGTCAGCAACCATCTTGAAGTCCCCAGCCAAGCTGCCACTCCAATGCCATACTCACAATCTGAGCCCCCCTTGATGGAGAAGGGGGGTGGTCTGTCTCTTTCTTGTCCTATTCATAGTTCCCCATTCTGCTAAAGTAAGGTCACTCCTATTCCCTCTCCCAAGAGGGGCTGACAGACACTAGGCAGGAGCCTGACATTACAGCTCTGCACGGGAGCCAGGCGCAGTGAGGGAGTCTGACTCCTTCCCAAACCCCCAAATGTTCTTTTTACCCCATGCAGGGGGAAGGTCACACCCTGGAGCTGTCCAGGCTGAGGATCAACCTTCCTTCGCCAAGTACTCCGTTTGGGGTCCCAGCCTCAAAGGGAGGACAGGAAGATGGAGAGGAGCGAGAATACCACCCTGTCCGTGAAGGATAGTGAGTTTGGCCCCAATTCTGTCCCTCCCGAGGAGCTGCAAGACCGGGGACCAGACTCAGTGCCAGGATCCCAGGGCAGGGAGAATACCGATGACCAGGGGCAGGAGATCCGAAGGTCTGAGGCTGGCCACAGCCTGGCATGGCCTGGCTCCCCTCCTGCCTGCAGCAGTGCTCACCTGGACAGCGCGGACCAGTCCTTTCTGGTGACAGACATGCTGCTGGAGCCGCGCGGCCGCCGCGTGCGTGGTGCTGAGTGCTGTGTGCTGGGTGCTGGGTGCTGGGCGCCGGTCGCCGCGTCTCACCTGCGCGCCCCTCCCCCGGCCCAGGTAGGATCACATGGCCGCTTATCTCACCCGCGCTCGCGCCCCGCGCCGCTGCGCTCCAATTTGCCGACCCGGGAGCGGCCTCTGGGGTGTGGGCGGCCCAGAC